>NC_133829.1:3379175-3703397 GCF_047830755.1 Zonotrichia albicollis
TGGAGCTGCTGCCAGCAGGGGATCAGCACCAGGCTGGAGGCTCAGGTGTGCCTGGGTGTGTTTGCACTCTGAGGCAGAGCCTGCACCTTCCCCGTGCTGCTCCTGCCACAGCTGCTCCCACTTCCATCACTAGATGGCCCACGCTGCACGCGGCACCCAGCGCTCCCGCGCCGGCCAGGGGCTCCCATCCCAATCCCAGTCCCTATCCCTATCCCTATCCCTATCCCAATTCAATTCAATCCCAATGCCAATGATATCTGACCAATTGTTTTTACACTGAGATTTCCTTCTTGCACTGAAAACCTGACACTCCATTCTGAAGATGAGAGGAAAGTGGGAGAGCTCTTTCACTGCTCAATTAGCAAGACATCCCAATAATGCTTAAAAACTTCAATTAGAATTTCAAAAACTGTTTTCCCTTACTTTTTAAATCTATTTCTCATGTTTAAGGTAAAAATCAACCAGCAGCATGCATTCATCAAGAAATTTATCTAAATCACTAATTTTTCCATGCTTTCATGCAATTAGAGCCTCATATGAGCAACAGGTCCATGTTCAACAAGAAGTCAAGGTCTGCAATAGGTCCATTTATTTCTCTGTGATTCTGACACAGCATCTTGTGCCTGGTTTGTGCCACAGCAGCCAAACAATTTGAAATTTGCTCTAAAAATAAGTTACGAATTATTTTAGCCTTACGTTGATTTTCCAGAGAGAATGCCAAATGTTAAAACCTTTAGGGAAAAAAAAATAGAAAACACTCAAATCCCAAGAGTTTCCTTTTAAAAGCAGAATGTCTTTCCACTGGAAAAAAAGGTAGATTTATTCCTTTGCAATTCTCTGTCCCTTTTGGTAAACAGGGAACACCCCTGTGGTTCGATAATCTCACGCAGGATGAAATAATTGTAACCTCCAAAAAGGTGACCTCACCAGCAATGATGTCATCTCCTTGAAAGGAAGAGAAGTAACACAGGGCTGGTGTTACAATCTGAACTTCACAAGTGAAGCCACTTCCTAAAAATATTCCAATAATTGAGGGGATAGGAAGTGATTATTTGTATTTCATACAGAAGGCAGTACACATCCTATACACATGGACAGTTACTTTGTAAGGCTCTTTTCCAATGTTCCCTCCAAGAAAAACAGAAACATTTTCAGGAAAAAAAATTGGAAGTTTACAAATGGCAAGCACTGACTTTGAACGTGTTTTCAACTTGAATTGGTCGGGTTTTTAGTTTGATAAAACAAATATATTTTTGTCTGCTACCAAGGGAACACTGGAATTATTTAAAATATGTAATGAAACTACAGTTAAAAAGCTGTAGTGAAAGACATTTCCAGCATCTTGCTGTCTCTCAGCAAACAGCAGCCCAAACTCACCAACTCCAATTCATCCTCCTCCGACTGTACTCAGCAAACAAGAGGGATAACACAGTTACTAAAAATAGCATTGCTTTCAAATGAAAGAAAAAGTCACGTTTGTGCTTCAGGATTTTGATTCATTTTAATTAATAATGTGGATTTGCTAGCTGACTCTGTAGATAATACTGCTAGAAATGTAATACTTGATGAAATTGGTGTCACAGAAACCCTGCTGTACTGAGAACAATGGCTTTGGGGAAATTGGTGCAGCAAGAGCTGGTGACCCCAAGGACACGGGGATGTGCAGCACGGCAGCCTCTGCCTGCACTGATCCAATAAACCAGCTCAGCAACAAAACACTGTCCACATACAACCATCATTCCATGCCAGCATCTACTCTGCAATCTCCTAATTCCCCCAAAAACACACTCAAACCCAAAGCTGAATATGATGTTGTTCTGCACAACACAACATTAAACAGGTGCTGTGCACCACTAACACCAGAACTGCATTAATGCTTCTATTTCTAGTTAGAAGTGGAATTGTCACTGTAAGGATCAGCCAGTGTACTTCCTATCTCTCCTACATTTCAGTATTCCTAGAAAAACCTTTTTTTTTTTTCAAGAATCATTACTCTGAGGCTAATTATAGCTTTTGTTACTTGGATTAATTTGGCATTATTCATCATGAGTACCAGTAACAAATGTAAGCACTTGTTGTAGCTTAAAGACAAATAGGAATTATACAGAGAGTACTTGTGTTGTTTATATCCTGCTCCTCCTGGTTATGGCCCATTCTTCCATATACAGAAAACATCCACAGAGACACTGCAAATTTCTACATGGCAGCAAAAAAACAAGGACCAAAGGATTTGGCCCAGTAAATTAAAGGAAAAACAGAGCAACACTTCCTGCAAGACCTGTTCTGGGCTGGAGGCCGTGGCTGCCTCACGGCTGACACAGAGCCCGGCTGGACAAACAGCGGTGCCAGGGAGCAGAGCAGCCCTGCAGAGCAGCCAGGGCCTGGGATGGCCCTGCTGGGGACACGAGAGCCCCGAGGACAGGCAAGGGCACGTTCCACACATCACAGCACTGCTGCTCTCAGCCCTTCCTCACCACAGAAGCTGCTCTTCACATCCCACAGCCATTACGACCCAGGAAAAACAGGTACAAAATGTGCTTTAGGGCACATTAATAGAGCTCACATCACCAATAAGATCAGCCATTCCTCCACGGAATAATGGATAACCCTTTTTAAAACCCACATCCTCCAAACCACCGGAGTTCTCAGTACCCAGTCAGAGGGATGTCAGATCAAAACACCCCAGCCCTGTCTCTGTGATTGTGCTCTTACCACATTCAGGTCAGACTGCTGTTTTACAGCTGTAAAAATTCCTTACAAGCTGAACTTCTCCCCACATCACAATCTGTACTTCTGACTTTCATCAGTGGCATTTCAGAATACAAACACCCCTCTGTTCCTGTGCCCTATGGTAAGCAGGTGAGCCAGTTTCTCCCTGTACATGTGGGCAGAACAGCCCATTTCCACAAAGCCAGACCCAGAACTGTCAATGTTTGAACTCACCAGTGGTGGCATCATGCCCTTGCTGGAGGGTGGGATGACGACACGCAGGTCGGGTTTGCGGTTGTTCATGCCAAGGTTTCCTCCTCCTGGTGGAGGTGGGGACTTTGTAGGCATGACCTTGCCTAGGCCATTCCCACCACCACTGGTACCAAGTAGACTTGGTGAAGCTCGGGAATTCACAAACCCATTTCCTGAAAGAGGAAAAACAAATGGACTGTAAGACTGAGGAGAAGGACAATACAAAATTTTGGTGCTCACGTAGCAGTTATGAAATATTTATTTCGTAAAACTTCCGATAACAAACTTCCCACAAGGGGCTGAGTATTGAACAATTGAACAAACACAAACCACTCTGGCCAGAGGATCAATATGGAAAGGGAATATCACTTCAAGGGCACGCTGTGGCAGCTTAAACGCTGAGAAGAGCAAATTGCCAAAGAACTATTTCTAATAACATCCGTTGTGTTCAGTTTGCCCTTTGAAGCTCCTCCAGGCTGAGCCTGCAGAAAAGTGAGCGTTTTGCACAACCCCTCTTGGTCCCCACCCCCACAGAGAGAGCATGGACTACACTGAATTGCTGCTGTGAGAACAAAAGATCAGCTCCTAAAGTCTCTAAAATTTATTCTGCATATACCTCCAAGACATGTAGGACTAATTTCAGTATCAATACTTACTGTCTGATTATTATATTTAGCAACAATGAATGAGGGGAACAAATCCTTTCCCTTCAAATTCATTCCAGATATACACATAATTTATGCCCACAGGTTTCTTTAACAAAGTCTTTGCCTTACTCCTGGTACTCATTTTAAGAGGAATTGGACAAGCCAAACCCTACAGGTCCAGGATTCAGCACTGAAATCTCTAAGAGTTGAATACACTCAAGGTAGAGGCCTCAGCTCACACTCAGAACTGACCAGAAAACAGCAGCGAGGCAGTGAATCAGTCAAGTGCCCAGTATTCTATTTTCCCATCCTGACAGAAGCACCAATCATGTTAACCAAAATATAGCTCTCAGAAAAAAACTTTAAAGCCACATTCCAATCACAGAAACATATTTATAGCAACAATTCCAAAATACACAAACCTTATTCAGCTGCAAACAGAAAAAAAGTTGTTAAGGAGAATTTTGCAACAGGGAACCCCATAGTTCACCCTACAGAACCTGTGTGTGTGTGTATAAATAAACACAATTCATAGTAAGATTCTGTTTGCACTAACACTGCAGGTCTGAAAGCAGCTTTTATAGGCACAATCAGGGAAAAGTCTGTGAGACAAAGTTCACTGTGTGGGAAATTCTCTCTTAATCGCCCATAGCGCCACGCTGGCATGAATTTTGCATTATTATTCTAATTTGAATAGGCCCCTATGCCCAATCCAATTTTATTGCATTAAATACATATTAATCTAAAAGCAATTAAAATAAGAAAGTTGTCAGTGTCACATTCTACCTTCTTTAGCAACATTTTGAATGCCTTTAAAAGCACAGCAAGAAGGAAGAACAGCAACATGTCTCAGCAAGGGCAAAAAACTTCATGGAAGGGCCTGGTACCACCAAGATCCTCAGCCAGGGCACAGTGAGAACCTCGATGGGAATTCACCAGGATGCTGTGAGGAGGCCTCCTCTGGATTTACTCACTATGTGCATTTCCCACTGTGCCACAAGCCTGACCATACATGGATGATGTGATATGTCCCCTGAGTTTTCCAAGGTTAACAGAGCAAGGAGGAGTCATTCTAATTTAGTACTTTCCTGAAGCATTTGCATAGGAGGTATGGGAATATGACTTTTAACTCAGAACTTATGGGGGAAAGAAGGAACACAGCAGAAAGTCAAGTTTTTTATGTCAGCATTCTTCCTTCTGTATTAAAATCCACAGCAGAAACTGATTTTGTGATTAAAGGATCTACACTCCTCAGCAGAAAACAGCAGAATTTATTCAGATGCTTCTAGGTTAGTGATAAAATTTAGGTGGAGTGGTTGAAAAGTTGGGTTGGAGCTGAGAATACACACTAGAGCTAAATATGCTCTTGACTGGTAGGAGAAAACTCTCCACAGCTGGGTCACATGGAAAAACCAACAAGCCAAAAGGAGAAATTTAGTTCTGTGCTACCCTTAAGATTCCTGAAGCAGAGATGGTTTTCGTAGAATCTTGATTTTGTTAACACAGTTATGCATCAATTCCTATCCATTATAAATGAGAGCGGCATGAGCTACAGCCAGCCTGCAGAGATTGAGAGACATCCTCCACAATGGACAGAGTAAAAAGGAAATGGATTTGCAAACACTCTAGGGAGGAAAATGGCATAATTTTCACCAAATTATATCTGAAACTTTGTTATGGCACCTCCCATTTTCAGCAAAAATGCCAGAGCATTTAAAGAACTTACTGTTACAACGGATGTAAAGTCTGGGCTTTAATGCAACAATAAATAGCATTTTATTGCTCACTGGGGCTGTCAGTGTCACCTTTCCAAGGCAGGGCTGTGAGCTGTGAGCAGTTCAAGCTGCCCAACAATCCCACTCTGTACAAACACTGGGGTTCTGTACACTTTGGGCCATCCTATGATACCATTTCCTGTCCTCTGGTTCCAGCATTTCGGTAGCCCGTGTGTTAAATCTGGACAGTGTCTCTCCTCCACACCCAATCCAGTCATTTCCTGAGCCCTTATTCCAGGGCTCTGCCAATCCTTCAGAAACATTTCATGCTTTTAGTGCTGCTGTCAAAAACAACAAACTCTCTGCCACTGCCTGCTCTGTGCAGCATCAGGCGGCAGCAGGGCAGGCAAAGCTTTGCTTCTGACAAAAGGCTGAGCACTTCTCAAAAGGAGTGTTTAGAATAAATTAAAATGGGAGAAAAGGGAATAAAAAATCTCCTAAGTGTGCAGTACTCTGGGTATGCATGCAATAGCAGCCCGTTGTGATAAAGAGCTGGCACTGAACACTGAGCAAACACTGGAGTGTCTGCATTGATCACCTGAGGGATCATAAGCTGGGGCTGCAATAAGAGTGCAGAATATTCCTTTTTAGTATGAAACTTCAAGCCTTTTCCCTTTTAATAATCTAATAAGAAAATCAAATTACCAGTTAAGAGTGAAAGGATAACTAAATGTGTGGTATTTCTTAGAGCAAGGTCAGGAGCCAGAAAAAGATGATGAGTACAGGATGATGCAACTACACAGCCCTTTGCCAAACCAAAGCCTTAATAACCCCATAAATTCTACTTACTATTTCATATAATACAGAAATTGTTTCTACCTGACCTGCTATAGATCTTCCCCAAAGACAATACTTTATGTTTTAAAATGTTTTCAAACTGGAAATCGAAACAGAATATAAAATCCCACATATGTGTAAAAATACAACTGTTTTTAATTCCAAAGGAAGAGTTTTATTTAACTCTAATTCCTTAAAACAGACGTGAAAGCATGTTCAAAACAGTCCTTTGGAAAACAGACACCAATGCAAATATAAGCTCTCAATTATATGAATCATAATTTAATTAGATTTGATGATAACAAAACCTGCCAACGTACATTAGCTTACTTCTTGTTTAGTCAGAAAGTGTTTACTTTTGAAGCAACTTCTTTTCTGGAGTGAAATGTTACAACCCACCCATGGTACCAACTGGATATTCTGCCTTCAGAGACATAATACAGCTTAATCTCATTTACTGTCCTGCAGCCCAAGACACAGCATTCAATTACATGAGCCAGACTCATATTTCACTGTATAAATCACATCAGCTGAAACAATGAACACACGTGGCTGGAAAGTACTCCATGTACTTGTTACTACTCAAGGAATAAATTACAGGCATTGATGCCATTAATCTTTCTTTTTTGGTGGTTTTATTTGGTTGTTTCTGGGGTGTCTTTTTGGTTTTGGGTTTTTTTTACGGTTTTGGGGTTTTGTTTGTTTGTTTTTGTGTTTTGTTGGGGTTTGGTGGTTTTTTGGTTTTCTTTCTTTTTTTTTTTTTTTTTTTTTGCTGTTGTTCATTTTGGAGAAAGACTGAACACAGTTATACACAGCTTTGGAGTGATTGTGGACAAGCAGCTAAGCCATGTAAGATTAAGCAAAAGTAAGGATTGTAGTAAATAAATATTTATGCCTCCAGTGACATCATAAAAGCCAACAGACGTCACACAATTAGAAGCAAACTGAAAATCATGTTTGCAACAAGCCATTGATTCACAAGACATCAGGAGGCCAGATAAGATCTACTGGAGGAAAACACTGACATGAAGAACCTTGGGCAGGGGAACATATTGCAAGTAAAACCAACAACAGCATTTCTGTGTGCGTTAGTTGCTCAATTTGTTTACTTTGGGGTTAGTTTGACAGATTCAAGTGCAAATTAAAAACAGCATATGCCATTCCTACCATTTTCAGCTCTGTACAACACTCACTGCTGATTCTGCCATTGTTTCAAAAAGCTCCAGTTCTATATTAGCTTTGGAAAGGATTTACTGTAATGTCTCAAGGAATCTGAAATAAATGTATTCCTACTGATCTCTACAAATCAATACCTTTGATAGTAATATAAGGTCTTGAAATAAGTCTAACATGTAAGATTTATGCTTCTAAGGCAGTACTTTAGATATTAGAAGGCAGCAAAAAAGAAATACACATGACTAAATGTCAAGGGAATGCTTAGTCATGTTACAGAACTTTAAAAAGAGCTCATTTCCCAGGTTGTTGGAAATTTTCTTTTGCCTACAGCTACATAAAAGGAGAAAGAATTTTCAAGGATATTTAGAATTTAAAGGGGTGGTTATTGTTCAGAATGCAATAGCAAACCTAAATAAAGGCATATTGCTCTTGTAGCTGAGTGAAACATCAACAGCAACTGGATGTCCTTTAGGTCTTCTGTCAATTAGACAGATTACAGTTAATTACATCAGTTTACTTCCTAAACTTGCTGATTTCTGTGTTTCTATACAAAGCCAATGTAGAGTGGCAAAGCAAGGAGGAGAGGAATGACATGTTTCCAACAACCTGGGATGTGACTGCATCCTGAGCGAGGGGACGTTATGTAAATGTTGAGACTTACTTTAACCCAGCTGGGAGATTAACAATTTGTTCTCTGTATAGCAAATTCTAACCAGAATTGGCATGTACCTCTCAGTAAATCAGAAATTTTGGTAACATAACAAACACATACAGCAAGATATGAAATTTCAACTGAAACCAAGGGCAGTTCAGGGGCTGAACTGACCTCATGTCATGCAGACGGGTGGTTTCCAAGGAGAAAGAGCTACATTAAAAAAAAAATCAAATTCTTTCTTTCTTCTTGCCAGCACATTTTTAATGCTGATTTCAGCCACTCATTTCTTGTGAGCTGATTTAATCAGAGAGAGCTGGATGGATCAGCCTTTGCTAGCAAAGGAAAAGGCTCAGCTCACACCCTGTGGGACAGCTGCTCTGCCACAAGTCCCTCTGCTCCAGGAGAGCCCGGCAGCTGCAGCACCCACGGGCTGGATGTCCCTCAGGGCTGCCTGGGCCCCTTCCCTGCACTGAGCTCTCCTGCCAGAGGCAGAGCAAGGCAAAGCCACCATGGCTGACCCTGCTGAGAGCAGGAACCTCTGGGTGCTGCATCTAGCAGCAGCTGAACCAACACTCTCAAGTCAGATCCTTTCCTCACAGCTGGGAAGAGAGGAGCTCTCACCAGGGAACACTGCCTGGGACTGCTCCTACCTGCCACACTGAAGAGGAAGCCCAGCCCTGAAACAGCACAGGAGAGCACAGCCTGAAGCAGGACCTTGCTCTCAGGGTTTATTTGCAGCTGCTTTCCTCTGTGGTCCTCTCCCACAGGGCCAAGGCTTGGAGCTGATGCAGGTTAACAGGCTGGCAAAGGGACACTGTGGAAATGTCAGAGTGGGGCAGAGGCAGAAAAAAGCTGCTTTCTTAAGGAAGATGCTGATAGCATCAGTGCAAAATATTTGCCTGAAACTGCATGAGGTGTTTCTCAGGAGCCAGCTGGACACCCCTGCTGGGATGTCTCTCATTCCACAAACCAAACTGGACTAGAAAGGTGTGCACAGAGAGCCTTTCTGTTACTGAAGCCTCTGTGCACTCCTGATTGTTGCAGATTCAGACTTGTGCAAAACCAAGCTCAGAGATTCTTTTATCCTCCCCCATCAGCCAAGCCCTCAAGACAAAGGGAACCATTTACAGGTGTGGCTATTTTCAGTTCTGTCTTGATCCCTCTCTGGCATCTCCCAGCAGTTTACAGGTGTGTGCAAGCTGTCAGTGGCACCTCTGCAAAACCCCTCCTCGGGCCAGGATAAAAGACCACACATGATCTACACTGACTCTTAGTATAGATCCAACAGCTCACAGCTTTTCCAGCAGATATATCCTTCAGTTCTGCTCCAAAGAGAATCAGTATTCCTGAGGTTACTTCACATTCTCAAAACCTAAAGATCGGTGAGGACATTAGAGAACATATAGCTCTGGAACAAAGAGGAGAAATTCAGTACTCAAGCAGATCAGATCTTTTTATCCATTCTCCTGGTAAAAATGTAAGAGGAAAGAGAATTTCTTCTTCTTTTATTTTTCTTTTCCAAAAGATTAACTGTGTCCTTAATCTGCATTATTGATCAGAAGGGCTGTTTCACTGACACAGAAATGTACAGACAGAAAATACTGTGCCTTTGTGAAATCATAAACAGCCTCCACTTCCAAAAATTCCTTAAGAATCCCCTGGGACTGGGAAGAACTCAGGTCTCAAGGTTTATGGTTTTCATGCAGCCTTGGCACTGAAAACCAGCTCAGGTCCTTGGCATGGTTCTGGCTCAACACCACATGTGAAAGGTGTGGAAGAAAAAGCAGAGACTGAGTAACTGTGGTGCTACTTCTGAGCTGTTCTGGTTCTCAGAGTCCTCAAGGATGGCACAAGGTCACTGCAAGTGCATTCCACTGGGAACCTGGGGATGCTTCATGGGGTGATACCAATCCACTGGAACACAGCAAAGCAGCACCCATGGCAAACTGGAATGTCATCCCTCCATCCATCCATCCATCCATCCATCCCTTATCCATCCATCCCTTATCCATCCCTCCATCCATCCCTTATCCATCCATCCATCCCTCCATCCATCCATCCATCCATCCATCCATCCATCCATCCCTCCATCCATCCCTTATCCATCCATCCATCCATCCATCCATCCATCCATCCCTTATCCATCCATCCATCCATCCATCCATCCATCCATCCATCCATCCCTCCATCCATCCATCCATCCATCCATCCATCCATCCATCCATCCATCCATCCCTTATCCATCCATCCCTCCATCCATCCATCCCTCCATCCATCCCTCCATCCATCCATCCATCCATCCATCCATCCATCCCTTATCCCTCCATCCATCCATCATCCATCTCTAAGCCAAAGAAACTCTCCCCTGTATCTGGGCATGTGAGGTTCTACTTTGCCTGAAGTGTTCTCCCCATCCTGGTGATCTGAGGCTCCTGGAACACGTTTGATGTCCATTGAACATTGACCAGGAGCAACAAGATCATCAATGATCTAGCTCAGAAACATTTAATCTAATTAACAAAAATAATAAATTAGCTCTAGAGCAAACTCCATTATAATGCTGGACATTTTTCCCTCTCAAAACTGGTATATTTGCCAAGTAAAAATTTTCAGCAAATGTTTTTTATGTGGTGGGTAGAATTTTAAAAATATTACAAAATGAAAATGCTTTTTCAGACTTATGACAGCTGCATGTGAAGTAAGCTCTCAGTATTATAAAGTGATCACAAAATTTTCTGTTCTGGATATAAAAAACCACCTACCAATCTTTGCTACAACATGCAGATATTTTTACTCAAAGTTATTTTCCACAGAAAAACTGTTAAGTTGGCAGATTGACTGCTAAAGCAAATCATTTCCATTCCAATCAAGTTACACAGGACTTGAGAAAAGGACTTGTGTGAACTCAATATGAGCCATTTTATGCAACATCTTTGTTTGAACTGGGTCCCAAATAAGCAAGATAACCTTTACTTGCTTGTTACTAAGAGATAAAGGCATGTAAGTGTCTTTCAACAAAATGAGAACAAAACCTCAGATTCCCAAGAACTTCATAATATTGAAGAGGATGGAGTTTTCCTTTATTTGTAAGAGAATATATGGGAATATGGATATGCCAGTACTCCATCTTTACCTCTGACATCACTCCTATACATTGTGAGCTGCAAATTTGGCACGTGACCTTTCACTAAACCCACAGGAGAATTCTCCATTCCTGAGAAGTTAAAAAAAAAAACCAACCTGGAAGCTAAAAGCAGAAAATACATTTTTTAAAAGTGAATTCTACAATAAGTGCAGCAAGAAACTAAAACCATTATTGTCTGCAGCCATAATTAACATGAGATACATTTCAACAGCAGCTGTCAAGCTCAAGTTGACAGCAGATTTAGTCAATCTGGTTACGTATGATTTCTTGATCGTGGCTGTAACTGAGAAGGTTCCTGTGCACCTGTCAATAGTTACAAAGTTTTTATGCCAGAACTTACAGCAAGTGGAGCTCTGACAACTTTGGGTACCACTATAATTTAGCATTCTGGTGTTAAGCAGGTATTTGAGTTTCACTAAAGATGTTCCCCTGTTCTTGTACAGTCACAACTCTCACTTGCATGACAAACCTTTCTAGAAGTGAGTGGGTATAACATCTTGGGTGTGATATTCTGCAATGTAAGAGATAAGTGATGCATTTTGACTTTTTACATAAACTATTAATAAATGCAAGGAGGAAAACATTTTACTGCATTAAATATGTCCCCCAAGCTGCTGTAACTGGGCATTTCTAGAGTTTGATAACCTATAACCACTGTTTTATTTGCTTATTGGAGGAAGGAGTCTTAAATCTGAAGGTTCTCTTAACAAAGCCTGATTTGGGAAAAGAGGCCTGAAACAGCCTGATAATAAACTTATTTAGTCTGACTTGAAAAACTCTACGGAAATCAACATCTGACCTCTACAGTTTCTAAAAATAGTAATCTTTTTTCAACTGAGGAAGCTTCCTCCATTTAAAATCTTGCTTACCTGATGGAAACCACTCTTTAATATTTCATATCTTTGCTGCACATAGCCAAGGAGTGGATAAAGAGTGGAAAGTCAATCCTGTGCTTTCAGCCTTGGAGAGTTGCAGCATTTTTTATTCATCAATTCAATTGCCTGACTTGATGTTCAAAGAACTTTTTCCCAGCTGCCACACTAAGTAGCCAGTGGGCAAACACTGAAAGGTCAACAGTTGCTTCTCTAATTCCATGCTATGAACACTTCCCAAGGGGAGCTGGGTGTGTTTGCAGAACTGACCTTCAGCCAGCACGGCTTCCAGAGGCACAGGAGGAATGTGACCAAAGTGGGTGAGCTGGCGTTTATTTTGTCTGTCTGTGGCACGACACATTTCAGTGGCTGCCTGCCCCTCTATCAGAGTGCTAAATTTTGTTTAGGGGAGACAAAATATTATTGAAATGAAAAAGTGCTATCATATATTTTTACTGAAGGCCAAAAAATATTGTGGATTTGATTTTTGGCGAGATCTCTAATTTGTTTTCAAAAGAAATTCTGATCATCATCCAAAACTAAGACAGATCCTAGCTATCAGTTTCCAAGATTTATTGCTTTCTTCGTGTAATTGCTAGAAAATGATTAGCAAGATACACATGGCAATACAAACAACACAGTCTGTATTTGCTTCATTCTGATTGGCACCACAACCAGCATCAAACATCCAGGTCCTGCAAATACTGAAGTTGAGAACTGAGCTGAGCTGCCTTTAGTGCAATAGTTCAGATCTGGCAAACATGAGATGTTTCTAGAATGCTGCAATTACACCTGTAGAGAAACACAAAAGCAGCAGCACGCTACTACTGAAAACCACTAAAATAAAAAAGGCAAATATAACTGAAGTGGAAAGGGCACAGCAGTAAAAAGTTAAATGCCTGATAATAATTTATAAAACTTGACAATAACAGTGCAGCTAAAAAAATTACGACCTTTGTTCTCCCACAGCCACTTTTTCCAAAGAGTCAAAATAAAAAATTGCTTTTGAAAAACTGAGAAACTGAAACCACGAGACTATTTTTTATAACAAAGACATGGTACTGCACTTACCCACTGGACTGGTACCAGCTCCATTTGGCACTGAGAGATCAGTTGTCCCCAGCATTCCACCTAATCAAAAGAAGCCAGAGCATTAAACTGACTTGCCCCATTACAGTACCGTGGAATTCTGTACGTCAAAACTGGAGCTGTGCAAATGCACTGGCAGCACTGGGAGCCTGTTACTGAGGAGGGCTCCTGGCAGGGGACGGAAGGAGGGGCAGGGGCAGGGGCAGGGGCAGGGGCAGGGGCAGCAGCCTCACCTGCGTTGCCGGCGCTGGGCGGTCTCTGCGGCGCCCCGGGGGACACGTTGCGGTGCAGGGTGCTCTGGGGCGGGGACAGCATGGTGGTGTCCGTCAGAGAGGAGCTGGCAGCCAGGGATGGGGACACCAGGGAGCTCCCGGGGTTGCTGTAGGTTAAAGTGTTGGGATTGGACACCGGAACCGTCACCGACATGGAGAAGTTCTGGGCGGGCAGGCCGGGCTGCGGGAGAGAGGACGAGGAACAAGGAGACAGCGCCATTAGCATGAGCTGTGTTTGCAGAAACAGCGCGTCAGAAAAACTCTGTCACGGCAGTTTGTTGGTTTTTATTAAAGTTAATTCTGTTAGTTTTTAAAGTCTATTAAGCGCACAGTTTTAAAACGTCCATTTGTTGTAAAGTACGGTGTTAAATTCTTATACATGACATAATTTACAGTGCCAAAGAATTACTCCAACTTCTCAAATATGTAAAGTTCAAACAGAGAAAACTAAAAGTATTCACATGAATTCACAAGCTTATAAATACAATAAATCTAACAGTTAATTTGGATTATTATAAAGCAATGACAAGCTAAACATGTCTACAAATCAATGAACTGTTGTACCTTCAAAATGTAAGCATACACATGCACATTACAAACAATTATCACACAAAAAAGAACAAGTTAGTAAATAACATTTTCTAGTAATAACTTTGCCAATATATTACTACTAATCTCTCACACTTTGTTTAAAAAAATAAACAGATCTTTAGAAAATCACAAAGTTCAATAATTTGAATTTAAACATTTCAGGCTCCCCAAACCCCTGCTTTAATAACCATTCCATCTTTTTTGCAAATCTAATATTTTTTATTCTAGTTTTTACAGCATTATTTAAAAGGCAACTGTTTTTCTGCAGTATATATGTTTGTTATTCAACAGCTATTGAATCAAAAGCTGAGCTGCCTGCCCATCTATGGTACTCATTTGGTCATGACTAACTTCTTTGGCCTTTGTCTCATTCCTATCCTTTGACAGTGATGGGTTTCTGAAACAAAAGGGACTATTTTTTTTTTCACAACTCTTATAATTACTGGAAACAAAACCATGACAGGTACAATTTAAGGACAAAACCCCAGCAGTATTTATTGACAGAATAGAGAGAGGTGATGGCCGTGATTAAGGGGTCAAAGGCAAATGACCAACACACATGACCTAGCAAGTACACTTTAAAAAATGCAATTTCATCATCTGTAGCTTAAAAATCACTTAGAATGATACTTCTGCATGAAAAGTTAGATAATACAAGAAATATAACAATAACTATACTAATTCAGAGAGCAGAATATATTCTCTACAAGAAACAAAACCTCTTACTAGTGAGAGCCAACAACAATGTCCCTACTGAAGCATTCTAAGAATAATCATCAATTTTTGGCACAGATGGAAGGAAAAATTAATGAAGCAGAACAACACAAAGCTAGCAAATCATTCACAGTATCTAACCAATGACAAGCCCTGCTGGTGCTTGTTTTCAGGGGAAACCACTGGAAACTACTCAGTATCTACCAAACCCAGGGTGTTTTTACACAGCACACTGTCAAGCAGCTCAAACTAAACTGGAAATACCTGAAGTATGCTGAACACACTGCTAGGAGGGAACAGCTGGAACATTTTTTCTGTAGGTTTCTCAATAGAAACCTATTCAACAGAACCAATAAGTGACAGCCTCCCCCCACACCTTACAATGAAGGCTGTCTGCCCATCTATGGTGTTCATTTGGTTACGACCGAATTCTTCACGCTTTGCCTCATTCCTATCCTTTGACAGCAATGAGTGCTCGAGAACAAGAGAAACTGTGTTCTTATAGAGCCCCACAAGTACTGGAAACAAACACATAATTGGTCAGATTTGAGTTACAAATACAGAGCTGTAGAGCTAAAAGATAATGTTGCCCTTTCTATTTCCACTGATGTCCACACAGACTTTTGGGCTTCTCCCCAAAAACCCATTTAGCTGTAACATACTGAGAGATGAGGCCCAAAGATGTCTCAACACGGAAATGTCAGATATGAGAATCTTCAAAACAAAGAAAACCCAAAATATATTGGCTTTATATTTATTCATCACGTAACAGAAGTGATGCTGGGTGTCATGACTGTCAGTTTGCTGTTCAGTCCCCAGAGATCTCTTGGGCTCTGAATGATGAAATGATTTCCAATATCAGCAGTCATTTGGAGACACTACTCAAGTGCCCCAGGGTCTGTGCAGATTAACCCACCCAGTTCATCTCCTTTAACTGCTACAAGATTTGCATTCTTAAAATATTCAAAGGCTGTGCCAGAGCCCTGTATTATTTTGCTTAGAAAATACTTAGTAATACTCAACACTAACTGATTTTTGTAGGTGGAAATTAAATGTCACTGTGAACACCTCCACAAAAAACATGCAACATTTCCACTCCTTTTATCCCCAAACTGAAGTTCTGGAGCCAAGTGACTTATGGCTGCACACTGGGTTGGCACTTGGCAGAAAATTTTTAAATATCCTTCAGTGTTCAAGGAAATATCCATTGGAATTTCAGAGGAGCAATCTTTTGAGGCTCTCATTCTGCAGCAGCCTTGATTTTAAATATCTAAATAACTTTCTACATCCAGACCTGAGCAAAATAAATTCTACTAGTTAGATGACAAAATTAATCCAATTCTATGTGCCTGCTTGTCACGTACTGTAAAATCTTGATCACCAGACAGATGAAGACCTACAAGATGTAAATAAATGATCCTACACCCCACAACAAAAACCTATCTTGGTAAATATATTTTAGGTAGGATTAGGTAATGCAGTAGGCTCCTGAAATTTTGAAATGTTGTTTCGTGTTCCAAAGGTATGAAAAACTGGGAGTGCAAAACCCAAGCTAGATATGATTCTTCTTATTCTTTACAATAAAATGTATTTTAACAAGACCAGGTATCACAACCTCATTTTTCCTCAGAAGTCCTTTTCCCTTCTCAAGCCATTAAATCCTCTTGTCTTTGAAGTGGTTTTCAGTGGTAAGCAAACACCATGAAAATTCTCATGCATGTAAGAGAAGCACAAACCATACTTTAGTACTCACTGCGATTTTATGATTCCGCATCATATTATCAAACTCTTCATTAATTTTTTTATATTTTTCTTCTGTATGTGGCGTGAGCACATATGAAGTGTCAGGGTCCGGGCTGTCGCACCCTCTGTGTTCCTTCTTGTTCAGAGCCTAAATAATGAAGTTAATAAAAAGGATCAACAAATAAAAAGTAGAGATAAAATAAAAGTACTTACAGGGCCTCGCTTGAAAATAAAATCACTATCTTCATTTAGTTTGCTGAATCTGTCCTCCGATAGTGGACTGTGCTCAAAGTAATCGTCAGCATCAGGGCTCTCACAACCATTAAGGCCTTTCTTTCTTAAGGTCTGAAATACAATTGGAAAATTCACATACAAATCATACTAACTTGCCAAGAAGTTTTGTACACTACTGAATCATTCAGAGCCCCTGAAACTACATTAAAATTTCACAGACAAAACTCACTGTGCAACAGACAGAATCAGTCTTTCAAGATAGTGGCAAAGTACACAAAAAGAAAAGTTTCACCCAGGTTCCATCTCACAGGTAACTTCCCCCTACAACCACTTCATCTCCCAGCACTGCAAGCAAAATCATTTTTGGACACTGGCTGATGGAGAGAAGTTGCCTGACAAGGAACATTCATGCTTGTGGCAAAGGAGTTCACGTATTCACCGGTAATTAAAAGCCAGTTTACTGGATCTTTAATGAATTGATTTTAGCATCCCAATTTTAATATTCACATTTTAAAGAGCATACAGTTATATTGTGACAAACATATAACTGCAGGACATTAATATCTGTAACATTCGGTCTCGAAACTTGACAAAGACAGGATCTTCCTGTCATCCTGCACGATAACAAGAACCGCAAAAAAGAAATTACATAATGCCTCTCTAAAATGACTTAGTTTGCTAAATATAAGCTTTTTCAGAGTCCTTCAGACTAACTTTATGGAGCTACTTCCTGTTTTCTGATGGAGAACTCACATCAACATCCCCTGGAAAAAAAAAAAAAGCAAGCTTGTCTACAATCCAGCCATTAAAGAAAGGATGTGAAACTACAGGTCTCGTGACCAAATTACAAGATATATTTGTATTTCTTGTTTTTCTTTTATACCCTATTACACAATCAGAAATTTTTCTCTGCAAGCTCTAATTTGTAACAAAACAGTATTTAAAGCACTACCTGTAAAAAAAAAATCTTTAATTTTTTTTAACGTTTCAAAAGTAAAGCAATAAAAATTTTAAACAGATACATGTTATTCGTACATAAAGCAGCAGTAGGACCGTACAGGGATGAGGGAGTTGCATACTTTCTTTCTGTCAGAAATTTTCTATATTCCATGAATTTTACATTAAAACCCCTAAAGATCAGAAATCTGCAAGCTGCCGTTTCCAGTGCCATAAAAAACCCCCGTGTTTTCCTATAGAAGCAATTTCCATTACGCACTGAAATTCTGATTTACAAAACATTTTAGCTCATAGTATTCACCAGCATTTTTTTACTGTCAACTGATTTTTTAGTACAATAAAAAATACATACTACTTCCTCGCTATTCATATATATGCAAAATCCTGCTTATTTCTACCGCAGTTTGAAAGCAGGAATTGAAAATCCAATTCGCTGCCTTAAATTCTTTAATATCACAGTTCACCATAAGCTGCAATTCCTTCTCAAGTTTCCTGGCTTGCTCCACGTATCCCACACAGTATCTGGAACTCCCACAAAAATGTAATCACTAAATCAGCATATGGGGAAAACAGGTGTAGGCTCCTCCAGCACCTGTCACAGCTCCGATGCCGCTCCTCCAACCAATAGCCGGACACGCAAATGGACTTGGCCATACAAGGGCCGGCTGCTCGGCCTCTCAAGGTCGGAGCCTGTTATCCCTCTCACAGCCCTTCCTAACAAGTCAGCCTGCCAGTCTGCTACACTTTGATATCAGCAGGGAAAATGTTAACGCTGGGTAATCTGGATTACACTTAACCCCTGCAGCCCACGGCGCTCTGCAAATAGAACCCAAATGTCTTTAGGCGCGTTGGGCGTCAGCGCGCGGTGCCCGGCACACGATGACGGAGCTGCACGGAGGCTCTGCAAAGAAAGGGCTGCAAGACATGCACAGAGTGCAGCTCCTGTGACAAACACGCTGAGGCAACTGAAGTCTTGCAGTGAGGAGCTTCAGCAGAGCTCCTTTCGATAGTCTAAAGAAATCCAGTGAAAGCTTTTAAATGTAATGCTGCCAGCTCATTCTCCCCCAATGGTAAATTATCCTCCTCCGATTTAAACAAAAAGGAAGAGATTTAAATGTAAAAATGCCTCCTTCCTCTCGGTGACTGTGTGTCATTTTTGCTAACAATGGGGTTAACTCTGCTTTGACTCCTGAGGAAGGAAAATGCCTCAGTATCTCCCGTTTCAGGCTCTGGAAACCGTCACTCCAGATGGGGTTCCTGTCATTGTGGAGGGATTTAAGCCACAGTTCCCTGTCACAGATAATAAGGCTGGGTCCAACAGCCAGAGCTCTGCCTCCTTATCACCAAAACACCAAGTGCCACTTGGAGGACCTGACCATAAAAAGCCTGCGAACTTTTATCAGTGCCCAGTAACACAATAGTAAAACATTCCTGCTCGGTGGCCAGGGCTGCGCACGGAATGCCGCGAGCTGTTGGCACGGGCAGGCGCGGCCGAGGGGAGTCAGCCCCGCCAGAGCCCGGCACGGCCCCGGCCCGGCTGCAGGGAACGGCACAGCCCCACAGAGCCCGGCCCGGCTGCAGGGAACGGCACTGCCCCACAGAGCCCGGCACGGCCCCGGCCCGGCCCGGCTGCAGGGAACGGCACGGCCCCACAGAGCCCGGCACGGCCCCGGCCCGGCCCGGCTGCAGGGAACCGGCACTGCCCCACAGAGCCCAGCACGGCCCCGGCCCGGCCCGGCTGCAGGGAACGGCACAGCCCCACAGAGCAGGGAACGGCCCCACAGAGCAGGGCACGGCCCGGCTGCAGGGAACGGCACGGCCCCACAGAGCCCGGCCCGGCCCTGCCATGGCCTCGCCGGAGCCCGGCCCGGCTGCAGGGAACGGCACGGCCCCACAGAGCCCGGCCCGGCCCTGCCATGGCCTCGCCGGAGCCCGGCCCGGCTGCAGGGAACGGCACAGCCCCATAGAGCCCGGCCCGGCCCCGCAGGGAACGGCACAGCCCCACAGAGCCCGGCACGGCCCGGCTGCAGGGAACGGCACGGCCCCACAGAGCCTGGCACGGCCCCACAGAGCCGGGCACGGCCCCGCAGGGAACGGCGGGGAGCGGCCCCGGCCCCGGGCTCTGGGAACCGCTCCGCGGGGACCCGACAAAGCCAAATCCACAAACAAGGGCTGACTCCGCCCTCGAGATTCTCCAGGGCTAAAATTTGTTGTTTCTCCAAATAATGTAAATAACTCGGCTCCCTGAGCAATTTCCAAGATGTTAACACAGAGATCAAAATGTTATTAACTTTGAGGCTGTTCAGAGGAAAAATTTGGTGAGACCAAATAATTTGTGTAACATGAAGAGAGTTTTATTTCTCTACTGCGATATAAAAGCTTGTTTTAAACAAAATCACAGTATTTGCAGTGGAGACTAATAGATATAAGGCATAATTTTTTCTTACCACAGCAAGAGGGGAAAAGAACATTAAATTTCAGGTTCTGTTATTGGATGCTCACTGCAATTACCTTCTGGTGTGAAGTCTTGTTTTCCAGATCATGTAAGGGAATGTGTAGCCCTTTCAGTAAATCTGTGTTACTTTCCACTTCCTCTAAGACTTAGCCAAAATTACTGGAAATTGTTCCAACGTGTTTGCCAACACACTGCATTGTGCCCCAGTAACTAAGATTGTGCAGCTTTGATCTCAGGCTGCACTAACTGATGAGAGAAAAATACTGGTTTCACTCAGAAAATAATGCTAAGTATTTACAACGAACCAATGCAGGTGTGAAATCTCTTTTTTAAAAGAATGAAGGAAACACAAAAATACATTTTTGTGACACACAAAGTCACTACACAAGTGTTCCAGACAGTTTTGGTCATCTTGATATTGCAGAATGACCCAGGAGCTGCTTCTATTCCACTATAGTCTAGTACTGATTTATTTTGATTCGAATGGCAGAACTTAGAAAACATTGTATGAGAATGGCTGGACCAGCTATGATGGGTTTAAATATTGCAGTCAAGCACATGGTACATGAGCCCCAATATTTTCCTGAACTTCCCCACACATATGCAAAGTAGTTTTTAATTGCACTTTGCAATTAAAATTAGCATTTTGCTAATTTAAGAAAAGAACCATGCCTTGGCAAGAAGCACCGAAGGAACAGAAGAAGGGCTTCTTGCAAAACAACAACAGAAAGGAATAACTGGCTTCTCTCTACGATTCAATATAAATTTTACTGAAACTGATAATACAAATAGCAAAGAGTATAAAAGCACAATAAAGTCATTTATTGTTTGATTCTTGAGGAAGCAGAGCTGATATTCAACCATCTCATGTTCCACAAAATCCAACAGAGACGCGTGGAAGGCAGGAGCCCGAAGGCTGCTGAGCCCCCAGAGCAGGAGATGAAGCCTCCACGTCCTCCAGGCTTGTTCCAGCCCGGCCCCAGGGGCTCCAGACCCTGCTCAGGGGCAGCTCTGGGGAGCAGGGACTCTGAGCCCACAAACATGGATGGGTCACTGCCTCCAGAGAGCAAGGGACAGCCCCAGCTGGCCCCTTCCCATCCAGACCCCGGCTTTCCACCCCGCTCCAAAAGGAAATGCTGCTGATGATTAAAGAGCACAATCAGTGGGTTTTGTGCTCCCATCAGTGAGTTTGGTTAAAAAGCCAAGACTTCTGATATTGTGATCTGGGCTCCTTACCAGCCCTGGCAGAACTGTAAAGAACTTGATTATGTTCATTGTCACGTCAGGAAATGATATTTTTCTGCCTTAAAGCAAGAATTTAGGATGACCTCATGTGTAAAAAGTGTTATGAAGTGTAAAAAAGTGTCAGGTCATTCAAAACACTCAGTGCTTGGTTTCTTGTAATATTACACAAAAAGGAAATGGTTGCTGCTGTCAAAGCTACCATGTATCATGTTAACAGCTCTATTTTTGCACTTACTATTGGAGCTGGCCAGAGAGGATTTTTGTTGGTATTTCATCCCAAATCACTGGGAAAACCATGTCCAAAATTTGACTAAGACTGAAATGAAAAGTGATTTCCCTTGGAAAAGACAAACCCTTTCACTTAAATCCTGTGGCTAGTTCTCCTTCTGCTCTTGCAATCAGAGCATGGAAAAGCTGCAAAGCAGCACAAATTTAGAGTAAATATGTTTTAAATATCATAACTTTTTAAAGTGTAAATATTCCTCAGGCCTGAAGTAATGGAAAAGCCCTACCAGCACTGCTAAGTATCAATGCTGCTCTGGTAGGCACCTCCACCACGGATATCAAAAGGACAAATGATTAAAGTTCCCTGATGCTCTGGAGATGCCATTCAATAGTGGAGAGTATTTCTGTCTCACTAAAATGAAAAAAAATTCTCCTTGTCCATTCTTTATTTAACTTGGTTTTGCTGGTTTATCCTCATCTGCAGCAGGAACAGGTGGGTGCCAACGTGTGGGCAGAGGAGGCAGAAGGACCGGCCCAGCCCCGCTGGCAGCAGCAAACCTCAGCCACACCACACTGACACTCACATCCTCCATCAGGAGCCACACCTTTTTTTTCTGTGATAGTCACAGAAAGAAGGACAAATAAAGCAGTCACAGCACCAGATTCCCACCCAGTTTTCTTTCTTAATACATGAAAGATCAGAGAGACAAAGCAGGGCATATTCCTTTACTGCAGCTCAGCTCCCTTCCCTCAGCAGGCAAGGACCACTTGTATCACTGCAGGCTCTGCACGCACAGAAACATCCTGCTGAAAGCAGGACAATTGTTTTATTATTTGCTTCCTGATACATATTATTGCCAAGAAGTTGAGCCTAAAATCTGGCTGTTTTTCTCTTCTTTTCAAACACAAAATATTCCACTTTCATCAGCCTGAACAATAGTTAGGTGTCTCATCCTTTAGATATCATTATGTCTCCCCTATTATGTATAAAACATATTCAAGTACCCGAGGACTATTCTTAGTCACCCAAAGCTATTTTTAGTTTTTAAACTTCCTGCGGGTCAGTTTGGCTACAGAAGCATCATCATTGCTGTTTCTTTTCTCTAAATTAACAACACAGCTCTGCAGAGTCAGACCTTGACCCTACAGTGCCCTGTACATGAATTTACCACTGTCTAAAATCCAAACAGGAGTGAATCTCCACAAACATCAAACGAGAACAGCCAGAGAAAAACCAAATAATTCAGCTCAGTAATGGTGTTTTGTCTATTTAAACTCATCAACATTATTTCTGTAGGCTGAAACTCTTTTTCCACAGATAGAGGTACTGTATTGTTTTATGTGATGTTTACAAACTCGATATATTTTCCTCAGGCTCTATCAATATTCTCAACTTCAACCACTGAAGCATCTGCAAATTTCCTTATGGAGCTGTTTTCCTGTCCTTTGAGTTGGGAGGCTACTTACATTTAGCCCTAATACTGCTCCTTTCAGTATCCCTGACACATTTTCAATTACATTTTGCCACGCTATCAGTTCAAATTTCACATTCTAATTATAGCCACAAACACATCCATCCCAAACCAGCTCAGGGAAGGAGTGGTGCCCAGCTTTCAAAACTTCCCTGAAACGCACAGGAGGCCAAATTAGATTATGACAGACATTTCCATGAGCTAAGCAACTTGGAGAGCTTAACTTCTTAAAGAACAAGACCTTCCCAATCTTTCTGGCAGGCTCCCCAACCATAATACTGCATGCTAAAGAAAATCTGAACTATTGACATACTCTCCTTTCAGCTTGCTTAAATAATATTTTCCATACTTGTGCTCAATTAGTAGTGATATTTAAAAAGGAAATAATTGACATTATGCAAAAATACATGGACATGAAAAATTCTGAGTGCAGTACTTAAAGTTTGCTACAGCTATTGTATTTCTTGGCCAAATATTATAACCTGCTATGGAGAAAAACAAGGAGGTTTAGGATTAATTACTTATTCCAGGGTTTTACAAACAAAAAACTCCTAAGCCTGCCTAGCATTATCCATACAAATACAAAGAAAAAGAAGAGCCCTTTTAGCCATGCTCTATGTTCAATTTCAGGCAAAGGTATTCAGCATTTACAAATGAAAAATGTTCATGATTTGAAATTTTATCAGTGTCCCTGCTATAAACCACTCTAAGAAAAGACACTGTCTTGTTTCAAATGTTGGACCATTTCCAGTATCTGGCAAATTTTAACATGTATCCCTGGCTTGCCAAACATGAAAGCTAGCTGTCAAATTCCTCCCAGATATGATAAAGATGGCACTCAGGATTCAAACTCTCATTTATATAAAATAACACATACAAAAGGTTTTTAGACTTGATATGGCATGAAGTTTCAATTCTAGCCTGAAGCATCTTTGCTGTGAAACATTATTTTAAGTAGATAACCACAAGCAATTACTAAAGAATTAGAACTTTCTGGGCTATAAAATCCACTCTTCACCCCCAGAATATTCCCCAGCTCTGGACTAGAAGCTATGGGAAAGGCAGCTGCATGCTTGCATTTGTGATTTTAGAGAAACACTATCTGTGAACTGTGGACTTTTTAAAGCAGTTGCTGACCTACAAACAAGCTGGATTGCTTGGTCCTAAATGAACTCCTTGAGACTTAAAATGATTAGTAATCCATTAGCACTGATAATGCTGTTTCCACAGTGACAGCTTAGTCAAGCTCTCAAAGTCCAATTTTTGATGCATTTGTCTTTGTTTCACTTTCTATCCAACTCAGTAGATCATTAAATTTTATATCACTGAGCAGATTTGCATTTTACCTGTTTTACAGACAGAACCATCAACTAGATTTTCCCATTAAAGAGTACTAAAGTGCCAGTTTAACTCGATCTTTTTCAATCTTTTTATTAAAACAAAAAAGACAAAATAGACTGATATTCATCTTCAAGTAGCAAAAATTACTCCTTAGCATATAAATTAAATACATTTTATAGTCCTTCCAGGGATTATAAATTTGCCAACAAACAAAACTGATGGTAAAATGGAACAAAACACAGCTCTATGTTAGAACACTGAAAGAGAGATTTCATGATACATAAATGCTTTACTTCAGCCCTCACCCAAATAACAACACAGAGCTACAAACTCAGCTCCCAAATGCAGATCTTGGTGTACTTGCAATGGTTAAATTATAAATCAGCAGCAGCAGTAGCTGACTGAAGGCCTCCTTTCAGCAACAGTGCACTGCAGATAAGCCATATGGAACATGAAAAGTTTCCAAGTGCAGCAATCCATCTGCATAATATCCCTCATAATCTTTTAGAAGTTCTTTAGGAAAAATATTATCTCCTACTCAGAGTTTGCCAAGAAAAAAAATGGCTTAACTCTGATTAGAATTCGTTTAATAAAAAGAATGGGGTTCTTTAGGTCTACCTGCCCATGTAGTATTGCAATTACAAACACCTTTTGTCCTGAAGAGTTCTTCACAGCTTTAAAATTGGAAAGGATAACAGAACTGTTTCAGAGTCTTGGTACTCAAGATAATTTAGTGCTATCAAAACAGCAATTACAACACGAATGGCAACCATTCCCAAAGAAAATGTTTCCAAGGATTTATGCTATTGTTAAAACAGTGTTCACATGTAAGATTATGGGCACTGGCTACATCTCCCAGAATAAGCTCCAACACCTTTAATATTTGTATGGAACAACCACCTTGTTTCACCAAAGAACACCTCAAAAATAATCCAGCTGAATAAAACAACGGCAAGCAGGTATTTGCAAGCACCAGCTGAGATCAGTGTGTACAACAGGAAACAGAGAGCCTCCCCAGAAATAAGGAAATAGAGTACAAGCAATTACATCTCTGGTTTTACTGAACTAAAGGAATGAGAATGTGGGACTTCCAGATACAGCTCTAAAAATGTCCCAATTCATGTATCAAATACAGAACTTCTCAGTTGTGTCAACACAATACATTTAACATGGTTTTTTTTCTGCATAGCCTCCATTTAGTGCAAATTATTCAAAAGCCAGAGCACCACTCTGAAGACTGTCCTGACTCAATGTGAAAAGGGGTAGGAAATCAAAGGTGGGACCTTGAGAGGTAGAAAGAAAAGGCTGTACAGGAATCAGGGATAGAGAAATTTGAGTAAGCTTTATCATGTAATTCATGTCAACATTAGATAAAACTGGCTCTGGAATGCTTGATTTTTTCTTTTTAAAGTCATTGTAATCAGCAAGCACTGAATTTTAATTTATTTGCAGGAAAGAGCAGGGCTTTAAATGGTACCCATTTGTTACAGTTATAGAAGAGTTTACAATGGGACAATGTATAACAGCTTTGATCTAAAAAATCTTCACAACATTCCCAAAATATTTGGGAGATTTTAATAAAAAAATGTATTATACCCTTCCTGTTGAAATTACCTAGTATTTCCAGTAAAACATAAAATTTAAATTAAAATTCACCCTGCTGCCAATTGAACTAACTTGCTTAGCATTGCATATGACACTAGCCATACTAGCCTAGTACTACTAGTATACTACTATATGACTATATATATACACTATATATACTACTATGACTATACTACTAGTATAGTCATACTAGCCTATGACTTCCAGGGCTCCCCTATGAAATATCACATCACTGATGTGACATAATAAGATGTACCAAAAAAACCTGAGTAAGTCACTAAATGAACTGGATGTGTACTTGCCTGCAAGTATTGTGAAGAATGGTGTGTCATGTTGTGTGTCAGCTGTCACTTGCCACAGGCTCTCAGGTATTCAGAGGATACCTGACAGTATCTGCACCCCAGGAACTGCCACCACCAATATTTTCTTCCTTCAGGTGCAGCTGGTCCCCAAAGCACCCCAGGAGCAATCACAAGGGAAGTGTTTTGTTGTTTTGTGCAGGTGGGTGCTGAGCGTTACAGCCCCCATGGGGCACCTGCAGTAAAACCCTGGCACGGAACAAACCCCACACCCCCTGAGCCTTCTGCTGCACAAGCACCACCAGCTCGTGGCCCAAACATGAAAATTATTCAAAAGCAACATATTAAAAACTGCAGGCATGGCGAGGTCCAAAAGGCAGGGAGTAGTGGAGCACAGGAGATGACCCTCCCCTCCTTTGGGCAGCTCATGCTCAAACACGAACGTGAGGGAGCAGCAAGGATCAAGAAGCTGCAGTGCTGCTGTCCCTCCTGCAGGGTGGATAATCCCTGCCACAAGACACAACCAAAGCCACGAGCCTCAAGTCAAAAGATGGGATTACATTAAATCTCCACTGAAATCAAGCCTACCACATAAAGAACAGTCCTTCATCCTGCTGTAGTTGCAGGAGATGCTTTGTTCTGGGTCTATTCTTTCCACGCACAGCTTGTGTAAAGTCACTCTCTCTTGATCAACAGATGCCATGGTCCTCACTTTGAAATTGCAAAGTAAAAATACACTTTTCTGTCACTACAGAATTTCAAAAGCACCGAATTCTGCAGCAACACAAGGGCTGCAGAATACACGAGACCAGCACAGCTTGAAGAACTTGTTCATACAATAATTATGTCTTTGTGTGACTGCCTGCATGAACTCCAGCACTAACAAGCAATGAGCTGTTGCGGATTTTCTTGGAGTCAATTTTCAATCCTACTTGACACAATGTCTCCAGAACAGCTAAACCCAGAACTCAATCTCTGACAAGCGTTTCCCGAGCAGTGGGTGTGAGAACTGGACCTTGTGTGTCTGCCCTATAAATTTCAAAAATAAAAATATTCTCCTAACACAGAGCAGAAACAGTTGGAAAAACACCGCTTGTGCAGCTGGGAAATAAAACCAATTTTCAGACAGAGGAGAATCCAGTCCCTGCCCATTTCAGGGCTGATTCTGCAGCAGTTTTTGGTAGAGCACACAAAAGCTCTGTAGCAGTATTTGACAGGGATTTAGGATCCCGGCCCTCCCAGCAGCACAGCCTCCAGAGGAGCATCCGATCCAATCTGAGATTGTAATGATGCACAGCCAAGTCAGCTGCCACTCATCACTCAGTGATCAGCTTTTTCTGGTAGTTTATTAAAAAATGAGAACATCACAGCGAATTTCAGTTCACGGCTTTCAAGTCATGTCACTGGTGTAACTGTGACAGGGCTGGCGTAGGACAGAGAGCACCCTGAACTGCAGCTACACAAAATCACTGCTGCCAATACAGCAGCCAAGTACAGTCATTATTAGCAAGACTTCAGAAATTTCTATAAAAAGATGCATTCTAGACAAACTTCAAATATCTATATGCTTTAAGTAGTGACTAAATCTGGAATTCATCAAAATTCAGAATACCAGCAGAGCATGGTAAATTTAAAGCACCGGCAGTGTTTGAAAGAGGTAGAAGAAATAACGTATTCTTAACCCTAAAACACTAAATTTATTCACTGCTTTAGATACAAGGGAAGCACAGTTTTAGATTATTTGCAGGCAAACCAAAGCTGCTTCAAAAAACAAAAATCTATCTTGCTTCTGAAAATTCTTTATATATCAGCAATGAAGGAATGCAAAACAACATTAACTCAGAACAACAACTTTTTGCCAGTACTGTCAGCTTGCCTAAAGTCACCAGTAATCTGATATTTTGAAATAAATAAATAAAGAGGTACGTAAATCATGTGTATGTACAAAGCAATTTCAGCTCAGCCAAAGAATTAAAATAACATTGTTGAGTAAAATGGTATTACCAAATGCAAGATAAGGAAAAATCAACAACAGTAAACAGCTCAAAAAAATACTGTGGGAATTCAGAGTTGAATTTAATCTCCCAAACTAAAAAGAAAGAGGAGGGGAGAGAAATGAGAGACAAAGACATCGTCAGGAGGGGAATTGTTCTGTTCAGCACAAAATGCACAGTTGTCTTCTGTCACAATACTGAAAATAAATATGTGCTATCTTGACCACATTTTAAATTTTACAAGGTAGTTTTTTCCTAAACCATGAGTGGGAACTAAAATCCCTAGGTAGAACCTGTTTATAAGTCAGGTTTATAGCAAAAACTACTAGAAAAAAATTTTTTTTTTCTACCAGAAAAAAAATAAGACTCAAACCACTATGCACAGACACATAAAATTTACATATGTGTGTGTATATATATGCATGTATACATACATATACATAAAAGCTTTTGATGACTCATTCCAGACCACTTCAGCTTCCAAGCACTTTCCCTATTTTTAAGGTAAGCTAAAAGAAAATTTTAGTCCTTAACCATACATAAATCCTCCTCAACCACCTCCTTAAAATGTCTCAAAGGTATTTGTGTGCCATCTCAAATTATTTGAAATGTTATATGCAGTATAATTACATTTACATAATCATTTAGCAAATCAAGCCCAATAATGCCTACATTTTCTCAGCATCATGGGCAGATTACCAAGTCTTTTCCTTCCTTCACTGAAATAATTTTTAAGCTTCTTCCTTCTTTTAAATGTGCACCACTTATTCCCACGGTGTTTGGAGAACAAATCAAGTGGTTTGAACTACAAAAATACATAATACTACACCAATACATGGTCTTTTATCAGCCCAAAGCTTTTTTCTTTCTTTATTCCCCCAGGTTTTGCTCACTTCTGGCAGTTCTCCATCTATCAAATAGGCAGGAATGCAAAACAATGTTAACACATCTCAGTGCCAGCCTCCCTCCAATCTCCAGTGTGTGTTTAACCATCAGCACTCCTGGTGCCACCTCACAGTTCTGGAAAGCTGTGCTGACATTTAGAGAGATTTGGAGATTTTAGTCACATACATTCAGTATCAGTTTTCATTTTCTTGGTTGCGGGGCACTTTCTTCTTAAAAATAAATTTAAAAACTTACGGTGTAGCTTGTGTTATAAAACATTTCAAAGGAATAATTATTTTTTATGAATTTGGCCCAGTTTCCACCATCTTACTTTTTAGCTTTGAATAGCAAGATACGGAAGCCCAAATTGCTTTGCAAATCCTTATCTAGATCGGATACACCAGGTATCCACCAAGGAAGGAAACAAGATCAATTAACTGAAGGTCATTCTCATCTAATTTTGTATGTGTGCATCCAAGTATATATTTAGATACAATTCCCAGATCTTCATTTTCACATGAAGTCAACCCAAATTTAAAAAAAAGGAAGCAATGAACCAATTCAAGTGCTACCAAAACAAACTACTACGCACCAACAACAGTTCAAAATACACATTGGTTATTCCCAGCCTGGAAAAGAAGCAATGCTGGGAGGTGGAGAAAGCTGGATGAAAAACAAAACCAGAGAGCTTTTGGTTTATAAACACAGTGTTTCAACACCAACTTTTCTGTTTATGCTCCCCACACTGTTACACTTGTCTCTTGGCATATGCTCCATCTGGCTGGGGAGATGCATCTGCTTCTTCCTGCTGCAGGCTCTCCACGTGCAGCTGAGCTCTCCGTGCTCACCCGGAGCCAGGAGCCAACAATCCCAGCTCTGATCCCTGAGCTCCTCCTGACTGCACAGCGGGCACTGCTCCTCTAACAGCTCCATTAACATTTGGTGAAAAGGCAGAGATGAAAAGGATTTTAATGCAAGAAAACAGCTGATTACAGCACAAGATTAAACTGGCTTGTTGACCCTGCTGAAAGCAGCAGCAGGGTCATTTACCTGCTTTGGCTGAACTATGACAAAACCACTCACACCAAACCATCAAAAATGTTACTGCCCATTATAGCCACCTATTCCCATGGTAAGGTATCTAATAAAAACATCCAAATCATTTGCTGGAATTTACACCAGAGCAGTCCTTCCACAAGAATGAGTATGATTGCAATAATTATCTGCCATAGTTTAAGCGAGATTTTTTTGTACTTTTTACTTGCAATTTTTATTACAGATCATTACCTATTTCAAGGACAGCTGTCAATATCTGGGGTATAACCTAAGCCTTATTCAGCACATTACTCCACACTGAAAACAGCACTGAGCTACAGAGCACAGGAGAGGCTCATTAACTGACACCCACCCGGAATTCTCCTGGGCACAGATGCCAACTGGGAAAGTAGGTCACATCTTACACAGGCTCCTAAAAATCAAATCACCTCAGTCTGATGAGGTGAGATGAGGAACAAGCAAAACCCACCATGGCCAAGTGTAGGTGAAATAAACCCTTGTTTTCTGTATCAGTCAAGGAAAATTAAAACATGGAAAAAAGATAAAAAGCTGAGCTAAACAGGCAGGAAGAGCCATCTTCAGCCCCTGACTCCCAGAAGTGAGGCTGGGAGAGAGGGAACAACTGTGCAACTGCTGCTTTCTGAGGCCTTGCTGAGGGGCAGAAGGACCCAAAATGGAAGTGATATCTTATTGTAAATAGCCTGCAATAATCTTAGCATCCTGCACTGAAGAAAATATACAGTGCCTGTTCATCTCCCTCTTTTCCTTTGGATTTAAAAACAATGAACGCTCAAGGTCTCAAATAGTCTTTTATACATGAAAACATTTTGTTGACCATATGGATACAGAATCCTGATAAAACCTGAAATTCTTCCCATTTTACTTCGCAGAAATACTTCTTTCTTCAGGAAAAATAATTACTTGTCAAGAATAATCTGTTACAGAAAAAAAGTCCGTGAACATTAAAGCATCAAATGCTTTAACACCTACAGCAAGTCCTTCAAATCACAGACAGCACTTCAGCGTAACAATCTGCAACTGTGCCATTATGGGTTTGTAAAACCAAATACACGATCCCAGTATTGCAAGGATTCAAAGCACACACTGAATAAAAATTTCATTCTTTTCAATATCTCTATATGGTACATCTCTGCTGTGCAAGAGCACTGCCTTACACTCCAGTAACCTCATGAAAGAGCAGGTATAGGACAGCAACAGATCATTGCCATCTACAATAACATGTTCAGTGAAAGATATAACTGCATGCATTAAAAAAAATTTCTAATATTCATTTAAGATGCCAGTGCTCTCCCTCCCACTATGTTTTCACAAACATTCCAGCAGCAACAGAAGACACCAAGCTCTGGGCATATGAAAGCAATTCCTATGCCAAAACTGAGCAGGAGACAACTACAAGGGGAAGATGTCTCATGGATTTCACTTAATCATTTACAATATTGCTATCTACCAGTACTGGAAATGAGTAGCAGCAGATTTGTTTCCACCCTCACCCAGCTTCTGAGCTGTGTGGAATTACCTTCCTTCTAGCCCAGGAAAACTCACCCTCCTGCCATGCACACCAGGACCACAGTGGCTCCAGAATAGTTCCACCGTGAGCCAATGTCCCAATAAATGCCATTTGTCACATTCAAGGAATTACTAAACATCTATACATTAGTTGTAACTCCATACAATGGAATTACTTTTTATAATTCAGTTTAGTGTGAATTTGACAGATTTTAGGTGCTTTGCTACAGTAATTTTCATTTGTTAAAACAGAATTTCAACGTAATTACAAAAAAAGAGAAGCCATTTTACAGTGTTCTTTCAGCATGTTTCCAAAATGCTGGTGATGTCACTAAACATCTATCACACTCCAAGCACCCATCAATCCAGAAACAAAAAACCCAAAAATATTTCACAACCTGGCTAAAGAGCACCCAGGGCTTATCTGAAGAGATAGGAGGCTGCATTCCTAAATTACACTGTATTTGAAAAATGGGAATAAAGTCCTGAATTCCTCACTATCATAAAACATTAAATTCAGAGCAGAAAATTAGAAAGAATCTGCAGATGAGTCCCTGCATGCTCCCCCAGAGTGGGGGAACTGGGGGTGCTAAGTGCACTTTTAATGTACCAGTTGGGGTCAAACTGACTCTGGTAAAAAAACCCAGCAACAGGAGGAACCCCAAAAAGCAGCCTTGCACAGAATTATTCTGGAAGAGGTCCTCAGTCCTTGTGATGTGAAGAAGCACCATCACCATGAGTCACAACACAGAGAGGCCCTGCATGCACAACAACACCCAGCTGAACTTGCATCCCTGTCTCAAAGCCGTGTCTGTCACCATGCAAAGCTCATTCTGCAGGAATTGGGTTTTCCCTTCCTCTCCAGTGGCCATCCCTTATTTATGCTAATCCAGTGACTAAGCCTTCAGCTCTTCATGGCTTGTATTATCCCTCTCTTGAGAACTCAGTGCTGAAGACAGAAGTTGGGGAGGGTTTTTTTTCTGATCATAAAAGACAGTTGACAAATTAGCAGAGAATCTTCTCAGAAAGAAATATCAAGCATTTGTCTGTATCTCAGTTTTGTCAATCTGATTTTTTGCTTGCACACTCATGTACAAGATCAGCTAGTACCATCCCTGTACTCTGATCCCCTTGGCAATAGACTCTTCAGCTATTCAAGGCTAATCATTATTCTGAAATCATTCCTAAAAAGCAAGGCATTTGTTCAGAAGACAACTTCAGAATTTAAATTAAACCCTTAAGTCAGCCACCTGTTTTGGTCTATTTACAGGACTACTGGAGACATGCTCTGAAATGCAGTTACAGTACATCAAGGCTCCAATTGCCAAGAAAATCCTTGAATTCTACTGCACCTAATTTAGAAATTATGTACTGAAAAGAGTTTCTATTTAAAGCTCAAGCATTATAAAAGTAGATGAAACCAATACCTTGGAGTAAATATATTCATGTTATTCTATTACTGCAGAAACTGCAGTCGTTCTGCTGCTATTTTAATTGTCAGTCACTGGACAACAAATTTAATTAAGTTCATTTATTCCACAGATTGGCTTTTTTTGGCTTTGGTTTTTTTTTTGCTGAACAAGGGGCAGCAGAGGTGGTGGCTGATCTGATCCATGTTCAAGATATGACTGGTGAAGTGGTTACTACCTCAGAGGAGAAAAAGGGCCAACTATAATTGTCTGTTAGGCTGAGGGCACTCTTCTGACCTTTCTCTCCCACTCAGTCAATTTTTTCTCCCCATTAAAACCTTGAACATTTCTCCCCCTCCTTCCCCAGAAAAACAACCATTTTTCACACCTCTATTTCCATTGCCAAACGCGACTGAAATCAAACATGTTTCCCAGAAACTGGCAGGGGGTGGAGGGCAGATGGGAAAACAACATGGCTGTAAAGACAAGTTATTGCCTTAGAGAAACCAGACTAAAAGCAGTAGTTTACATTTCATAACACAGTATTAAATAACTTAAAAGCATTTGATTAAAATATCTTAAAATGCTCTATGTTTTAATTATTAAGGAGATAAGAAGACTGATGTGTCTTCTCAAATTGTTACCTCAACGATATCTGAGTTGGTTCTGCTTTCATGGGGCTCGTTGTATTCTGTGTATTTTAGTAGAACTTTGTCCATGTCAGTGCTGGCATACTGAAAGAGTTTGTTAGAGCTGTTAAAAATGATGAGTGCTATTTCACAGTCACAGAGCACACTCAACTCATAGGCCTTCTTCATTAATCCAAACTTCCTCTTTGTAAAGGTGACCTAGAGAAGAAAGAATAATGATTGATTTATTTTTTTAAAACACATGACAAGGGTTTGAAGGAAAACAATCAAGGTATACACTGACTGAGCCTACAGCATTTACTCCTACTGTAATATGCAGCTTCACACAAGAACTACCTATAATATCTGGTGCCAATTTTAGGGCCCCATTTTCTCTATTAGACTAAGTTAAACAATTACAAAACACCCCAACTCTTCCACTGGTAAATAACTACCAAGAAGAGTTAAATTTTAGTTAGAGTTTTAGTTAGAATAGGGTAATTTAGCTTTATTTCCTCCGTTCAATAGACTGACTTTCCAGGTATCACAATATTTTCTTCTCTAGTACTCAACCTTAATCATTATAAAATCAAAGAAAACAGAACAATCAATGGAAGCAACACTTACTATGCACTATGATTTCTAATTATGTACAGCTAAAAAATATTGCTATTTCGTTGCTATTAAGTCATTTGTAATTTGACTTGTTTTCTGCCACCTGGAAACACCAAGAAACAATTGTTCTGTCCAGTTAGAGCTGCAGTGGGGAAACAAATCCACTACAAACCATCACACAGGAGCATCTGCCCATCAGGGAAGGAGGAAACAGTTATGGAAGTTACCATCAGTTAGGATTTAAGAAATTATAAAAAAATCATTCCTTTCATAGACAGCAGCGAAGGATATAAAAGTGTCACTGCATTTGACAGCCCCTATTGCAATTGCAGGCACGAGCCTCTGTGACAGGGGAGTGATCCACACACCCCACGTCCCACAGACAACAGCCAGGGAGATTTTGCAAGAGAGGAATGAAGTAAGACACAAGAAACAATCAAACCTGTTTTCTGGGTGTCTGTACTTTAATTACCAAGCTGTACAGCGAGTTTTTGGGAAAATGGGTGGGAAACTTCTGTATATACACACCTGAAGGCTTTTTTCTCCTCATTATCACACACATATTACTTTTTAATACCATTAATAATACAAAGTATATTCTTTTCTTCCCACCATGTTAACAGACTCAGAGGACACACAGCTGTTGTTCTTCTGACACCTAAAAGGTTATTACCTGAGTGTGAGCAGGAATAGAGAGGTATTACTGCTTAGTGTTTGTCAGGAAAAAGGCATTACAAACAAAATGTGTGTGTGCTGTGTCACCTGGAGAAGTCCTCAGACAAAAGAATGAAGGTTTGCTGCCACTGAGGACCAGCAGGATCCTGGACAAGAGCCCTCCATTTCTTGACTGGAATTTTATCTTTCTCACCTCCTCTAAGGCTGCTCCACTTGTGAGATTCTCTGCTGGCATCAACTTCTCTTGGTGCCTGGACAGTGCTCAGCACAAACCCCTCTACCACAGCACCCTTACTTCAACACACACAGATTATTTTAAACTCAGTTTTCATTTCAGAACCCAAAAGCAGTCTTGGTTCTCTGAATTTCTCTTTTTTTCCTGCTCCATTTAGGACCACATCAAACTCAAAAAATATGTCTCGTTATTGCAGGTAAATAATTTCCCCAGCACTATTTTAATATTGCTTAGCAAAAAAATGGGTGAGGAGGAGACAGCAAAGGCAGCAAGATTGAGCTCCTTTGATATCTAATTTACTGTGCTGGATTCTCTTCAGCTTAATGAAGATAAATGTCCTACAGCTCATTCAAGAAGATAAAGCTGCTTAATTAATAATACAATGACAGTCTCATGACAATCATAATCCCCCTGAGGAATGGTCTATATATTCTGTTTTGAGCTCACATACAATCCCATCAGAAATAAGATGCTTCTGACAAAACAGTAGTTTTTCTTCCCACACAAGTTATATGAACTTGCTTTGCAGGTAAAGCTCTGTCCCATTTGCAAACACAGAAAACCTAAACCTCAAACTAAACACCCAACCAGGACATCATAGGCATGTCCATGAGTGCCCAACTCACCAGCCAGACATGCCATATAAAACCTGACAGGACACAACTGAACTACACTTCCAGTCCAGAACAAACCCTGCATGCCCTCCTTACCTGGATCAATGAAAAAAAAATCTCCAGTAAATATCTTATAAATGCCCAGTGCATCAGGGCATTCCAATATGTTCCAATTCCATATCCTGGCTACCAAAACCACAGGACACCAGTGGGGATCAAGGCCATCAATACCTCTACATTTAAAAGGAAGATCCCACTAACAAAAACTACTTAATCTCTCTAAAACCTTTTAAAAAGATGCAGTGTGTTTTCATCTGAGTTTCCAGAGAAATAGGGTAAGGCAAGCCTAATTCTACTTTTAAGCCAGAGTTGAAATCCTCTTCCTCATCACTAAGTAGCCCAAAAAGGTGCTGCCAGAAACAAAACTAGAATTTCATCTCCCTATTTTGCTTCAGTCACAGCAATGGTGTAAGTGGTCTAACATTTTACACAAATGTACTGATTCTCTTCCTCTCCATTGTTTCAATCTGAACAATGGGATGGGGATTCAAAAGAAAAAAACAATTTCTCCTGGAAAAAAAACCAAAAAATCCCTCACCAAAGTCAGGGTAGAAGTGTAACACTATTTGTTCCTCAAGCAGAACAAAACCAAGGCTGCCCAACTTAATCCAGATTCAGGTAAAAAGGGAATAAGTGGGATCAATTCCCATCTCTTCCATGTGCTTTAAGTTGTAGAGCAAGATCTGAAAAGAACTGAAGTCATTAATTCATCTACTTTTACTACGTGTACTTAAGACATTTATCTACATCAAACATAAAGTCACTGGGTGATTAAAGCTGTTCAAACACAATACTTGGCTTTCTCCCAAACTCCAATAATACTTTTCTTGCTATATATAGACTTCTCAGAGTTTACATTGCTTTAAAGTGATACAGGGAGAAAAACAATCTTGATCTCACCAACAAAACAATGGGCTCTGAGCTGATGTGTCAGCAGCAAGAGAGTCCCGTGGAATTCTGACAGTACCCCAACGTCAAGCTGCTGCTCAGAAGTTAAAAAAGGAAATCAAACAGCAGGAAGGGAACAGAACAAAACAGCAGCACAACACTATACTAGTCCATATTTTGCCTGCACCCTGAATTCTGGGTCCCTTGGCCATCAAAGTAATGGAGCAATACTCCAGAAGGCTTCAGGGAATAGGAGCAAGAGGTGTGAAACAAATTCTGTATTTAAACAGCTAAGCAGCTATAGCCTGAAAAAACTCTAAGAGAAAATAAGCAAGCGTGGACAGACTCCAGATAGAGAGTCACTGCTGGCTCTTCCATACAAGAGCTAAATAACTGGCAGAGCCATGACAAAGGGCAAATAAAATGGTGTTTCTTGAAACAACAGGCAATAGACCTGGAGATTCTAGACAAAAGATGTTGTAAATGCTGCAACATTACAAAGGCTCAAAGGATAACTGAACAACTTCCCTGGTGGGGGGCGGGGAAAACAAACAAAAAAACCCATTAATGGTTACTAAATATACGGAAACCACATCCAGCTCAGGAAATCCCTGAGCTAAGAATAGTTAAAAGCTGGAAGAGGATTACAGGGTCGGGCACATGTGCATCTCCAGCCCACACGGATTTGCTCAGGACCATCGCTGCACAAAAGACCCAGCGGCACCTTTGGCCTCAGCCCCCAGCACTGCTCTTAAACACCTTAAATCATTCCTGTAATAATTTGCCTTAAAAACAACAGCTTCCAGTTATCCCACTACTACATTTCAGTATCCAATTAAAATTTTATTTTGCATCTCATGCAGCAATTCAGAAATTAAGAGGAAACGCTACAGCAAGAGTCATCAACTTTTGGTGCTTTTCAAGTTCACAGGGCACCTCTGTGTCAGGGCTCCAGCAGCCAAGTGAGCAGCTTTCCCTGGAACATTCATTTTGAGCCCTCTTCCTTCTGCCTGACAATTTTGAACGACTTTTGTTGCAAACAGCTCTTACAAGAAATACAAATCGATGCTTTTAAACAGAATGTTAACAGAATTTGTTACTGTATCCAAGGACTGAGGATGCTGCCCACAGCCACCTCAAACTCCTCTGTCCAAGTGCTACAGAAAATAACCTTTACTAGATCCTTCCTGAGTGTTCCTAGTAGTTATCAGATCAAGCCATGTGTCTTTAAAAACACCCCTCCACTCTACTGCTAGCACAGCAGGATACCATTTAAATAGGAACAGCAATTTAAAATTTTAAATAGTAAGAGTTATTACTTATAAATAACATTTTTTCCTCAAACAGACATAAAATCATTGAGGTTTCTTATTCATATTCTGGCAAGGGCATCTGTGGATATATGAAGACAAAGCTCAGCTTTAGAACAGTGAATTAGGATGAATGTATTCAAACTTTCCATTAATTTTTAAGATTACTGATGGACCTGTTCATGCAGACTTGTTTCTCACCTGCCTATTCCGTTCATCCATTATTCTCGTGATCTGTATTTTCTTTCTCCCCATTTTCGCCTCTTCTTTCTTTTGTTTAGCAATCCAGAAATAAACTAATCCAAGAAATGTCCCTCTTCAGTGTTCTAACACATGATACAGTTTTCTTTTACTTTGTCTTCAGCTTGAGAAATGGTTCCTACTTCTTCTTATAAGCACCTAAAAAAAAAGTGAAAATATTAATGTACAAATTACTAAAAAGGAAGTATCATTAAAAACCCATAGAGTCAAAAAACATGTGCATCATGAAATTTCAGTGAGAAATCAAGTGTTTTCATTAAAGTATTATACTACACACTGCCTTCTAATTAAACTCCCACTGGTTTGCTGCATTCCACATACAAACTACAGACTTAAAATGACCAATAATTTCACACACTTTCAACTGATTGCGTCAAAAATACAATTATCAAAGGGGTGGTGCTCATCCCTCTAAGCTTTAGGCCTTTAGTTATCTGAGGTTTCACACATTTACCTGTTTTGGTAAACTCCATTCAATATTTTAGAAAACCTTATAAAGAAACATTTTGCGTTGCTTGTTTTCTCTTATGAAATTATCACAAAAATAACAAAACAAAGCCATGAGAATATCAAGTTTCTGTTCCTAAGCCAAATTACATCTCCTTTTGTGAGCCAGTTCTTGGGGTTCCACTGGGAAACAAAAAGGAGAAGGAAAGAGGGAATCTCTCTCCTTAAAAGAGCCCAGAGCAAACAGTTTTGCCACACAAGTATTTCATGGTTACCATGACACCAAGGAGAGCTGAGACCCAACACAGCTCCTCCCTCTCCAATAACCTGTAAGTGCCACATCTGCCAATACCCACTTGAGCCCAGCACCTGTTTCACTGTTCTACTGTTCACCAAGAGAAACGTGCAGGAAACTTGAAATGCCTCTGTGCCACCACATTTAAACTTGCACTGAACTACCTGATATCTAACAAACTTCTAATGTATTTTCAGTAAATAATTGCTAAACCATAATCCAGACATACTGCTTAAATTGTAGGACAACATTAGCTGAAGAAGACTGGAGATAAATTTAAATCAAACGGTTTCTAGAACATAAGGAATATACTAGAATGTACAGACATGAAATGGATACAACTTATTTGTCTTATTATCACCTACTACTCATTCAAAGGGGTAAAACCAGCCCCAATATGAGCTGAAAACCTCTCTAACTTCCCAACCCAAACCATCTTGTGAAGTAAAGCCTTGCATATTTTAATCTGGGTGTCACCATGCCATATCCTCGAGGCCATGTGTAGAAAGTGGTGCAACCACATCACCATCAGCCAGTTAATGAGCAGAGACAGCAAGAGGCGATTAGTCACAGGCTGCACTTCACAATCCATTCAATTTACACCGAGGAAACAGACATGATGTTCTTGGGAGGAAAACACAGAGGTGGAGGAACATGACAAAATGAAGGGATGTCATTTTCTATTTACCTGACAGCAACAAAGGACTGCTTTAAAAAAACATCACAAAACGCCCAAGAGTATTTAGAAATACTATTTAATGAAATTTAAATTAAAACAACGCACAGTATGATGTCCACTGGTCTACAGGATAACACTGGCTATAAAGCAAAGCATTTGAAAACATCCACCAACACTGCACTGCTTTTGTTTTCTTCATGAAAAAGGATTTCTTCCAAGGTGCTGCTAAGAAGGTAATTAATAGACAGTGGAGACCAGATGAAGCAGCCTCTATACAACCAACAGCATCCAGGGAATATCTTCCAGGGAAACAACAGTTGGCATATAGATTTATCCCACTTTTGTTTAAAAAAAATTTCTCAGCTCATGCTATGATCACACATTAAATTTAGTTCTGGAAAAATCTGGTTGCATCCCTTGAACATACCTAATCAAAGGATCGCTAACCAGCTCTTAAAAATTGTTTTCTCCTACATGTGTGGCTTCAGTTTTTAAACCTCCCATGTAACAGTTCTCTGAATACAGAATTTCCAGGGTCCTTCCTCTGCTTTTAAAAGCACCCCATCATCACCAGTACACAGAAATGGCCACCACATGAGGCCAAAGACCCATCTGGTGCAGCATTTTATCTGTGGCTACCAGCAGATATCACTGGGATGGCCAAGGAAGAACACAGGAATAGAGGAATAAAAATATAAACCACCTATTAGGTGGTTTTTGAATCAGGAACTTGTAGAGTTTTTCTGCCTCCTGCAACACACACTCAAAAGCAAGTCTATGCAATGAATAAAATAAGGAACTGTGGGGAAAAGGGAGAGAGGAAAATAAATGAGATTATGCAATATATATACTGAAGAACACAAAGTAAGAGATGCACCAGTGCTTTGTATGAGCTAATGGAAGGCACAGTAGCAGGGAAGCACTGCTATCTGCTCTGTGCACTGCCGCACAAAGGGACACGGCAAACAGCAATTTGCACCAACACTCTGTTACAGCTTTGCGGTGTCATTTCAGCTCCTTTACAATGCCTGTGCTCTATAAGGCATAAAAACCTCAAGCTATTCCCCATTTATGAGGGTTCACTGTTGCCTCACGCCAGGGCTGACTTTCCTCGGCCCTCAGCAGTTCCCGTTCCCGCTCGGGCTCTGCCCCCTCTCCCCAGGCCGCCACGGACCCGCCCTCCTGGACCCGCCATTCCCAAGGGCAGCCCCGTCTGGGTGCAGCATCCCTGCCATCCTCGAGTCCCACTCAAGGTGATTTGCACAGCTCAGAACTGAAACACAAGTTTGGCTTGAGCTCAGGGCAGAAAGGATCTTGAAACAGCTGCAAAATCAGAGAAAACTGTGCAGTAAAAAGGCACTTTCCATGCAAGCCCAGAACATCCCAATGGGAAGTTACTGCCAGTGACAAAGGCACCTTACATTTCCAATGAGAAGAATGACTTTTCCTTTTACTCATCCTTGATCATGTCACAGTTGTGGTTTCATTTTCTATCCTGACTAGCAACAAAAGTATGTAAGATAAAATATAAAACTGGGTCCAACATTGGGTTCCATCAGAAATGTAACTAGCAAAGGTTTCATTTTGCTAAATCATAGTTGCATTACAAACATACATTAGGTGAAGCTCTTAATTCACAAAGCCATTTCATGTAAATTATAACACACTTTTGCCCAAATAAAGGAAAACCTACTGATATACAAATGAAGATCAACCCACATTTACATCTGAGACTAAATCTGAAACCAACACAAAGTAACCTTGATGAAGGTAAAGTTCTACTTCCTGAAGTGACACAATCCAATCACAGCCACCAAAGCTGCTTCACATTACTTGCATGGGCACACACAAGCAAAAATAAGTTTGTCTTAAAGAAGGACTTCAGGTATAGATTAAACAAAATAATTAGAGTAAGAAGAGAAAAAGAAGGAAAAAACCCACATGTTTCATTACGAACTTCAAATAGAACATAATGTCAGCTTGCAATAAAGGCAAAAACATTATATTTGTCTTGTCCAAATAACAGCCTATTTGTTTCAAAGTAAACGATGCCAAATTTTCTGGATTTATTCCCTTCCCCAAAACCCGTGAAAACAGCACACTAATTACTGACAGACAACAGAACCACATGCAGAAACATACCCTCACAACTGCACATCTTCAGGAATTCATCTGAATTTGTTGTCAAGATTGATTTCATTTTCACAGATTGTTGAGAGAGATGTAACTTTAAAGCAAGGAAACTGTATTTGACCTATTTAAAAAGATTCTTTCAAGGGTTCAGTGGAAACACATTATATCTGTGCAAAACTGCACAAGGTCTGGAAGCCTCCTGGCAGAACAGGTTAGGAAAAACTGTGTCAGAATCATACTCCTTCCATTTAATTTCCTTTTATTTCCCTCTGACTCTGTTTTCTTGAAACTTCCATTTCACCACCATGGTTACAGGTTCCATCTGACAGTCCCCGTCTCCTCACGGCTCATTTACTGCAATGCACACAAAGGAACAGTGTCCTGACGTCACATCATTTGCATGAAAACACAGATCTGCAGAGATGCATCTTACACAAGCCTTGGCTATGCCTTACTAAACAGCAGAGTCATTTGTACTGAACCAAGATTAATAGGGCTTTTGCTAGTCTTAAAGGAGCCAGTGCAGATATTTTTGTAGATATGGCCCCTCAGACTGATCACAGCTGAATGCACAGTTGCTGGTTTTTCTGACATTTTGCACACTCACATCAGCAGAATATAAAAATTCCCATTCACAGCAGCACGGAGATGAGTCCCACACGTGTTGGCTGTTGCACACCAAGGCAGATAACAGAGGATCTCATTTTTCCACACTACTAATAATGGACAAATGTCAGTGTCCTCTCTCCCTGCCCCACAGCAATGAGTAGAAGTAGCTGGGGGGAAAAAAAGGAGTCAAAGAATGTCTTCACCAAAGTAATTTATCTAAAGGTTAAAGGGCTGTGTGGAACACAGCCAAACATGATCCTCAGACTCCATTTCACTGTCCAGAAGTGAGAAAGAACAACATTTTCTTCTTCAGAATTTCAAAGAGATGCAAACCATATAAAGTAAGTACACAACTGCAAACACCTTTCTTTTCTAAATCCCGTACCAATGACACAAAATACGTTCACTCAGATATGACTGCACTGACACACACTGAGGTCCATGGATGTCATCTCTGTGCTCTAGACATTCCACCAGCCCTGCTCCAAACTCACTGCTACCACCTGGAAGCTAAATTTGAAAATGAAAATTCCCAGCAAAGGGATTTTTACATCCCTTTGTGTCTGCACTTAACAGAGGCACACTCAGATCCTTGCAGGGGTTTTTGCAGAGTGTGCAGAACCAGTCCCAAAGCAGTTTCCTGCAGCCACATTTCTCCAGCCCTGCCACCATATATTGCTGTAAGTAATGTCAGATATAATTGTTAAACAATCACACAGCTCCCCTTCCAAAACAAGGGTACATGCTGTCATTTATCTCTCCCTACTTGCTGCACCACAATCTTAGGAAATAAATCTTTTTTCCATCCTGAGTTCAGCAGCCATTCTTCTCCATCCAAGCAGAGCCTCTCAGTAAATGAGAGTGGCCTCACAGCTTCAAGGTCCTCTGCCACCAAGTGATACACAAGCATTGTTATAAAACAATAATATAACCCTTAGCCAAAATTACTTTTTTTTTTTTAAAGTGGGACAATGTAAAAAACAGGAAGCCATAAACAATTCTTTATTGATATTCTGGTTTTATGCATCATAAAATACTTGTTTCTTTCAGCTGGGAAGAATAATGCACATCTCTGGTACAAGACAATTTAAATAAATTGTACTTTTAAGATTTGTGGAGTTTTGCAACCGAACATGGTCTCAGCTTCCACGCTAAAATCAAATCTATTTTTGAGCTCCTGGTTTGTAAGTAACAGAGCTTTTCAAATTATGTTTTGAAGGAATTAGAAAGGATCATGAAGGTTTCTCAAAAAATATCCCTGCTGAAGAACTGCACCTTCCAAGTGCTCCTTAAATCGACTGTTGCTGGAAAAGGCAACATCTTTTCTGCCATTTCCTCCATGCACTCAGCCCTGTCTGACATGAAGTGCAGGAACTCCATTTTCTTGCACACAGAACTACAGAAATCTGAACTGTATCAAAAATGAACTAAGATTCAAATGTCTGTTTTAAAACAAGTTTTATTACTCCTAGAATGCACTTTCAGGTTAGATTTTCCTGACCTGACGGACCAGTTTTCCAGAACTATCAGCATCACCCATGACAGCACACGCACTTCCAGACAATGGGACAAATGTGGCCTTGTCCAGGATCAGGGACAGCCAGGAGTTCTGCTCTGGTTACTTCCAATTAAATGGCTTAAGATTCAATAATACTCAATACTCTGACTTCTTCTTGGCCTACTCTTCAGTCCAAAAAATCTCTATCACCCTATTCTGAGTATTTATAATTGATACTCCCTGGAACCAAAGCAGCCTTTATCAAGCTATGTACATAGTTACTACCTCTTTTCAAGTAACACTAAATTCTATTTTATTCGTGCCATCCATAACTTTGGCATTTGCTAAACTAATTTATCATTGCATTCTCAAAAATACATTAGAATATAGTTAGAAAATGAGATCTGGAAACTGCTGAGCTAACAGTGGAGAAAGACCACAGAAAGAGAACTAAACTTTCAATACTGGATTAAAATCCAATTTTAGATACAAGTAGAATATAAAATATTAAGTAATCACAAGAATTCTGCTGCCAGACTTCTACAAACAGATTAAGAAAATAACTGCATGACTGAATAGCTGTCTGGAAAACATGCTCCAGAGAGTTTCTCAAGAAACTTGCTCCTAATTTATCATGTAATTTGTTGAAAGAAGTGCCTTTTCCACGGTATACAAAAATAGCCACAAACAAAGATGATTCGGGACACTGTTAACAAAACAAACCCCAGTATGTAAAAGCTGAGGCCAAAAGGACTGATTTCCTAGTGAATGAACCACAGCTTTTACAACAACTATGCCAGTTTGATCAATTTTAGAACTTTTGATCAGATAAATTCTCCCCTTTTTTTCCATTTACAGCTCTTGGAAAAGTAATGAACTAGATGCAGAAATCTAAATTTAAGTTTGGATATTCTAAATTTAAGTTTGGATAATCTAAATTTAAGTTTGGATACGATTGCTCCATAACAGAAGAGCATTTACAGGTATTTAATTAGTGCAAAACTGATGTTTGACAGCTTTCACAATGACAAGCTCAAAGTGCAACTCAAAGCATTTAAACCCAGCTTTTAACCCCATAGACATCTGTACATTATAAGCCACAGAAGGAAGGTTTCTTTCCTGAAGCAAAATACACATATAAAACACATTAAATGTTTTTCAAGATCAAAAGCATTTGCCTCATTCTTATCAGGAGTTTGTAATGGCTGTGGAACTTAACTACCATGTGGCCAAAAACTGGCACCGAGCCACGCTTGTGTTATTACAGCTCCTCTTGGGCTCAAACGAAGGGAGCCACCAGAGGAACCTTCCAAAATGCTGATAAGGACACGTCTGCCAGAGATGGCTTCAAATTATACAGCCCTGGACCCACAACAAAAAGCTGCCACAAAACAGCACTCCTTTGTACAGGAGACAAATGTATTTTTTATATTTGTCTTGGGATGGGGATCACCAAACCCTTGCTGCTGCTCTCAGCAGGGAAAATAAATTTCATGGTTTAAAAGCAGCCTAACAATGACTGGGTAAGAGTCAGGTGAACAAAACACCTTCACACAGCACTGGTCATTAACTAAACAACAACTAATAGTGTGATCAATTAAAAGATTAATTCTCATATTTTCCTTCATCTTACAGTAAGAGAGAATAAAATACTTACACAGTACTGTTCAGTTTCTTATTAATATATTTACCAACCAGAATGGAACTTTCTGGTTTTGCAACATCTTTATACTTCATTAATCTTCTTCAGGCTCACTGATGCATCTTTAGATAACACTTAACATACCGTTAAGTCATGGCTTTAAGAAAAAATATTATCATTGTGAAATCTCTTTGCAGAAGTCTTCATATTTCATCAGTTACAGCAGTGACACTCAAGCTTTAATTACTGCTACCTTGGCTCATTACTTCTCCCATCTCAATTTAACTTTATCAATAGATCAGAGAATCCAGATAATCTTATTTTGCACAGCAACATGCATTTGGCAAAGGTGCAGCTCATTATCTCCGAGCTCTCACAATGGCTCTGCCCCACTTGTCACATCTCTGCTTATCTCCAGGGCAATCAGCAGAGCTCAGAGCACTGCCATGCCCGGAGCTGCTCACTGTACACACAGGAGATGGCTCACAGTTCCTGGAACAGAATTCAGCTGCAAAGTCCTAAATTCACCTGGCCAGATTTCTGTGAAATTCTAGATAAGCAGCAAACTTTTTTTTTTTCTTTTTGCCTATGTGGTCACTAATCTTCTTCCTCCCTTTGTAGATAATTAATTTAAAGGTTTGCTCTGTTCTTTTTTTTAACATGGTCATGCCAGGCTGAATTCAGTGGGTGGAGCATTTTAAACATAAGCAACAATATGTCCAAGTAAACTTAAATTCAGGTTCCTGGCACTTCTATATAGAAATCCTTACCCACACAGAGCACTGATCTTCCTTTTGTCTCTGAGAATATGATTTAAGTAGATCATCCTTTCTGAGGAGTACTGAAGCTTTTTGTGTGCATTTTTGGAGGGGGAACACTATTTTACAACCATTTAGAATCTCAACCAATAACCTACATGTAAAATCAATAACCTACATGTAAAGAACTGAACCTTCATAAACCAAAGCTAGACAAAAATATCCATCTATACAAGTTCTGACTTATCATAACCACATCTCACACTAGATTATTTTGCAGAAAAAATTAACACACAAAAGCAACAGGCAAAAAGCACAAATACAGTGCACTACTTTTACACACAGTTTAAAATTAAACAAGGTGTCAACTGAGCTAAATCAAGGAGCTACCTGACATAAGACTTGAAATATATAGAAATTAAGACAGGCAGGAAAAAATACTCAGAACACAGCCCATACTGTGTGGCAATGTTATGAGATCTATTACTCTTATCCTTCAAATATTCTCTTTAAAATTGCATTCAAATTCTGCAGGCTGCACTTCACTTTCCTCATAGCAAATGCCAAAGCAGCAATTCTGCAGTCAGGTAAAGCAGTGTCTGGGCTCAGTATATTCAAACTGACTGGTGCATAACTGGTACAGTTTTCCCAAGGAAAGAGCAGATTTCTCCCTAGGAAAGGTGTAAATAAAAGGCATTTCTGTCTGTCTTCTACTTTCTTCTACTGGAAAAAAACCAGAACATAAATTAAGAGGTAATCTTATTTAACACATAATTTCCCTACTGCAGAAAACTGTACCAATTTGGTACTACAGTGAACTGAGTTTTTGGATTTGCAGCAGGAGTTCCAGAACTCCATGACGTGTGAGCACTAACTAGTGAGTAAACTTCTAGTAATTCTTTGCTACCTTTGACGAAGAGGGAAACTGTCCCCTGTGCCTGCGAAGTACAAACTGTTGAGGTAATACAACAAACAGCCGCAGGACAGCAACTTCAACACATGTTCCTGAACAAACATTACAGCAATCAAAAATATTTACAGCTGACTCCAGGAATGTAATGGGATCCAAAGGCAGCCACAGCATTCCGTGGCTTTGCTTACACCTTCTATCCTACAGAGAGCTTCCTCAAGTCAGCCTTCAAACCCAACAATGCCAGATCTCACTGAAGTTCTCAGCAAGGGACAAATGTGAGTAGATGAGAGAATGGAAAATAGAAGGATTATAAACAAGATTCTTCCTTGCACACTGTGCCCTTGCAGGATGGGTTCTGGCTTCCAAGTTGGCTTCAGTCAACAGTGGCTTGGTGACGCAGAGCGCTGCGCTCCTGTTCTGTGCTTGGGAAACATCTTCCCAAGGTTTGGCTCACCCTCAGTTATCTGCCTCCTCCTGATGTTATAGATCAGCTTCTCCTCATGCTCTGCACAAGCCACAGGCTCCAAGCTTCTTGCACAACTCCCATCTGTGTTGGTTTTGTGCTGGGTTTTTTTTACCTGCTCTGACAGGCAATCTCCAGGCCATTTCTCTCTCTTACCAACTACACGTTTCCAGTCTTCCCAAGGATTCCATGTGACAGGCACCCCCCCTTTAAAGGAAATAGGACAGGAAACCCAAGAAGAAATACAGGAGAGAACACACATCAATGATCTATAAGAAGCTTTAAATCACTGAACAATTATCCAGAAAGCTTTCTTGATAATTTATTCGATGTCTGATTAAATGACAGCATGCAGTCATATTGTTGAAGTGCAACAATTATAAACCAGACAGACACGACAACATAATGCTTCAAGCAGCCTGCATGCCTCAGAAAGACACTCAGCAAACCATAAAGACGCCTACGTGTTTCTAACAAAGATTAGTGGCAAGTTTCTTACTCTGTGGCTGCCACAGCCTTTGTTCAAAAATCAATCTCTGCTTTTAAAATTCAGATACACCACCAGTTCAAACTTCTAAATAAAAATTATTAAAAGCTATACTAAGTATATACTATATATACTTAGTATTTCTAAGATATTAAAACCACATTTCAAAGTATGATTCCTGTCTCTGCACTGTTTTAAGCAAATAGTTCCATCACATTTAAATAAAATAAACCACAATTGTTGGCGGTGGGGGAGCTCCAGCAGATCACAGAGCAGGTCCTCTCCAGACATGCATGGAGACAGTTTCTTTGTAATCTAAACATTTCAGAATCCAAGGCAGACAGGTAGCAAATAATAAAACAACATACAAGTGAGATGAATCCACTCAGCTACACCCCAGCTGTCACAGTCTGCAAAAGGATTCCATACAGGCAGAACTGAGGCAGCATCAAGGAACTGAGGAAATGCTGCTGGGCGCCACAGGCACGGAGCTGCCTGACTCCACCACCTCTGCAGCGCCAGCAGCCACTTTTAAAAGCAGCCTGGAATGAAATTCCTTACAGCCCAAAACATTGTATTGATCCAAGTACAAGCGCTCCATCCCAACAGAGTTACTGCTCTCCATGTGGATGTCCATATTCTTAAAATCAATCAGGAGCTAAGACTGTCCTAATCAAGTACAGGTAAGTCATTAAAACCAGAAGTTTAGTACATTAGGATCCATACCCCAACACCTAAACTTATTGTGGTAAACTCCATTTTTACCAAGAATATTATTCAAAATATATTCTGCTTATAAACATTTTTCTTTTTTGGCAGGTGATGTCTGTAGTCTGGGCACTCTTATGCCATTAAGATTAACCCAGCCACCTGGATTCTCTTGCAAAAATGTCAATTTAACTACACTGATAATAGAACACTGATTCATCAGATACTTCAAAACTATTGTGTCCTTAGCAAGGAACTAGCATACACAGTTACTTAATATGGTTTAGTTGAGAAATTGAAATTCAGGCTGCTACAGTAACTCTGTTACTTGTTATTACCTGTAAGACAAGTGAAATAATTAGATTTTACCATTTGCTCTTTCTTGCCAATTGCTGCAAATGGAAAAATTAACTTGTTTGACCCTAAGTAACATTACTGGTTCACAGCAAAGTTATGTGATTCAAGTGTTAGATAGCAACATGTATTCAAATATCTGATTCAACAGCTTCTGCAGTGAAATATTCCATGACTATAAAAAGAAGTGAGAACTCTCATCCATTTGCTCTCATTATTGTATTAAAAACAGAAATCCTCAAAACTTCAAAAATATCTCAATTTCTTTTCCAGTCTACAAACCTCTTACATGCAGAAGGCCACTAAAAAGGTGAATTAGAACATTCAGCTGACAGAAGTTTAAGTGAAGGGGCAGAAAAACTTTAATCAAGGTCTCAACAAGAACCAGTTAAGTGATTCACACAAACACATAAATTCCTTCTGATAAACTACTATATGAGTAATGTATTACATCACTGAGGAGCCCAACAAGAGCAAGGAATATTGAGAAAAGAAAGCCACAGAAGTTGGCTCTCAATGCATTTGAAAGGCAGCTGGGCTGTTTTCACAAGTGCATTAAGTGGCCAGGAATCTGCAGCAAAAGCTCAGCCAGTTTCAGATTATTGTAGACTTCCCTTACTGAAAACCTCTTAGTTTAAACAAGTATATTCATTTCCCTTTGACATGAAACATCAGATGCAAATGTGAGCTGTTTGAAACTGGAAGAGAGACATCTTCATCTTCACCACTTGGTTGGCCAAGCAGTGTCTGATGCAGCCACTGCCCAGAGCTGACAGTGCCCAGGCTCCATCAGGAGTCAGACTGGAACTACAGCTCTCCATCCAGACCCTCAGTTACACAGCAAAAATGAGAAAACACAAACATCAATCAGAAACCTGTCAGAAGAGAAGACTGCAGGATCTCCTGCACTATTAGGTGGAGATCTCAGCATTTAATTAAGGAATCACTGATTCAAACCTGCTTGGAACATACACACACACTGCAGTATTTCCACCCACTGCTGGGTCCCCTCCATCCATGCTGTGTTCTTCATCCCTGGCAGAACCCCAGCTAAGGGCCCTTAGGAACCTTGTTTGAATTGCAAAGCAAATACAAAGCAGTTGGCTGTGAATGACTTCTTGAAGGTGTGCTGTGGTTAAGAGCAGTTGCATTCCACCATAAAACCTGGATGCTGCCTGCAGCCCTGGCAGCTCAAAGTGTGCAATGTTTAAGTTCACACACCTCAGTCAACCCATGAGCTGGGACAACTGAGATCAAGCTGGCCTTGAACTCCTCATGTGAAGTGACAAACTTAAGTAGACACAGAAATTATTTTCATTTATCTACCAGTATCATCAGAGCACACATGAAAGCATCTGCAATCTTTTCTGTTCCTTTCTCATAAGATAAGGAATTTTGTCTTTCTGAAAAAACCTATGTACTTCTTTATCTGGGGAAAAAACCCACTCCGATATTAGATATTAAACACATTTATTAAAGTGGATTCTGTATAGAATCAGGTGCTAATTTAATTATTTCACATTATCTCATTTTACTCATTCTAGGTAACTAGCCTGTGAACATGATTATATGGAATTATATGAACAAAAAGTAAACCACAGCAAATTGACACCGTTTATACACAGCTTTCAAGAACCTGCTGAGAAGCATTCCTGCACCTGCAAGAAACCCTAACTCCTCTTCAAAAAAACTTCATTGTTGAGTACTCTGGGCCTTCAGGACATTAAAGCATTTCTCTCTCACATGCTGACTGGAAGCCTTGCAGCAGCTGAAGCAATAAATATTGACAGCAAGCTGGCAAACAGCAGATAGCAGTGCTGTGCTCTCCAATTTCACCTGCCTCAGCAAAGACCCAGCCTGCAAGGGACAGCACACCCAGGGCCTCCTCAGCTCCATTATTGCTGCTCTGGCCTGGATTGAAAATGTGCCTTCCCCTAACACCCCTGCTTTTCCATACCACCCTGAGAACCTGCATCTCCTCACTGCCACACAGACACAGCAACAAAGTTGTAACTGGCTACAAAGCATACTGCAAGAAACTTCCAGCACTCAGTCCCACCCTGTCCTGCTCTCTGGTGATGCTTTGCAAGTCTTGCACATGAGGCCACACATTGCTTAATAAAAACTGAACAGCCAACTCAGAGCAAACACTGGAACAACCATATGCCAAAATACAAGCTACTCCTGACAGCTCATGAGAATTGGAATTAGTGAAGTGGATTTTAATTAGGAAACTGTATTGATGACTGAGTTCTACTTTTCCCTCAATTCTCACCTCATGTCCTCTACTCTGAGGCAGGATTATAGAAGTTGCAAGGAAATGCATTCAGACTTGCCTAAAGAAAATTGAAAACAAAACACTGTGACTACAAAATTCTGTCTTCCCACTGGGAGAAAGGGATCTTTCCAGCAATTCACTCCCTGCATTCAGACGAATTACAGATTGCTAGTTGGTTTTTTAGCAGACTCCATCCTGCTGCCAAGTTAACAGATTTTTAAACTGAGATTTGAAACAAAGACTTCTTAGTATAACCCAGAAGGGTGAGCACTGAGTTGGACCTAGCTCTCAAAACCTGATCTTATGATTTCATCTGGAGCTCATACACTTTTATCCCTGCACAGACACACCTATGATTATGGGCTATGTTTAGATTTGTAAGAATTCACCAACATCCAGTGTCATCATTTTCTCCAGCACACAGCTCCACGGAGGGAGGGGTGGAGACATTCTCCACACTATAAACATTTGCCTACTTTCAAAGGAAGATAGGAATCAAAACAAGCTTACCCTGTACTTCTAGCAGACACCACTCTTAACATGTTACATCAACCAACACTTCTGGAGATTCTTCCTTCTAGCTTCTGGTAGGTTTCCTTCCTCTTTGTCTACCACTGAATGTACTTCATTTTGATGGTAATATCTGATTAACAACCTCAGCAAGCCTTTAGAGGTGGCAGGCACTCCCCTTTGTAAGCTTCACTTACCCAAAATAACACAAACCCTTTAGTATTCCACAACAGAAACAGCACCACATAAAATCTTAAGGCCACCATCACTGCCCAGCTCGGGAAGAGATCTGCACGTATGAACCAGATCCATGCACAGGAATAACAGCATTTAAAGCAGCACTGAGCTTTGGTTTAAACAGAGTAAACCAAGAGCTCTGCTCTCACACCCTGCTGCTGCCAAATCGTTCCATCTGCATTAGCTGCAAGATGTCAGCTTGGGCATGGAAAAGAAGAATTATTTAGTGCATTTAGTGAATCCTCTGATTCAAAAATGAGAGGATTTGTGCCCCTGCCTAGGTGGAACAGAAGCCACAATATTCCTGAAGAGGATGGTAGTATCCCCTTAAAATTCCCATACAGAGCAGTGATGCTCTTAACACTCAGTGCTTTGTTCTTTTTTCAATTAGTCCAGTTCCTTCAGGGAAAATGCTCACCATGCACAGCTGGGAGAAAAGCAGTAAAGGGAAGAGCAGGTTCTCAAAAGAAGAAGTGTGACAGAGGACAGCAAAGAGTTAACAGTAAGTTTGTCTGTGACATTTTATCTAATTTGATAGCACAGAACAAAGACACAGACCTGGAGTTTTCAATTTAGTAGATTCAAACAGGCATTAAGAAGAAACTGATTTTCATTCACTTTCGAGGATTTCACCTTAAGGGAAGGTCTTTCAAGGATGCACACGGTATTCCTTGACCTTCTGAAAATTAAATCAATTAAGCACAAGACTCAGTTCTTGTAAAAAAATTATTTAGAATATCCATGAGGAAAGGAAAAGTATACCATGAAACCAAAGCAATATTTGTCAATAACACTGACTAACCCACAAGAAAGATGCTGGAGCTTTTGCCAGAGGTCTGAGTTTGCCCTGGTGGCTCTGCAGTGTCTCAGATCCAGGCTGCTATGGAAAAAAAGGGAACTCCAAAGGGACCTCGTTGTTTTCATAGGGCATTAACTCAGGAGCACCAACCACAGCTTCACCCTCCAGGGCTAGCAACAGGACACTGCTAAGGTACATCATGGATGCTTCGTGGAATAAATTTCAGTTCTCTACTATGCTTAAGACATTTTAATGCCACTTTATTATGTACATCCCCAAAGTACACAAAATCTACCGTGCTTCCTTGCAATTCTTCTGCAAATGCAGTATCTACCAAAACTACAGAAATCCTTAGAAAGTATCTTCAATCTTTGAAGGAGTTCACTGGTCCATAACGACTGTGCATCTAGAATACAACAAAAACTCAAAATCCAACAACCAATTATTCAGAGGAAAGTGCCTACACAGACTTCTCAGCAGGAAGAGATGGAAAAGCTGATAGCTGGAATAGGCATGTTAAATCACAGCTGGGGAAGGTGGAACCCTTCACCCCTCTGCTTTCAGAGAAGCCTCACTGGCAGGACGTGGGGCCACCCAGCCTGGGGAGGGAAGGAGCTCCCAAAGCATTGAGAACCCACCTGAATCTTCAGCTTAAGGAACACAACCATGCAGGCCTGAGACTGAGGAAATCCTTTAGCAATGTGTTGGTAGAAACACCCTGTCCCACACTCAGTACTGAAGCTCCACTCTGCTGCTTGGATCCAGCCCAGGACATTTCTGCTCACCTGGGCCCACAGCTGCTGTGCAAGAAGCACAGGGAAATTGGGATTGTGCACCAAAACACGGGATGATGAGCAAATCACCTCACTCTGCCCAGCACAAGACATCAAAAACCCCTAAACTGTAAACCAACATCAACATCACACTTCCTGCAACAAATCAGCAGGGAAAACACTAAATTTTATTAGGATTTTGCATAAGCAAGATTATATTCCATTAAAGAGATTATCCACTTTTTAATGTTGTCTTGATAGAGGACTTATGTGTGCCACTCTTCCCTGCTTATCATCTCCCAAATGGTGTCCTGCTAAATCTGCAGAAGGCACATAAGTGACACTTTAGCTCTTAAGCACCGATGATACCAAGACAGTCTGACAATATCACAGCACTGCCAAAATTTACAATTCTGGGTTTTCTTAAAGATTAAGTACCTGAGGATCAGATTGCTATTTTCAGATTTCATTTAGAATTTAATCTTTGGTCATCATGGCAGCAGAAAACTGAACTGTAGCAGCCAAATAAAACACTCAAAATTATGGTGGATTAAAAAAAAATCTAATTATTTTGGAATTCTATCTCTCTCACACTGATATGCAGAAATCTTGCTGCAGCATTCCAAATTCTGTGTTGGTTACATCCCAGTTATAAACTGAGTCTCTTTAAATAGTTTTATAACATTTTAGTTAATGAACAGAACTCTGAAAACATTCAGAGAAATGTTAACTTTTGAGAGCTTCTCTGTTTTATTCACTTGTATAAGATCACATGGTTACTAGACACATGCATGCTAAATATATTACATGCTACCATGGCAGCAGGTCAGTTCTGCACAAGCTGCTTGTATTAAATTTCTCCTGTAAGTGACATTAGACTTTAGCTCTGCTCCAGCACATATAGGAAGAGGCTTCACATTCCAAACCACCATCTGAAGGGGAAAACTATGCCAACACAGTACAAAGTATGCCTGTGCTACTTTAACCCATTTACTATTTTAACACACACACGCAAGCCTTGCATTTATGTTATCTATATTATGAATTTTTCAGATTCAAGACTCCAAAGCTAATGGCTTTGTCATAGTTTTTTGCTATGAAAATTTAAGGAAAAGGTCACACAATTATAGGCTATAATACATGACATGTTCAGATTGATGAAACTGCAAACACTAAGTATCATTAACTGGGTAGGCTATTCAACTGCATTTGAAATCTTTTACTGGTTTATTAAACTGCCTGGATACACAGTAACTACTAGAACATATTTTAAATAAGCATCATTGCATATTGTTGTAACAATTTCAGAGCAGATGTTCTCCATAAAAGACAGTGATATATTAAAAAAATCCCACATATTGTCTGTACATATATATTGACATGTCTAGAAATACACACACTGGCGTATAAAAAGCACAAACAAATCTGAGTTGTCAAAATTAATGGAGCACACCCTAAAAATATTTCATCATCCTCTGTTACAATGCTTTAATATGTCACACTACAAAGGGACACACAGCAGAGAATGCCAGCATAATGGGGTAAGGAAGGCAAACTTCTAAAACAGCCTCTAGACCCACAGAGGATCAAGTATTCCACGGCTTCAGATTGGTGCCTTGGAGAACGCAAAGATAAAAGGGGAACAGACTTGATCACAGGGTCAGGAGAGGTTATCTGTGCTCTGCTGGAGGAATATGCATTAATCCTCCTCTTTCCCTAAGCACAGAGGAAAGCCTAACTCAAACACTTATCAGAAAGGGTAATCACAGCGAGCTGCAGCTGACGTTGGAGGCAGGGGGAATCATCCAGACCTTTGGTAAATATTTAGGCAGCTAGCCCACATAAAAATCCTGCACTGTTGCTTCTCTAGTGCAACCATATCCACAGGGGGTAGGTGAAAGTTCCACAGGCCTACTTTAGCTGCAATGCCTGTTTGCTGCAACCCAGAAGCACATCCTGACACTGCTCCTCTTAAACAGACATTTTGTGAGATGGTTCATACTCCATTTATCTTCCCTTTCCATTGGTGGGGACAGCTGGAAACCAGACAGAACTACCAGCAGGTACCAGCTTACCCACAACAGAGATCTGCTGTGGGCATACCAAGAGAACAGGGTATGAACCAAGGTAGAGGTACGCCTGGATTTTGAGCAGATGATATTTTAAAGTAGCTCATTATTCAGTCCTCCCTTAATTACTCTGCAGAGCACACCAGCATTTATCAAATAATACACTGTCACAAAGATACAGAATACCACATTTTTACAGAAGGAAATTATTATAACACTTTTAATTTTATTCACCCAAAGGTTAAGCACCAAACTGTAAAATGTCTGCAGTATGGTCCTGATAGATTGACCAGGCTTCGTTTTGACATTAGAACTTCTGCTCTGAGGGACCATGCTGGAGGCACAAAATCATTTCTAATACAACAGGCACTTATTTTTTAGCAGGAGAAACACTTCTATTAGGTACCCAGAGAATATGTACCCATGTAGTGTCACACATCAGCACATGACTGAGAGCCTTTATCCGGTCAAACAGCGTCACACGGACCAAGAGCCAGCGCAGAGCAGAGCTCAGCCTCAGCTCCAGCGCGGAATCTGGGCCATCCCTGCACTTCACTTTCTGTGCAGCTGCTGGGAGCAGCTCCCCGCCCCCCGAGCCAGGGGAGCACAGAAGCTGTCGCTGCCAAGAGCAAAGAAAAAAACCCTCCTCAAGAAGCATTCTTCACCTCTGCAGAGCTGTCACAAACGTGAGCCTGGCTCAACTGCCACGTTCCAAACCTGGCTTCTGACTCGCTGCTGCTCGAATATTTAAGCCATCCCTTTCCTACCTGCATCAGAGCTGAACCCATTTTTTCATTGCATCTTCTTTGGTATTTTTTCTACATTGATGACTTAAAGAGGTGCAAACATTGTGACCTGCTATTAGCAAAGCTCCAGCACTGAAGAACAGCACAACACAAGTCCCAGCACACCAGGAGTATTCAATATCTCACACACACACTGGATTCCTTTCACAAACACACAGAACTAAACCCAAGAGCTGCACTGATAAAGAAACCCCACAGAAAAGTCATGAAATAACTGAACCAGTAAAATTCCATACAAAGACAAAACTAGGAATTGAAATCTACAAATACAACTAGTCTACAGAAAACATATTTTTCATCTTTTTAAAGAATATGTTTCTGACTGCACAATTAAAAAGCAGCTTCCAAATTTTATCAATATAGTCAAACTAAATAAAGTGTTTCCTCTGTAAGCAAATAATATTAAGGTGCCTTACAATCTTACATATCACATGCAACAAGTTTTGACTAAGAAAAATAAATGCTCAATATTATACAAAGCACAAAAAATCCCACTGACCTTGGTGAAGGACTTGGAATTAAATTATCTGCAGCTGTGAAGTGCTACAGGTTACTCTTACTTGAGAATCAAACAAAAACCATCAACAACAGGCAGAAATCAAAACCTAGCCAACATGATTATCAACCAAAGTAGAGCTTGCATAATGTAAAACTAGGCAGATGCTCTGGCTTTCAGATCAGATAATAATAGTTTTATTTCTCCAGAAGTGTTGGTACCTAATCAGTCAGTTTTGGAGCATCTGCTTTTCAAGACCCCAGGTGAAAAGAAGAAACAAAAATCTGTTAATGTAACATACCCAGCTGACAGATGTAGAATTGTATTCATGGAAACACTAAAAGCCATACCAGAAATGGAGGGTATTACGAAAAATAAAAGAAGATATACTTGCCAAGAGTAGAACCCACAATATTTGCTTTCTCAGGAGAAAATACCCCAGCACTTTAATAGGTAAATGTGCCAGAGAACTCACCCTCTACCCACCAGGAAGTGAAATGAAAGAAAGCCCAAAAAATAGCACAGAAAACAGAAGGGGGTGTGGTGGAAATACTTCTTGTTTACTGGCAACTATCTTAAAAAAATATAGAGAGAGAATAAACAGCTGAAATCCAACACATTCACTCATCCAGATCATCACACCAAAAATCTCAGGTAACACAGCTTCAGCTGCTTGCAGCACTTGCTTTCAGCCAAGTCACACATGTCCCACACTCCTGTGCTGCCCTGTCACTGACACAGGACACAGCTCCAGACTGTTCAGCTGCACCCAGCAGGGAGGTGAAATTCAGGCATTTGCACAGGGCCAGCAAGGAACCCACTACTGCAAAGGCAAGGCACCAATCTAAATGTTCTCAAAGGCAAAAAAATACTCAAAACAAGGCAAGGTCTGCCAGTGCAGTAACATGCTGCTGATCTAATGGATTAGCAGGCAAGTTTGAGGCACTGAGGTCTTCCAGGTCACAATTTGCCCTTTTAATTGAACCTACAGGTATCAACTAGAGAACTGGAAACAAATGCAAAAACACAGCACTTGCACTAGAAAATTATTTCTTATTTTATCTTGCATATTTATAAATATCAAGAGCTGATGGAAGTAGCACTTGGCAGAATACAGCCCTCAGTTAAAGCCCTCAGAGTCAGGCATCCATTTGGTCAGGTCAAATTACAACAGGCAGAAAGTGCCACCAGCATCACCCAACCACTGCCACACCCCGAGACCTGTATGCTGCACTTCAGAAGCCTCTGTCACACAAATAACCCAAATTCAATGAAATTATTGCATCCCCTGTTTTTCCCAATTTGTTAAAGGCCATCTGAGCCAAATCCTTCTTAGAACAGAGACATCAATCTAGACCACAGACAAGTTCTGGAACTGCAAGTTTTATTGAAAGCCACAAGCTTCATTGTAGTTTAATCACCTAAATTAAATACATAAACAAGATTTCAGTTTTTAAAAGGATGACTAACTTAAATTTGCCACATTAATTTACTTTTGAAGGCACTCCATGCAGCAACACTTGCTACACCAAAAAACATTACTATGTTCTCATAACACACAAAAAATGACCAAAACACATCTAATAAAGAAACAAATGGAAAAAGAGTAAAAGTTGGTGGGTGCTGTCATTTGCTTTACTGGAACACATCAAATAATTTCAGCACTGTTCCGCTCGAGATGTAAAGAAGAGCTGAGACAGGAATTCACAGCTCCAAACCACACGAGACCACGTGAGAAAATGCATCCACCTCAAAAAGCAGGTGCACTGCCATGCACATCTTGCTAGTGCAGAATCACAACTGAACATATTAACCCAGTTTCCCAAAGCCTTAATGATGACAAATATGACACTGAAAACATGTTCTCCATTAAGAAACAGGTTTGCCCCATTTAGGTGCTACAACTAACGAGCATTTTGTGAAATGATGGATTTTCAAGCAGGAGAGATAATGAACTAAATGCTTTCTGTGAGCTATCCTAACATGCCACTGACTGGCACAGGTACATTAAATGAGTTTAAAGGTGTCCTGTATACATCTACCCAGCCACATTTATCAAACACAGCTTTACTGCTGATCTCAGAGGGGATCACACAGACTACTTCCCCAAATTTGGACAAATCCAGAATGAAGATCTAATGAGTAATATTTTTCCTATTGTATTCCCCTTCAGTACAGTGCCCTGCCAAGTCTTTCAAATGACAGTGTTATTAAGATAACTCCAGGAAGGCACTGTACAGGAAAAATAGGCAAGGCCTGTTAATAGGATACACAGACCTCAGATGTGGGTGAAGGATCTTCTAGTTTAGATTTCACACATAAACTGCTTGAGACTAGCAAAAGAGCACTAGAACTCAGAAACACTTTTTAAAAAAATTTCCTAAAATGGTATAGACATTATCATTCCTCATTATCCAAATGACTCTGAGCATCTCCAGATTGAGTCCATCTCCCCACAGGCAGAGAACGAACCCCCGGCAGTAAGAAGGCTGAGACCAGAAATTGCAGAACAGCATCTCAACCACTGGAACCTGAGAGTGGCAATCAAAGTGCAGATCTAAAGCTTTGTTCGTTAGATTGAACAGTGAGACTTCAATATTTATTGTAGATCTAAAAGAGAAATGTACAGATTCACAAAGAATGACTGCACACATGCTCTCTAAACAATGCTAATCCAATTAGGTATCACTCATTTAGACAGATACATTGCTTTAATTATGCTCAAATTGTCTCCTATTGCTAAAATGAAAGTTAAATAATTTAATTTTGTATGTGAATACAGCAGAGGAGAAGGAGACAAAGACTTGGATTCAAAAGTTCTTGTGATTGCCAAAAGGGGAAAAGAGACTGTTCCCTACACACTCAGGAACCATTAAAACCCTTCAGCATTTTTTGCCAAACATGGTTTCACGTATTTTTTACAGCGCTTCAAAAGGTTTTGCTAAGGCAACTTGTGTATTGACAATAATACAGGCACCACGCTGCATTATACAGAAGACAATAGCAAGATCTGAGTAATGTGTATTAAAGAAAACACGATTCACTACCATGGGAACCCTGTCAGAATTCACCACTACTGCAAGTCATCCACAGGAAGCTTTTCTGTGCTAGACTTCCCCTCCTAATAATCTCTCCACTAATACCTCAAAGATATAAACATGAACATTATAGCACACAGGCAATGCCCTGGCCTGCAGCATTTTCATCTAAATAGGTCTAACAGACACAAGGAGACAGCAGAAAGAATTCCAGAATAAGATCTCCACCACTTACATCATCAGTACAGCCAAGGATTTCACTGGAACATTGACACTAATTCACTGAAAACTCATTGTAAGCACAGTTAATGAATGTGGGAGAAACCAGGGAAAAAAGAAAGGAAAAAACCCAACTCCATACACACAACACAAAGAACCAAGCATTACAAGAAATGCCCCAAATCCCACTGAAGTTGACTTTATCTAAAGCAGTCTAGGAAGTTTCACTGGAATAAGTGGACCTTGTAAAGTATTTGTTACTGATTTTTTAGTAACAAACTACACCAGACTAAAATCATGCCTAGACCAAGCTTTTGGGATCCACAGCTTAAACAGGAAGAGAAGCAAGTTCCCCCTCCCAGCCCCAGTTACAGTGCAACTCTATCTGCATGCATAAGGGCACCAGCAATTGCAACAAAATAAAACCAGAGTTAAACATTAAACTACACAGAGGACTTGCCTGGCTACAGCCATTTACAGAACAAGCTCAAGGAACACTGCAGCATATGCAAGGCATTAATGTACAGTTAAAACTCCTTTTCTCAACTCCTGCATGGAGGCAGTACATCAAATCCACCTGGAAGAAGAACTCAAACATTACCAGAAGAATTTGTTTTTAATTAATGTCTTGCAGAGTCCGAATTAGTTTTTCAATGAAGGTTTGCAAACTCAAATGTAACAAAAGCATCTCTCAGTAGATTGTTTTGCAGGGTTTGAGAGATGAAAATGCAGAACCGAAAAGCGTAAACACAGAAGTTTCATCAGACTCCAGAATGAACAGGTATCAACCCAAAGAGAACAAACCTTCCCTAAAAAACATTTTTCACACTGAAATAACAGAACTAAATTTTCTCCTTGAAGTCAAGACTAGCTAGTATTGGAGTGCCCTAGAATGAGCCACTATTTCAACAAATAGTGAGCTGTGAAATGCTGAAATCCATTCTTAATCAACAAAAAAAGCATGGTAATGGCACAAAAGTTAGGGAGTTTATGAATTTCAGAAAAAGTACTCTTCTACTGAAAGCTAAAGAAAGGGACAGCTCTCAGAAAATACAAAACAAATCACATCACAAGCACCATCCTGAATGTACTGTAGATCAAGCTCCTTTCCCTGCATAGTAACAAGAAACAAAAAGTATTCCTTGTTCAAGATTGTAGCAACCACAATAGCAACTGCAGCAGCAGCTTTTCCAAGAAAGGCATTTGAAATGTAGAGTTTACCCCTCAGAACTGGTGTACCTACAACAATCTTCATAACACATGCAATTGTGCCCTTATCTAAATTTGTATTTGTCTAGAGAGAGGGAAATGAAGCCAGAAGACAAGACAATTATAGAAAGTATGAAACCCAGAGATACAGTCTCAAGGAAGTATAAATGTTAATGGTGGACACTGCAAACTTTAAAGGTCCCAGACCTGAAACACTGGTAAGCCTGAACCAAGGCATCTGAGGTAAAATGATTCTCTCTGAAGTGTGAGCTGATAAACACAGCCAGACACTAAAGCTGCAAATATAAAAAAGAACCCAAGGAAAGGAACTCAACTGGAACTTTTTTTTTTTTGTTTCCATTTCATTTGTATCTTGGTTGAAACCAAAGAGAAGCTGCTTTCTATTTACTTGATCAGGCTGTTGCCAAATTCCTGAAGGAAAACGTGCAAATCCTAGCACAGGTGAGCTGAATCATTCATGTTCAAGGTCCACTTATATCTTCAAAAGATTTTCACCTACTCCTCCCTTCCTGCTGAGTGGCCCAAGCACTGACACATCTCTGTGGCTGACAGCGTGTGACTGGGGCTGGGCTGGCCGTCTTTGTCCCAATACTGCCACCAGATCAGACTATTTTAAGATAAGCTAATTATGCCACTGAAAAATCTTCTAAGCCACTAAGACTGAGCAGAGGAGACCACGAAGAATTAAAAGCAGAGAAGCACAGGTTAGACAGAAGCAAGAACTGTGATCTCAGCTCTTGCAGATAAGCCTGCAGGATTCCTTGTCAGATTGCAACTCTGAATTTTAGGCTGTGCTTACCTTCTCCTGCTTCTACAGTCCTAAATAGCACAAAAGGAACTTCACACAAAAGGCTGCTGCTCCTTACACATTCAGAAAATTAGTCATTCAAGCCTTAGAAAAACAACACACCAAGACCTTTGTGGTTTTCTTGTAGGCATTATCTACATGCATGCAAGACAGCTACAGAAACCAACTTAGGTGCCTTAAAACAAACAGATCCGAAGGAAAATCCTCAATCAGGATTTTGTTGCACAGAAAGATTTCAAGAAGTTTATCAGATCATCTTCTCATTAACATTTCATTCAAGGACTGAATGACTGAAAAGCAGGTAAAAATTTCTTTTGGGAACTACTCAGCCAGTACCCAGCAATATTATGATAGGTTTTATTACAAAACAATTCAGCCCTTAAAAAACAAACTTGTTAAAAAAACTGGATCCAGAAAGTCCTACATAAAGGACAGATATGAGCATCACATGGGGGAGGAGGTGAGGTGGGGGCTTTAGATAAATTTATTAATACATTTTAAGAAGATAGGAAGACACAAGGAAGAAATTCCAACTATCTTCCCATACACTTACAAGCAAGCCTCATCAAAATGAAGATATATTTATTTTGCTGAATGAATTCCAACCTAACATAATATTTAGAACAAATCAAATACATTAAGAACAAGGCAAATTTAAATCACCGTAACTTTAAGTTTTATCTTAATAAAATTAAATAAAAACACTTAAAATAAGAGTTTGCTAATATTAGACTAGAGCATCATCAATGATGGCATTAAAACCCTGAAGACAGAACTATTTCCACAGCTTTATAACTTTTTTAATAAAATGATGTTTACTTGACCACAGTCTATTCTCCCTCATTAACGGTCTCTGATTATATTGGTCAGTATTAGCCAAGCGCTACAGCAAATGCATCGATTCTTTTTGAGATTTCCCAAAAGTGCTGCAGAATTTCTGACCTGGCATTAGCAGAGAAGCCCTGGGCAGAGCAGAGCCCTGCAGTGACCAGAGGCAGCAGGTCCTGGGGGAGGCTGGGGCACTCAGCAGGCCCCTGTGCTCAGCCTGGCCACAGCCAGCACACATTTAAGGTATGGGGAGAACTGAAGAGAAACATACTGAAAAGAGGGGGCACTCTAAAAGATCAGGGAATAACAGAAAAGTTGAAAAATAAGGGAAATGGAAATTCTCCATTTACAAAATCACTTCTTTACTATTACAGTTTGGACTACTTTTAAATGTGCTTCCACCATTTCTCCATATTTTAATAACATAAATGAAATGGGCTACAGAATACAGAATAAAAATTTTCATATACACACTTTGTTCTTCCCTCTTCCCCATACCATGCTTGGCTTGCTCCTCAGCAACCCAGCCATAGAGCTGGAATCCTTTTATCTCATGCAATCGCACTGGTTACGCTCGCCTAGAGCCAGTGTTAACAGGACAGTCTACAGATCCTTTAATGACTTCCATCTCCCCCGAGACAAAAACTAGGTGGTGAAAAGAAGAAAACAAAAAGGCAGCAAGACCCAATGGCACCCAGGAGTGCCGCCAGGTTGGCCGCAGCCCGGCTCGCTCTGAAGCGGTTCCTCGGTCCGTAGCAGGAGCCGATGGCTCCGCTCACCGCAGGCCCGGCCGAGCCCCCGGGGCTGCACGGGCACGCCGGGATCACCAGAGGGAGCTGCGGGGGCTCCGACGGGGCCGCACCGGGGATCGGGGCCCGGATCGCAGCTCCTAACCCGGGGCAAGTCCTGCCCTCAGCTTGGGAAAAAAGCAGCTTTTGCTTGAGTCTCTTTGTAGGAACCTTCCGACCCCCTCTCAAGGGAATGACTCTGTCACTTCCTGCAGGAATCTGGTGCAAGTTTTACATAAGCACCTTGTGCTAACACTCGACTGGTTGTAAACACGTGTGTGACAATAACAGGGTGCACGGACTAGTTCAGGGCATCCTCAGGAGAGAAGTGTAAAAACAAGGACGTCACCACTAGGCCTAACTCGGCAGGACGGGAGTCCGGCTCCTCAGCAAGAGCACGAGGGGAAGCCACAAACAGGCCCGGGGTGTGCGGGGCGCTGAGGGCAGGCGGGGACCGGCAGGGCCAGGCCCGGGGGGCAGCGCGGGGTCACTGCGGGTATCGGGTGGCACCGCACCCGCCGGGAAGCCAGGCCTGCTCTGGAGATCCGCCTGGGAAACTCAGCCTGGAGCCACCGGGAGCCTCAGAACGCCACGGCACGAGCGGCAGCTGAAATCTGCAACTCTCCCATCACCGCTTCACCTCCTGAACAAACCCTCAGTCTTTTACGGTGCTTTCCTCCTATTTTGCATACGGCACCGAAATTACTCCAATAATAAGAAACATTCCGTTTTAAAATCCAGAATTTCCAATCGTTTCAACACCACATTTTAAGTTAGCAGTGATAAATACAAACACTGACCATTAGCTTTTTCCTTTTTGTAGGGAAAAAAAAATCATTTATCAATTAAGATAATTCTTGTTGTTTCTGCCCTCCTCAAATTTCATCTCATATTAAACCCAATACAAAGCCTGGAGAGTCGTCTTAGATTTCTCTGTGCCTCACTAAGAACAAGTGCTTTCTATATGATTTTGTAATACAGATTTGATAAAACGGTTTTTAAATTTCAGTTGTTCCAATTGATAATTTTTCCTTTTTTTTTTTAAACAGCTATTCAGGTTGGCAGTTTTTATATTTGTGACAAAGTAAACAACAAGCACCTATTTAAAACTCGTGATTATTCTATGACATCCACAGCCATTCCATGCTCCACATGCTCCTCGGGAATTTTCAGGGCATTTTGGTTCATAATTACAACTTCTGCACATCACCCATATTCTACACCTCCAATATTCAACAAATTCTTGCTTCCATCAACTGACCACATCTCTCTTCAGCCATCCAGGATTTTGTCTCCTTCCCCTGAAGGAGGAGTTCTAATTTAGTGCTTCCTAATGGAAACCATTAATTTTTTTACTGCTGGCACTTTTTTCATAGCCCAACATCTCTCCAAGCAAAGATCTTCGCATACATTTCAATGACAAAAATTTAAGACGCCACCATTTGGAATGCTATGAACAAAGATAAGGAGGACAAGAAGAAGACAAAACATTAAAAACCCCAACGCTCAAAAGAAACACAGGAGGATATTAACAAAACCTCTCGGAGAAAATCCTTCTTCTGCACTCAAAAGCTTCAAATCCCTGAAGCCAACTATTCAAGTAAATATGTGTATTATTAAACTCAGACTAACAAACATAATTTGACAGCCTATAGGCTCAAAAATTGTAGAAGAAAATGCTTTTCCTTTTTTGTAGGCATCAAATGAAACAAATTCTCTTGTGCTGTACCTCTTACTTCCCCTCTTTCACCCTGAAACCAAGGGGATTCTGAATATAAATTTAAGACACCTGACTTAATTAAAACCTCATACCATTGTACAATAATTTCAACAGCTTCAAGGAAAAATAAAAATTCTGAAAATTTCAGTTTATTGCCCTCAGTGCCTGACAAGATAATAAAAGAACAATGATGATGGAACATCCCCTTTTCTCAAACACTCTCCGAAGACTCTTTGCTTTGAAAGCTCACACTGGAAGAAGCAACATCTTTAAACTGCTCTATACACCAAATTATTAGCAGTCATTCTTGTCAGCTCACAGCTTTTAAAACAGGATGCATGCACTCATATCAGGAAGAGGCAGTTGCTTGTGAAAGAATGATACCAAAAACAAGATGTCCCTCATGCTGATAACCTCATACAATGCATCTGAGCTATACCATACAAGTTTTCCACATGATGGTCTATTAAATACAATTCAAAACATCTGGAGAAAGATAACCACTTAAAAACAGTCACTTTCTTTGATATCTGAGGGGGGAAAATATTACAACTTTTTTTCTCAGCTCTTGGACTCAATTTTTGCAGATTTGGTGTGATACAGGGTGTAAAGTCACATTACCCTGACAGCTTCCAAAAGTTTCTCTAATGAACATTGCCCAGACAAGGCTGTTGTGCCCTTTGTGACCTTTAGGACACGTGTGTGTATCTGAGTCCCTGAAGGTTCAGCCTCTTGCTTACTCTCTTCTCTTACAACTGTTTCTAATTCTTCCATATCATAAAGAACACTAAAACAATCTCCTCTGAATTCTGTTTCTCAATTCTGTGTGCCACAACCCTCAAGAAAGAAATGTGTAACAGCACAGCTCAGTTACAGACATGCTTGCACAATTATACAGCTAAAAGTTTAATAATTTAATCCCCTTGACCTTCCAAACACGAAATGATCACACAAAACTAAGAGATCAGGCCTGTGTACAATGGTATAAAACCTCAGCCCTGACCACAGCCTGCAAGTGTCACTGCACGTATGGATGACACATCTGCTTTACATATTCTCACAGGTCTATGGGGAGCCTGCACACAATAAAAATAACACCAGTCCAGTCCATGAAATCCTAAATTACAGTATCAGAAGCAATCTGGTTTTCAAACAAAACTGAGTTACACAAACACTCAAAGAGATTTGAAATAAATGGGAAAAAATCCTTCTTCACCTCTATTATCATCATAAAAGTATCACGAGCACAAACCCATCCATCCTGCACACCCACTCCTAGGTGATCTCTGACCATGACACATTTCTCTCTGAGTCAATTTGCTCCTGATTAGAAAAAAAGGAAAAGCTGCTTTGTCATCAGTGCCTGGTACAGACACCTACAGCCAGCACCTTTCCACGACTCTGCTTGCTGCTAATTCCTAGCACCTCCTTTTTATCTTGCTATACTTCAAACAGGCACGCAACAATTCTCAGTAGCTCCTAGAGAAATCACAGAGCAATGCAGAACACATTTTCAACTTTCCAGGTTGGCCCATAAGGACTTTGCCAGAATTCAAAAGCTCTCCAGGGACAGAGGCAAATATAACTGGGAGACCTACCTAATTAAGCATCACTAACATTTTGAATATAAAGTAGTTAATTCCCTGAAAAATAATTCAATTAATCACACTCTTATTAAGAGGGATGTATTTTCTTCTGATCACAGAGGCACGTTTGTACTGCTACAACACACGGAACAAAAAGCAAAGTGCTGCCATAGAAAAGGTTCTGCATTCCCCTGCACTACAATTTTGAAAAAGACTGGTCACAAAATTTAGCCTCCCTTATTCTAATAAAATTCCTTCCTAATTCTTCACTGTAGACTCACATTAAGAATAAAATGAGAAAAGAAAATATATACAGATATATATAATTTAAAATATTCTAACTAGGTGATTATCTTGGACAGGCAGGGGTGAAATCTCAGGAACAGAGGAGTCTTGCAAGATATTAATTCCTCTTTAGTGTCAAATAGAAATGAGAGTACACAGTACAGGGGTTTATATTTCTAAAGAAAGTTATATATTTAATATAAAGAAATCTAGAAACACTGCTGCAGAACAATGAAACAGAAGCCAAAACAATACCACTGATGTAAAAAAAAAAAAATCAATGCCTTAATATGGAGGAAAAAAAATTTCTTCTTTTCAACTCCCTAAGCAGCAACTTGAAAGTTCAAGTGTTAAAATAAGAAAGCACCAGATGAGGGGAGTGGTCAGAGGTAGAAATCTAGATCAGATGCTTACTTTCAAATAAACGAAGCAGAATCTCTTATTGCAGATAGGAGCTCATTATTTATGAGCTGGTGCTGTACCTCAGCACACATGCAGGGGGAGGGGAGCTGTCATCTCACACAGGCTGGCCTCAACTCTCACTGATCCCACTTTGTTCTCTTACACTGGACACTGCACCAAGGACCTCAAATGTATTTTCATCAGCTGGCCAAAAAAATTCCTCAAGTTTTTTACTGGAAGGTCAACAAAGCTAACTCGGGGGAGAAGTGAAAGAATGTCTTGTGTCATCTCCCAAACCACCCTGCAAACACCCAGGGAAAAAGCAGCCTTTAGTTATTTCACATCTGACTGCACCTTAAACCAAGGGGATTCTGAGTATAAATTTAAGGCACTGAAATGAAAAGCTCATACCATTACACACCTTCAAAGTCTTTATTGACTTCAGTGGCAGGAGCAAGAGTTAAACTATCCATCCCCTCATCAGCAGCACCTCAGTAACCTGCCAAAGCCATTCAGGCAATCACTGCTCACCTTGCAGGGCACAGGAAGGCACACCAGGAAAAGGGAGTGCTGGGTTTATATCCCCTGGTTGCTCCACCACAGCTGAAGGAATCAAACCTGAACACAAAGCACCAAATTCACCCATATTATCACAGACAGAGATTCTGACTTCTGTTCCATTTGATCCATTGAAGAACATATTATTACACATGTGAAATGATGTCTTTCCAACACGATAAATGTGAAACCTTAAAGCCATTTGTGCATTAAGCAGCACATCCATTGCCACAGGATGTTCCAATTAATTCAAAGGAAGATTCGTTGCAATGAGAAGGAAAAGGAGATCCCAGTGCTCTGCACACATTTCCAGGCTGCTGTCAGGACTGAGTAGGCCTAAAGCCCAAGGTTTACCAGAATATTTAGTCCTTTAAAAATAAAAAATTAAGAATTTGGTGAGGCAAGTAAAATGTGCTAATGGTAATTTTTAGAAAACATACTTTTAAAAATTCAACTAAACCCCACAGACCTCTCTCAAGCTAGGCATAACAAACCACAGTTATAACTAATTCAAGATATTCCTTATTTAGGAAAAGAAGTTGCCAAAGTGATACAGGTTTGCTCATCACACAGCATTAAACTACACTTCTTTCAGTACTCTGGAGAACTAATCAGCTGTGTTTTGTTGGGAGAGCATGGCTGGGAGCAGGCAAGGTAGCACAGCATTGTTCACAGAGCAGAGTGGTGCCTCCAGGCTCTCTGAAGCAGCACTTGGGCCCAGAATATACAGAATGACATCAACAAGTTATCTGAGAAACGTGGCCAACATTCTAAAATAAACCCATAAAATCTCTGCTGCCCGCATTAACCAGTTTAAGGTGAACCACACACACTTCAGCTCAAAGGTTCCTAAATAAGATGAGTCTTCTGCCATAATGAGCTGTTTTGTTCTCCAGAATTACTTCAAGTTTTCATGCAGCCATGTCCTCCTCATTGTGCTAGTCCAACATGACTCAATTTCTCTAAGTTCACAAAACTCAATGTTCGCTTTCTTCTCCATCTGTGGTTTCACAGAGAAAGAAACTGATATTCCAGGGCTCTAAAAGCAGGGATCTGCACAGAGGCACAGCATTCCTGGCAGCACTCACTCAGAGGTGAGCAGTGACCACATGGGTTTAACACACACTGAGAACACAGAGCAGGACAAGCCAACAGCAAAAGAGCTGATGTACTCCCAGCACCATCTGCAAATGTCTGCTCACAAATAACCCCCAGGAACGCTGCAATGCTCCCACGGCTCAGAGAAGGAGCTCATGCACACCAGAGCCTGTCCCTGACATTGGGGGATTCTCCCCCTCTGCCACTGCACGTGGCCCACGCCAGCTACAGATGTGGGAGAGAATTACGGAGGAGAAAAATAACTGACCAGGGCACTGGGCTATTTTCTTTATGAAATTCCAAACTGAATGTCCTCAGTCAAAAAAAGGCTCATCTCCAGCTGCACAGCACCATCATAATCCCTTAATATCTTGATAATTTGTTCCATTCTCTTATTTTTGATTTGCTGGCTTAACAAGTATAGAATTTTAAAATATCATTGAATAATGATACCCTTTAGTGAACAAAGGCACCGACATTACATCCTTTATTATAATTTATTATAATCCTTCTAAATTATGTAATTGAATAACATGTCATTTTGCACATATTCTAACACCTCAATGAAAAAAAAATAGTTTAAATGAGGAACTTCACACTTCTCCCCCAAATGCAAATCACCTGTGAGATAGGAGGAAAAGACCTAAATATTACATTCTCATACGTAAAAGGCATTTTAAATCATTTTAAATAGAGACAGAATAGATGACAGGAATGTTGCCCTGACATCTTTTGCACAGGTATTTAAATACCAGATACCAATAAGAAGACACCAGAATTATCTAACAAAATATAGCTGGCTACTTCTTAAAAAAAACCAAAAAATTGCATAAGGAACAATTGTGTGTAGACAGTTCACATAATAAAGGTTGAAAGCTCATAGCCCTCTCCATGTTAGATAAAAATTTCCCAGACTGTAAAAACGGTTTAAAATAAATACATTTACATTATCAATTCCATACCAAACCACTATATTTTCCTTACTACTGTTTACAAATTATTCCTTTTCCTTCCTCCTTTGTACTTCCCAAAACCCCTTTCCCCCACCGCTCATACCAATTTTAGTCGTTGTATGGCTATGGGACACAATGTTTTTACACTAAACAATTTTTAAAAACCCTCTTCTTAAATTATCTCTTTTTTCCCCTACACAACTCCAATTTCTCAACTCTGAAATTAATCACCTGTCACACAAGGCACTATGGTCAGTTTTTCTGAGCAATTCCACTCTCCTCGCCGCTTAGCATCTCAAAGCAGGTAAAAATTTATTGTAAAAGACAGCTCCATAAACTTAAAAAAATTAGTCTTCCCAGTCAGCAGCGGACCAGTCCTTTTTCCTCACGACTTCTGCCGCCGAACACAGAATCCTGCTGGCAGCACAACCCCGCCGTACCTTCAGCCTTCTCCCCTGGACAGAACAGCCTGGGGCTCTCACCCCGGAGCGCTTGTCCCCCTGCCATTCCCAGCACACCTTCCTGCGGCGCTCACTCAACTCCTGAAGCGTTCCCGGCTCCCCCGGCCGACCCCCGGCCGCTCCCGCATTCCACGGACGGGCTCCCGGGGAGCCTTTTCCCGTCGCTTCCCCGCTCGCTGCGATGTCGCCTTCCCCAGCGACACCCAGCACAAAGGGTCCTTTCCCCGCACCCCGGGCGCTCCAGGGCCGCGTACCCCACCCTCCTCGGCTCCCTCCCGCCCGGTCCCCGGGCAGCTCTGCCGGCCTGGCCCGTAAATGTCCATCCCCTCCCGCAGGAAGTTCTGTGGAGGCCCCGGGAACTCGCCCACCCCGGGACACCGCCGGCTCCCCCCGCTCCGCTCCCTCAGAGCGGGATGGGGCCGGCGGGGGGGGACCCTCCTTCCTTTCCCCCTTCCCCTCCCGCTAGCTCCTCGGGCGCTCTCCCCGGCTCCGGCCGAGCCTCGGGCTGAGGGAACGCGCCCCGCTGGCCGCGCGGAGCCGGGACCCCGGGACCCCTCGCTCACCGCCGCTCCCCGCTCGCTCCGCTCCCGCCGCGGCTCCTCAGGAGACACTGACACCGGCGCACGGATACCGCGCCGCGCTATTTTTGGGAAACAAGGCCCGACCGCGGCCGGAACTACAGCTCGTCACACTCTTCTTCAGTGTCCTTCCGCACGTTTCTCCGCGCAGCTCCGGCAAGGCCAAGGGCGCTCAACGGCGCCGGGCAGGGGCGAAACGGACCGGGGATGGCGGGGAGGGGCGCGGTGCTCCCGCGGCAGGCGGTGGAACGGGCACGGCCGCGCTCCGCACTCGAGGCATCGCCGGATTACTTTGTTGGGCCGGGGAGCGGCCGGGCCTACATTCCTGGCCGCCGACCCGCCCCGGAGTGACGGCGTGCACAGCCAATCGCACCGCCCGCGCAGGACAGGCCGCCAATCAGCGCGCAGTTGGTGGGCGGGGCGTAGCGAAACGTGGACGCCTTGAGTGACATGGGAGCGCTCAATCAGAAAGGGAGGGAGGGAAGCGACAACCAATCAGAGCCCAGTGAGGGCAGGGCCGTTGGGAAGGGAACGCCCCTCCTGCCCGAGCTCGAGGGCGCGCCTGCGCAGAGCGCGGGGCCGGGTGGGCCGGCGGTGACGCAGCGGGCCCGGCCCGCCCCGAGTGGCGCCTGCGCCACCGCGGGGCCTGCGGGGCTGGAGGGCGGCTCTGGGGCAGTAACAGCGAGGGGTTGGGGCAATAACAGCGAGGCTCTGGGGCAGTAACAGCAACTCTGGGGAGTGGGGCCGGTGCCCCTCCTGAGCCCTCTGCACGGCACTGCCCCTGCGGATAAACAGCTCAGCTGACCCTGTGTGTCACCCTCTGAAACCACCGCCGCCTCCCCAACACACACACATATATATACATAGTGTATGTGTATATATATAAATACACATTCTATACTCTGTAGGTACATTTTTATATATGGTGTATCTATATACACTGTGTCTAGTATATGGAGTATATACAATATATAAAATATGTGTATTATCTATATATACACACTAGATATATACGTATCTAGTGGATATTATGTAATTGTGAGAAATCGCCACTGGTAAAATTGAACAGAGACAAGGTTGTAAAAGCAAAACTATTAATACAAAGTCATTACACTATTAAATATATAAATAGATAGTATTTTATATAGTATATATACTACACATAATATGCATTATAAATACATGTTTGATATACATTAAATATACACTATATTAATTCTACTCTACATATTAATTATATATTATATATCTAATCATAAGTATAGTGACTACTGTGCAGATATAGATTTTTAAATTAATTTTTAAATAAAATAAAATTAATAAATTAACATTAATTTATTTTATTGATTTTAAAATAATTTAAAAATAATAATTACAATTTATTTTAAATAATATATATTTTCTGCCTGGCTTGCTGTGACTCTCTCAGCTCTGAGGACATGAGCTGTGTCTCCACGTTCAGACAAAGGTGACGGTCCACCTCAGTTCCAGCTCCATGCATCCATCCCCACCTCCCATTATCTCAGCCAGAGCTGCCATTAATTGTGCTCTAAGCAGAGGAGACTGCTCGGGAATCCAGAATAAAAGCCATCAAATGGGCGTCGTTCTCCTTCACAGAAGGCGGCAGCTGAAGAGCGACCCAAAAATAAAATTTTGATGATAAAATGATACTTGCCAAAAATCATCTGCGCTCTACAGTTCTTCCAGATTTATCCTGTGAGATACCCACAGGCTCAGAGTGGAGCGACAGGAGCCATTTCACAGCTCCAAATCACTGCAAAGGGCACATCTCTAATCAGGACACCAGAACCAAGGGTGCTGTCTCTGAAAAACAGAGATCAGAGGGGTTCTTTGTATTTTAGAATGGTGTCATTAGCTGAACACAAAAAGGTAGCCCCACAAAAGGTTGGGGAATAGGATGCCAGGAATGATGACAGAAACTCCCATCGGGCAGGGTGGTGACCATGCCATGGGATGGGGAAAGGTGGATCCTCCATGACCATTCTCAAAAAGTGAATGTTAAGTTCTGTTGTCCATTTCCAGAAGTTTAGCACAACTGGAAACAGCAGTTCTCAGCTCTCAGAAGTGCTGGAGTTCAGGGTTTGTAATGTACAGATTAGTTTGGATTTAAGAGTGCAGCCAGTGAATAAATTGAACAGCTTCTGAAACATCCACCTCTTGTTCAAAGCAGAGGTGCAAGAATAGAAACATCTTCTTGTGGATCTAGGAAAAAGATTACAAGAAGTGAAAAAGACAACAAAATATAAATATTTGCCATCTACAATCATATTTCCAAACTGCTTATTGCTGATCTGTAATAATCAGGAAGATATTTAAATCCACACAGTTTTGTTTCAATTTCAAGATGAACAGTCTAAATGTCATTGATTTTCATATGAATAAGATTTATTCTCTCCTTCCTCACTATACCTATCATCCATAATACCTGTAAGGTCTATTACTAGAATCTAATGATTAATACCACAAAATCCTCTCCTGACAGCAATATGCTGAGAAGATGTTAAGATAAAATACTGAATATTTAAGTTATAAAAGTCAGTGGGAATCTGAGTAAGACATTGAAGCAAGGCCTGAGCAAGGACTTCTGGATATACTCATGAATTATTTTCAGTACATATTATTCCAAGCTGGCAAAAAATAGAGCAGGAAGCCAAAGAGATAAATAATTGGTTCTAATCTGTCCTTTTCAGTGGCACCACAAGAATAAGCAGAGCATGTGTTGCTCCAGGGATTTCTCTATGAGCCTTGCAAACAATGCCTCAGGGGCACAGAGCAGCCTCCTTCCCACTGAAATGCTTTCCTGCCCTGCTGGAAACACTGCCGTGTGTAACAATTGAGAAAAGGAAGTGCAGAATTCAGGTTGCAGTTGAAATTCCAGATGTTTTTTCCACGTGTGATGATGTGCTGCCACATCTGCTCCTGCAGAACCCTCCTGGGACTGGTGGGGAACCAGGATGGGTGGTGGGGAGGGCACAGATGTCCTGATGTGTCACAGCGAGGGACAAATGTCACCCCTCAGGCTGACACAAATAAAGTCACAGAGGAGTTGGTGCATCAAAATCCTGAAATCACTCCCTGACCTGATGGTGCTGCAGTGGGTTTGATTTCCAGGACAACTGCAAAGACCAAATTCTCCTGGATAATACAAAGGGTGCAAAACTGTAGGTAATAAAGAAAAATGTACACAGCTGAGAAAAAAATGGCAATCTTTGTAAGACTGGAGAAACAGCAACATAAGAAAGCCCCAGAGAACATCACACTGGAGTGTCAATACGACAAGGGAAAAATTACCACAAGCATCTGCCAGGATCACTTGTGAGAAAAAAGGGAACAACCACTGACTGCATTTCTGCCCATCCTAGGTACAACCCAGAGACTGAAAAGAGCCCCCTGAAATCTCTTCCCTTGGCCAAATAGCAGGCACTGCAATTTCCATGATATCCGAAGAGAAATAAACTCAGAGCAATAGCAAATACAAAGAAAGATAAGGAAAAAAAGATAGCAGTGTTCTTAATTTTAACTGAATAGCCTCAGAGTTGTATAGAGTCATCATCCAGCAGTTGTTATGGCAATAAAGCTTTCCCTTGCATCTCTATTCCAGTGCATTTCCACCCACCCATTCAAGGTATTTTGGAGGCACTACCACCAAAATCAGATCTCTACTAACTTTCAACTTACATTTTAGGACCTTCTTACAATCCACTCCAGAGATGTACCATGGCTTTTCCTCCTTTCAAATGCCCCTTATATTACAGAAATCAGCTTTTTAATCTTGTGTCCTGGAGCAGAGAATCTGATCCCCATGCTTCTAGAGGCGAATGTTACATAAAACCAAAATGCAGGACTTTTAAAATCATAGCTAAGAGGAGTAGGGGATGTTATGTAGGTTTTGCATGTTTGCCAAACAATTAAGTTACCCTTCAAAGGGAAGGGGGGGTGCTAAGAACAAGGTTTTCAGAACAAGGTTCCTACAAATCACAGGCCAGATTAATTCCTAACATTGTTCCACTTACAATGGGGGAAACACTCTGTGAATGAAGATTTTGTAAGGGACTACTGATTGCAACAAAACCGAATTGTACTCGCAGCATTTCAGGATGGGAACTCGCATTAGAAACAAAGGAGAGGGGCAGCGGGGACTCCCACCTAGGGAGCAGGAAATCAGAGAGGAGCAGATAATGGTTCCTGGCCATTAGGGCTTTGGGTAACCCTGTTAACCCCGTGGTCACCGCAGCACAAGCACTGCCTGTCCTCTCTCGGGGAGCTGGCTGGGAACAAAGTCCCCTGGGCTCCCTGTCTGTGCTCAGGAGTGCTGCTCTTACTCTCTTTGCCTCTGATGTTCCACTACACACAGATAAAATCAAGATTTCCTTATTTTACTGAAGTCCAAGTTGCCTGACAATGCATGAATTAAATTCACTCAATCCAGCCCATAAACTGCTCTCTATAAACCACTCGTATTTCCACATCATTATATGGTATACTCACTAATCTGATTGCCTTGGGAATATTTGTTTTTCCAGAACTTGTGGCCAAGGTACATAAGATTAGATCAGACACAGCTTGTCTAAGAATGCTGTTATGTGGGTGTACAGTGTATTTGCTAGTTTTGAGTTACAGGTAAAGGTACTCCTTCAAATTCTTCCAGCCAGGGTTGTGTGAGCTCAGTTCCCTGAAGTTTTTCTGCTGCAGCACTTGGAACTTTACATTTTGGTGTTCTAACACTGGAGGATCAACAGGGAAATGCTGGTGTTGCCTCACCGAGGGCACACCCAGCCCGGACCTCAGCAAAATTGGTGATATTTTATAGGTCCCACAAGTCTCTCTGGGATTCACGCTCTTCTGCTGGGATTTTCTCACCATTCTGCATGTTAACATGAACCAACAGCTGGGTTTAGGAGATGGGCTATAAATAGCAACATCATGCTGCGAGCAAGCTTCTTGGAAAGTAAAGAAAATATGTTATTTAATGCACTCTGACATTTGCCTTTCCTCCCCTCATTCCTAAGCTGCACTCCTGTAAACACCCCTAATGACAAATGCAAAGAGGTTGACTTGTTCACATGGCCATAACAAGTGCTGCCTTGAGCCCAGGAGATGATATCCAGAGCCTCTCACCTCTCCCCTCAGCTGGCAGCCCCTGCACAGCAGGGAGAGGAGGCAGAGCGTGGATGGAAATTCCTGCTTCCAACAGCACTCCAGATTACAACCTTTGGTATTTTATTTTCATGGTTGCTCCATGTTGCTTCAGAAACTTCCTGCTTTTGCCATATCTTTCCATTCATTAAAGTTGCAGCTTGCAATTAAACATTCTGACATAACATAGCTGAGATTTTTTGGCAGCAGCCTTAACCAGAGGTTTTCAGAGTTTCCTGCAGACGGCTTTAAATTTTCATATCCTCATGAACGCTTGCCACCTTCTTTTAATAACTTGAAAAAATAAGCCTCTCTCAGGAACTTCATTGTTGCTGTATTTCCCCAGCACTCGCTTGCTGCTGTTAGCAATGTGTCGTGCACATGTATATTTATAGAGGGAGCAAAGCCTTCATATGCACTCTATAGTTTGACATCTCATAGGGAACACACAGATTGCTTAGCAGATCTAAAGAAAAATAGTTATGTTCAATATTTTCATTATTAAAATGTAATTTTCTCTTCTGACAGCATTGTGTTATTTCACCCCTCAAAAACAATCGTGTTTACTGCATTATTCAAAACTTACAGGCCCTCATCTGTTAATAATTTTGTAGCTTTATACATATTATGACTGGTATATATTGCAACACTAAACTATTTGTATTATTTTTATGCAACAAAGTATTTCTTAGGATAAATCTTGACCTTTTTCCAAGGAGCTGGAAATCACTTAAAAGGATTTTAAAGCTATTTGCATTTTTAAGGTGTAAAATATATTTTATAATTTGGAGAGCTGTTCAAATACTGCTTGCCATTATCTCCAATATAGATTTGAAATTTATTTTAAAGGGGATCTTTTTAATGTTCAAACTGACCTTAAAGTCTTTTTTCTTCTAACATTACCTGGCAAATAAATTCTTAAAGGGATATTATCAATTTAAGAACTATGCTTTAGTCTGGAAAAATTTCCAAGAGATTAAAGAGAAAATGGGTCCTTTTTTCTGTAAGTTTAATTTCTATATTTGACAGCAGTATGTGTGGTCAGTATCTCATGCTGTTAGGAAACAAAAGGGACAGAAATAGATATAGGAGACCATAATACCTGAAACGTTTTTGAACTACTTTTTAAAAGTAGATTTGAAGCTGATGGGGCCTCTTCAAGTGACAAAAGACTTGTGGAACTCTTAAAAGCCAGATAAGTTTCTCCTGACTTGTGCAGAGCACCCTCAGCTCCCTCTGCAATCAGCTAAAGCTGCTCTTAAAATGCAAATTTAAGTGTTATTTTTTTTCCCTGCATTTTGTCTGCTTCACTTTAAACTCGCTAACCAAACTGCAATACAAAAAGGATAAAATACATTTTTTTATCCTGATCTGGTAGCCTTCATACCCAGAGCCCACCATGGCTCTGCAGGATCTGTTAGAGTGTGCAAGGCACAACAAAGAAACTTCTAAAGCAGTTAACTTATGGAATAAAGATTAATTTTTAAACTTGGGCAGTTTACAAGGTATATTCCGGGGTTTTATAATGGTGAACAGACTCCTCAGTATAAATATTTCATTGGTGCACATCCCATTGATTTCTTTGGGAGCACATGTAGGATGGTTGGTCTGTATCTCACAGCATAAAGAGCACCCAGCAGATTCCCTGCTCCCCCTGCCCCTTCCATGTAAAGGAAAAAGTCATGGATTGTCTCTTGGAGTCTGGAAAAATCAGCTGAAAATGTGAAGTGTTAACGTGGATCAACTGGTGCACGTTTCCCAGCTCTGAATCCCACCAGGCGTTTGTTACGGGGTTTGTGGTTTTCTTGGCTGGGATTTTGGATTATTGCATACTTTCTCAACCCTTTACTAAAAATATGCTCGGTTCTTACCATGAAATGCGGCAGCACATTTGTTGCAATCTCTGAGGATGGTTTCTTATCTGTCAAACAGTTTAGAAGACAAACTGGCACGGAGACAGCTCACCTGTTTTCTGTGCTTTTCTGTGATAAACTGCGTCTCAGACCCCATTGTGGCACCGAGGCCAAGTGTTCTGAGACAAAGCTCATGTAAACAGGTCAGCTCTCCCTAAAATGCCATTTCATTCCCAAGCCAAGCCAGCTGGCTTTGGACAGAAAGTTCTTTTCTCCTTGCGTGGGCAAACTTTATCGCCTTCCCATCCTTTTTCTCTTGCTGTCACATTACTGCAGAGGTGGCGGTGGCTGATAGCAGAGTGAGAAGCAGTGTTCAAAATGTGTCCAAGATAATAATGCCTGGTCCTGCAGCCATGTGTTGAATCCATCCACGTGATCTCACATAGCCTAATCAAATGTCTTCCCTTTCATTATGTGAAAGATGAACTGAGATTGAATTCAAGTTTTTGAGTTAGAAAGAAAAGTAACCCAAAGTTCCAGTGTTTGATCCTGCATTTCGCTGGTCTCAGTTTCAAAGGGTCCAAGCACATACTGTGTTTGGAGCTTTTGAAACTTTAATTTCGATTTAGCAAATCCTGTTGTGTTCCTTGCTGGAAAGAAGCAAATTTCTTCTTGGAAAGTATGACCATCTCCCACAGGGCAGAGTAAGAAACAGAGCGTTATTTGGGAGGAAAGCTGAAAGTTTGGGATTGTGGGGTTGCTTTGTTGTCTTGTGGTTGGTTTGTTAAGATGCAAGCCCATCTTTAGATTCCAAAATGAAAGGCCTTCAAACTCCTCCATAAAACACTGCTCTAGAAAGTCAATGGAAAGTCTCATTGATTCAAAGATCTGACCTGCACAACTGCACCGTTTGAGTAAATGAGCAAAATCCACAATAAGTACAGTTTAATTGGTGTAAAAGTGGCTTAAATCTGTTTTACTCCACTTAAACCAAGCTGAACTGTTCTAAACTAGGCTAAACCCCTGACTGCTGAGGAAGGCAGGCTCTGGATGTGCCATGCCCGAGCTGTACCTTCCCCTGGGGAGGGAGGAGAGGCTGCCTCGGCTCACCCGGCAGGTATGGAACAGCTGACACACAGAGCCTCCTTATCCCAGCACTAATTTGTCCGGTGTCCACAGCCATAGTTACACTTGTTTATAGAACAGCAGTTTAAAAGGACACTTTCAGGGCTGAATCCATGAATGAGCGATCTCATTCAGGTCCTGACGTGCCTGACAACTCACCGCGCATCAGCTGAGCCTCGCTAATTGACCGTGTGTGTTTGCTCTCAGCCCGTGGCCATCGGCGATGGAAGAAACCCGTTCAGACTTCTCTGTTCCTTGGCCTGAGGTCACGCCGACACGTGGAGCTCACGTTTGCTGCGGGAATGCTGCGATTGCGGGGTCCTGATGGTGCTGGCAGCCAACAGCATCCCCGAGCTCTGGGTCCAAATGCGGTAACTGAGAGCCTAAATCAGGTGTGAGCTCAGGGCAGGGCAAGTCAGTCAGGGGTGGATTTAAAGCAAATTGACCCAAATCACTCCTAGTCCGGAGTAAGAGTGGGTACCCAGCACTAGCTTAACTAAATTCAATACAGCTGGATCTAATGTATATGGAAAAACTTTCAACTGATCATAAAAAGCCAAAAATCTTATGTTCCTTGCTTTAGGCCACGTGCATTCACTTCAAACAACAAATACAACTGGACACATAAAGCAAGCGAGTCAAATTCACAGCTATCCCTGCAGACAGCAAGCAGAGAAGCAGCAGAACCTTCTCTGGCTCTCCTGGCAGGTTTGTGACACTCGTTTTGGGCTGTAACCTGCTGAAAGTGAGGGTGAATATTCTGTGTTGTCTCAGAAGTGTGTGCTCTGCCTTTACTTATAACAAGTACGTAACAACCCTAACACAGCCCTGGTAAAAGTCAACTGCGAACAAACACAAAACAGCTGAGTTTGTTTTCATTCTTTGAGTGTGATGAAAAGTATTAAGGATCAGAAGATGATACAAAGGGTGAAAAGTAAATCTAGGTTTCATACATTTTAATATCCAAAATGTTATTAGTAATTTGATCTAGCAGAAAATTCTCTAATTACTGAAAAGCAAATAAAGCTTCATTTCCTCAAATGGTTTTACTCTTCATCTCTAGAAACTGCTGCTTCCCTAGAAATTAGGGAAATATAGCTGGGATTAGTCATATAGGGACAATTTTTTTAATCCTTTACCAAAGGGAGATGGATTTGAATGAAGGAATGTGGCCCCCTAGTTCCCATTTCCTGGCTGAGTTATCTCTTCTAAGAAATTCTTTCATGGAGAGTGTCCGTGGGAAACTAGTCTGGATTCTTTGTGTTGTGTGAGATTTTAGAGGACTGTTATGGATCAGCATCCCACCAGGGAAGATACAAGATGCAAATGCACAGTAAAATGAGAGTCTTGCCCCTACACATGCTACGCAGTCCTGGCTGCAGGCTGTGCTCCAGATTTATTCCTCTGTGGCTGTTGAGAACCAAGGAGTTGTCCTGCAGCCTGTGGGAAGGAATGCAGCCCTTTCTCATGGTGGTTACTCAGCCCATTCAAGGTAAAAATACATCACCCTGCACACTATGGGACTGTGCTGTCCCTGCCCTTTGCCGTGGAGTCACTTTTGCTCCCTGATTTTTCCCCCTCCGCACAGCACTGTACTCACACTGCACAGTTGCAGCAGACCACACATTTTGAACACAGGAAAAAAATAAGCATATTATTATCAGGATAATTGAGTGTTGGAAAGAAAGTTGCCTCCAGCACTCTGTCCAGATTAAAATCTCAATCAGCACCATTATCTGGGAAGTATCTGCAGTGACACGTGCATGCTCTGCATCTCAGTCAGCAATCTGGCCCAAGCATTTGCAGAAGCTTTAGCAATTTCTTTAATGACCCTTACAAGTCCTCCATCTATTCAAAAGCTGAAATGCCAGTCTATGTAAGACAAAAACTCCTAAAACAGCAGATTGAAGTACTCCATGTAAATTGAGCAATTTCTGTTAACACATGTCGACTAAATCAGAGCTGCCAATCAGCCAAGCTGCTCCTCTGTGACAACAAACATCTGAGGTACTGGAGCTTGAAGTTAATCGAAGTTATTTATTTTACCATGCAGAACTAAGCCATCAGCCATTGCTCTCACAGACATGGTTTTCATCTTCCCCTTTAACCAGGGTACACTTGCTTTCTTCAGAGGAAGATAAATGTTATGTACTTAGCCTCAATTTTAACCTTAAAAATTCAGCTATTAAGAGCTGATGTTTATTCTGCCTCTAGTACCAAATTATTCAGGCAGGCATAATTTGGGATCACTGAAAGAAGAAAACCTAAACCACAGCTATTGTCAATTCCAGACCAAGCACTTTTGTTTGTGTCAACATGAAGCAACCACGAATGTAAGCACTGTAGCTAATACTGGTTTCCTCTCACCATGTCAGTGATCTGAAAGGTTCCTTCAGAGGATTATTGTTTAAGAACTGGTTCTATGGAAGACTAAATACCTTCAGCAAGCAGAGAAAAGCCATTTCCACAGCACCATTTCTACACTCTACCATCAGTTTATTTCTTTTCTTCTGGTGCACAGTGCTGCTTCCCCATCATCAAGAGTGAAATTATCATTTAGTAACATTTCTCTGACTTTGGACTGATTCCACTGACTGTTGATAGTGGTTGCCTCCACAGGCCCTGGGGATGCATGTTGTGCTGCATGCTCTGTGAGGCTCCTCCTGAACAATGCAGAGCTGATCCCTCTCTCCGTGCCAGCTCTCTCGTGAGCCATGCGCTGGGGTAACAGTTCCAACTTCCTTCTGTGTCCTGGAGATTTTGGCTCCAGCCTTGCTTGTTTGCCATGAGAAGGTTCCAAAATAAGAAGCACATTCATTCCTGCTCCCTTCTTTTCACATGGTTACATTTAGCCTTTCTTTTAGTGCTTTCCTCCCATCACAAGGCTGGGAGTAGTCGCTGTCTTACTGCTTATGGAAATCATAATTTATGCACTGTCCCAATGATTTGCTTGTATCTGAGCTGCTCTCAGCCGATCTGACTTTGTAGCCTATAGCTTTAGGTGCATCTGATGATTCCCCTTTTTCCCCTCATTGTTTTGGTTCGTTAGTTTTAGCACTGCTGACACAAACAGTGCATTTCAAAAGGCATCTTTCCTGTGGGCTCTGTTTACTCGTTAATGTGGCTAAGTGTCATCTGAAGTCCTGGGTGACAGCTCAGCTTTGCTTTACATTGCAGCGTTCCCATATAAGATTTATTGTGTCTGAAGGAAAACACAGCTACATCTGTAGGAAAGGGAAGAAAGTCATGGGAAAAGGGGAGTTGCTGGAGTTCTGGCTGTGAGGGGGACTGGGGAACTTGACATTTAGGTTCCTGCACAAGATGTAATTTCCAGCTGAACAGATCAGGCACTTACACAGCTTCACTTGGCCCCAGCTGTGCACTAAGTGCAGCCGACATCTCTCTTAAGAGCCACTCACAGCAACCTGACTTGATGTGACTGTTTTGTTTTCAGTAAAAGGCAGGAGGAAAGTTGCTTTAGCAAAGTAGCTGATAGCCCACATGAACTGGATTGGAGCATTTCGTCTGGGCCACTCAGAAGGGAACCAAAGTCGCTGGGAAAATGGCAGATGAATCTGACAGCTTGCAAATAAAGTTTTCCTGGAAACGTTGCACACTGAGTTGATGGCTGTGTAGCTTCTGGTACTGAATTATTGGTACAATCCCAGTTCTTTCCAACGAATCGCATTTTCCTCACTTCAGGATTAATCAACATGTCATTTAGATGTACTCTCAGACAATAAGCACTATGATATGGATGTCAAACTATTTTAGGTCAGGCAGTTTTCCATTTTTAGCTTATATATTCTGTTCGAGGACTAATGCCTCAGATTCAGAAAAGGCAAATGTCACAAGATCCGAGCAAAATCCTGATTCCATGAAGGATCAGAGTCGTGCCATTGACCGTGACAGGGCCAGAATTTCACCTGATGGGTCTGTTTTAATTAAAGCTTCTTCCTGCTCAAATTATGGTTCTATCCTCAGTAACTGAGACAGTTACTCAAATTTGCTTTTAAAATGCTTCAATGCACCATGACACTGCCTAGCACACAGTTTTTTGCTGTAAATCCTTGAAATCTTTATGTACCATTCTAAGATAACCAAGACTGAATTTTGGGTGTGTACTTACATATAAAGATTCCTGTTTTCTTGTACACTGCGTGTGTACATATGCACATACATGTACACACAGAGTTCCTCCTCCATTAACATTGAATACATGTAAAATTTCTCATGAAAAGCAGTCTCCAAAATTGAGAAAGTAAAAAATTTTAGGAATAGAAAAAAAAATTGCTAATCCAGCTAGCTAATATATGCATTTAAAATGGAGACAGCCTTTCATCTTAGTCCAAATTGGACACATGTAGATGCCTGTCCACCTTCAGAGCTCAGAATTCACCATGGCCCATCAGGTGTCACATTGTACAAACATTTTCCTGCAGAAACTCAGAGCCAGTGAGGATGGAATTCAAACCCTCCCTGTCCACAGCGAGTCCCTGCCATCCCAAACAGAGCAGAAACGCTGGGTATGCCTGCGACAGGGAGAGCCAACTGGAGGCCCACAGAATTTGGATGCAGCTCCCAAAGCAGTTTTCCTTGGCCAGGAGGATCTGGCTGGCTCCAAGGCCAACCATGTGGTGCTGCTTTTTGTGCTTGGGGCAGGGTGCACAGGGAGCTGTGTCTGCCTGATCTTCCTGGGCTCAGCTAACCTGCCCCAGCCCGTATAAAAATGGCTTTCTGAGTCCTATACAAGTTGTCTATCCTTGTCTCCATGCCTTTCTGCACACAGAGGAAAACTTATTTCACTCATGGTCTGAGCTGGCCAGAGCCCTGAGCTCAAGCTAATATCCTGCCTCTCAGCAGGCCACAGTAATTTGGGCATATAGCACATTAGCTGCAGCTCCATGGCTTCTGGTTCTCTTGGCCAGCAGCCAGAGTAAGCTCGTATCTGCCTGCAAAAGCCCATGTAGACATCACTGCTGAGCCTGGTAGGCAGAAGACCTGTGACAGGAGTGGAAAAATACTGCTCCTGCACAGTAGGAAGCAGGAGAGGAGCTTGTGCTTTACAGCGTCTCAGTGTCTCTTCCAAGTGCTGGGGACCTTCACGTCTGAGCACGGCTGCCCAGTCAGGCCTAAAACCCAGTGAGTCCTTGCCTGTGCTGAACATGCAAATGCCCACACTGCAGCTCATGAAGTACCTGCCTACTTGAGATTCGATCACTCTCAAACCCCTGACTAATTTCTCCCATTAAGTCTCCTAATCTCCAGGCTATCATTTCTTTTTAAACTGCCCCATTGATTTAGTAGCCTCTTTAAAAGGAGCATTAAAATTATTCCCCCTCTGCAGCACTGCTCTGGTTCATTAATTACTTCACATTACCAACATGAAACTTGTAAAGCAAAGGAAAATTGCAGCTCTGACTTGCAACTGCTCTCCCAGTTTCTGATCCCAGCTCTGGGCACTGGCTGTGCTGGGCAGTTCCAGCCCCTGCCCTCAGTGCTGGCTGCACAGACACACTTGGAGCCTTTCACTGCTCCAAAAATCCTGACAGAACCATTTTGTGGATCAGGGCTCTCTGCACTCACTCATACAAAAACTGCAACAGTCTGAGTGAGAGTCAGCTTTTGGGGTCATTTTGGATTCTTCTTACCCATTTTCTTTCCACTTTTTCTCGGAGAGGAAGAAACCACATGGGCCTCTGGTCCCTCTTCTCAGCCCTGCAGAATCACTCTCCTGTGTACACAACGGGTAAAAAGATGTATTTCCTTTTAGAAATCTGCAGATAATACAGATTCAGTGGTGGCTCTCCTCATCTGTCAAATATAATGAGCTGGGCAGGAGATAACAAATATAGAACTGCATCCCCACAGATTGTACCTAACTGGCCACAGGGGAGCAGGGTGACAACTCTCCCCAGTGACATTTCTGCCAGGTGACACCTCTCCCATGTGACATCTCTGCCAGGTGACACCTGTCCCAGCTGGCACACTCCAAGGAGTCTGTGTGCCTCGCAGGGAGCAGCAGTGCTGGCAGCACCTGAGCCTTGCCCCTGCAGCAGAGAGGACACAAAGGGGGGCTGCAGCCCCCAGTGCCCAGCCAGGCCGGGGGAGCCGAGCCTCTGCTCCACAGGCAGCCCAGGCTCGGGGAATTCTCCCCTCAGCTGCTGCAGGAGCCTCAGCAGCAGCACCAGCTGCAGGCTGTGCCCCAGGGCTCACCCCTGCCTCCCACCTCAGTGCTCCAGCTCCCTCCCTTCCACACCTCACTCTCCAGCCCGGGAGCTCGCAGAATAAAGTTGTGCCGACTGACTATTCCTCATGCTTAGCAGAAAGGGAACAGCAGAGCGATCATCTTCCCAGTGAGTCAGTGCTTGCTGGAGGATGCATGACTCACTAGTCCCCACACGGGCTGCCTCCCTCCTCCCCCACCGCTGTGCCTCACCTCCAGCCTCTCCTGTTCCAATCCCACCTTTACAAAAATCATCTTTATTCATTAGTCCTTCCTGCCTTTACCTTCTTTGCTATGAGAAGCCTGGGGACAGGGAAAACTTCACAGTACTCCTTAGAAAAAGGTGCTGCTCGCTTTCAGCACCCAGCTCGAGGTCTGCTGGCTCCTCTGGACACCAAACCCAGCTGTGCAGCCACAAACCTGGCTGCCAAGGGCCTTTCCAGGGAACCCCATCAGAAGCAGCAATTCCCTGCTCCAATACATCCTTTTGGGATGCAGGCAAGATCCCAGTGTTCTTCAGCTTCCCCTCCAGCCATTGTTATGATTTCTCAGGGGTATTTTTGTTAAGAACCCGCTCCACTAAGAAATTATGAACCTGGATTAAGGAGAAGCAGTAACTGCTGATTGAACCAAGAGGAGAATCAATGAGCCAGTGTTAGAAATCAAGGAACAGAGTGCTTTTCCCCCATCAGTTCCAGTGCAATGCTGTTCACTTCTTGCTTCCTGACTTTTACAGAGGCCTAGTTATTCTCATCTTATCCCACTGAGCTAATTTTCCTCCCAGAAATAAAGGCCTGGCTGCTCGGGATCACAGCAGGAAGGAGTCAGGATTTTATACCATGGAAAGGACATTGGCTATAATGCAGAAATGGGGATGGGAGAAACTGCTGACCTTTAAAAAGGGAAGAAAATGGAAGGTTCTCTTACCTTTTGGGACCTGCAGAAAATGAAAGCATGGAACTTCTGCAAACACAAGCTCATGAAGCAGTGCTGGGTACCAGATTTGCAGCACAAACATGCCAAGCACGGACTCTCAGCCCAAGCAGGGCTGCAGTAGCAGCAGGGAAATCTTTTGCAGCAAATGTCATGTACTGCTGGGTGGAGTGGGAAGAGCCTTTACCCCTTTGAGGTGGGGTCCTTAATGGATGTGCTGAGCTGCAAAAAGGTCCAGGGAGAGTTCAAGCCCCTGTTCCTGCCTCCAGGTGTGACTGCCATGCAGGCAGTGATGAAGGTGATAATTTGCTCAGCTATGAAGGTGATCTCTCCACAGGGAGGGACTTGCCCTGCCTCAGCCCATGCTGTGTTTTCCTAGGAAAAAAGGCAGCTCAGCATCCTGTACTCTTTGGAACATAATATCTTTTGCTGATAATAATCACACGTTGTCATCATGAAGGGCAAAACTTCATTAGCCAGCCAGGCCTGGTTTCTTTAGAAAATAATCAGAAAACAGCTAAAACCCAAAAGCCCCAGCACGTTTGTGTAACTTTACACTGAGATTTTGTGACAGCCTGAGCTGGATGGCTCATGCCAGTTCCAGCTCCGACCACAACACCCGACAGGGCAGACCCTGCTGCTGGGGGACCCATAAGAGGACAAAAGCCACAAAATCAATTCATCCGACCCCGAAACTGGGCAGTGGTTGCCAAGGGAGGGCATGGGGTGGATAGAGTGATTCAGAGAAAATTCCTCATCTTTTTAAAATCGTCCCTGCCCAATGGAAATGCCAAAAGAGTAGCAATTCTGCTGGCTTCTGTCTTGCAGTGAAATCTTTTGCCTGGAGCAGATCGGGATTAGCTCGTTACAGGGCAGCATGTATGACACATCCTGGCCACAGCCTGAGTGAGCAGAGGCTGCTCTCCTCGGGCAATCCCTGCCTCTCCCTCAATCTCCACACACACACGGAATGAGGCTCGGTATTAAAACCAGCTCTGTCTCCCCTCCTGCTCTCAAACACAAGCAATTTAAATCAGAAGCCTTTCTTACAGGGAAGAGCAGAAAGCCAGTGTTTTGAAGCCACATTCTTCTCACTTGTTAACATTGAGCCCAGCCTTCTGCTCATAAATAATGCATATAGCTCTTTTTCCTCAATTACGCAGTAGTGTCAGATTCCACACTCTGCCTTCCCAGAGTTACTTTCTGTCTCTTCTGGAGACAGCAAGGCCCACTTGGATGTCTGCAAGAGCCACAGACTCATTAGACCTGACGAGGATCCTTTCCATCCACCAGTAAAAAGATCCACACCACCTTTGTCCCGGAGTTTCGGTAATTATCCCTCGCTGGACTGCAGTGCTGGGGAGAAAGTGTTTACAGTAAACAGGTTTTGCCTTCTCCCAGCATTCGTGGTGCAGAGTCTAAGTGCACTCCAGGATGCCAGGGTGAACTGGGCAGGAGGGTCACTGCACAGCTCATGGGCTGGAGTGCACACAGAGGAGAGAGGAATTAATGCTCCCGTGGGCTGAGCAGGGAGGCAGAAAAATCATGGGGAATTCAGTTTGTCAGGTGTGTCAAAAATGTGAAAACAAAAGAAAACAACCCCTCTTCTTCTCCTGCCCACCATCTTTTTTGATTAATTTAAACTTGCTGAGATGAGAAGCCAAGATTTCTGCTTTGCTATCAACAGCTTGCTCTCTATAGATACTGACTCATTACTGAGAGGCTGCCTGTCTTTATGCCTTAAACTAGGCAGCCAGAAAATGTTACACTGAAGTATTGCATGTTATAGATTGACAACATTTAAAACCTAGATGGCCAAGCTACTGATATAATTTCCATACTCATTAACCATGACATCTCCAGTTCTCCCCCACAGCATTCTGTCAGATTTAGCCAGACCCAAAACCTGTCTTAGCTGCCAGAAATCATTTCTTTACTCCTCCACGGATTGGCATCGCCTGAATGTGCTCTTCCCCCTCGGAGCAGAAGTTTACAGAAATCCCTTTCCCGTTTCCCAGCTGTGCATCCTGCCTGCCCTGCGCACACACACGCTCTGTGAGCTGTCCACAGCCGTGCCCTGTCTGGCTGGCGAGCTGCCTGCTCACAAGCTGCTCCAGCGCTGCCCTTGAGCAGCAGGCAGAGCCAAGTCCCCTCTCTAACGCGATCCTGCTGGATGGCTTCACCCGCACGCTGACATCGACCTCTCGGGGACCCCAGGTTTGCCCATGGCAACGAGCTCCTGAGTATTTGCAGGCTCATTTTTGCCAGGTTGTATTGTCAGAGCCGTCTCACAGACCGGCAATCTGTCAATAGCAGGGTCGGGCTCACAAATGCTGAGTGACACAGGAGTGCAGAGCGCCCCGAGTTGTTGGTATGAAAGAGTGTGTCACACATGATGTGACACTGGAGAGCAAGCACAGCCACAGGGCCACAAGGTGGGTGCTGGGCTGGGCCAGGAAACCTTATGTGGGCATTCTGAAAGGGAAGAACTTTAACTGGTGGGCGTTAAAAGGGTGAGAGGCCGTGTTTCCAAATAACTTCTCTTACAAGGAGAGTAACCTTAGCCAGGAACAAATCCTGCCTGTGAGCGGGAAGAGCTCCCCAGGCTGCTGCTGCACACAACCAGGGCAAATGCCAGAGTGTCTGAGGGCAGCTCACCCTCAGTGCTTCACAGCTCAAGTACCATTTGTGTAAAAATTCCATAAAAACTGAGAAAGAAAAGAGAGGAACAAAACCCCCACCAGGCTGGGGCATTCACCTGCAAAAGGACACAACTAAACCCCAGTCCTGCCACCACAAGCATTTGATTAATGCCACCAAATGCCACAGCATCGGCGGGGAAAACGTGTTCTCACCCACCTTGTATCTGTGGGGAGAACAGATCACGTCAGCCCGGAGCACGGAGCTCACACGTGCCCGGGTGAAGCCCGCAGTGCTGCCTCACAAGGCATGTTCCTGCCCCGGGGGAGCAGCGTGCCCCTGGCACCTCTCACGTACCGCTGATAACTGCTGCCTGTCCCCTGCCGCCTCATCCCGGGTCAAATTACTTGTGCCAGTGTCAATGTGCTCTCTCATGGCCAGCAGGAAACAGGGGAAAGATGCTTTGCTCTACATTCTAAAGCTGGAAGAATGAAAATACATGTTCAGCTTAAAACTCTTGCTTAAAATATGGAACTGGTCCAAATGCTTCAGATTGGAGCAGCTCAGAGGAACAAAGAGAAGCCTTTCCAACAGACTGGGAACCCAGTCAGGAACAATGGGGCTCAGATTTAAAACACAACCCAGAACTGAGTTCTTGCAGTTCCTGGAAAATATGAGTGCTGGACTGATGCATTTTTTCATTCATTATTATTATCTCCCATAGACATTCATCCTGATCTTAACATCTTTATTGTCCACATAGAGCAAGTTTCCTCTCAAACAGAAATGAATGTTCCAGTAAATTTCCTTAGACAAAACCGTAGAAATTAAAAAAAAAAGACCCCTTTATAACTTTTTAAAAACCATACACTTCATGTTGTGATTCAAAGTGCTCTTTGTTTCAGTAAGTATAAATACTGAATTTTACAAAGAAAAAAAAAAGCAAAAGTGAGTGGAACAAAACCCTTGTGTCATACACCGGTTAGGTAACAATTGCAGTGTTAGTTCCAGACTGATTACACCAAGAGGCAAATGCTAGGTAAAGTCAGGGTTGTTATTTTGCCTCAAGGACAACAGATCTTTGTCCTGAACCCTGCAGTCAATACCTATAAATATTCTGTGTTGTCATAAAATTTTGAAAAACCTCTCTATCAGGGACACAAATATAAGACCTTCTGCTTTAGAATTACAGCAGAGTTCAGTTAGAAGCTACAATTCACTCCTTAGAAGTGTAAGAATCATTTTGCATGCAATTCAGCTGATGTAAAAGATCTTTTTGTCTGCATCAGTCTTAAATCCTTTTAGCTGAACTCATTAGCAGTGGGGACAGGGAGGACTGGTGTTATCTCAAAGCCCTCTGCCAGGGAAGTTGGACCTTCTCTCAGAGAGGGAGCAATGGCCACAGAGGTGTCAGGGCAAGGGCTCTGGACACCTCAGAGCCCTCCCTGCCTCAGCTTCAGAGGAGCCTCAATAAATCAGCCCTCCTGCAAAAATGCTCTGTGACCTCTGGTGAGAGAAGCACTACAAAGCCACACGAACATTTCCTTTTATTATCGGTAAATACTCTTGAATTGGTTGGAATTGTTCCTGCCACTGATATCGCTGATCTCTGAAGAGATAAACACCAGCTGATTGATGACTTGTCTGCAAGATCTATTTCAACCACCCCCAGGCAGGATATTTTCCATGCGGGTAATAATAAATCTTACTATTGAATGTCATCAAATGAAAGAAAATTACTGTAAAAATAGGCACAGTTATGTATTTCTTATTATATAATATTAAGGAAGATTTTTCAAAGATTTGAGGAGTTTTCATTTACATGCCTGATTTTTTGGAATGTACTCCTTTTGCCTACATTTAATATATATATATTTTAAAGCCTTGTACAGTCAGCCAATGTAAAGAGACTCTCTCCTCAAAATAGCCTGTTGTGTAGTCAGGTCTGGAAGGTGAGATTCTCATCATGGCTGAGACTGAATAAGAACAATGATGTCCTTTCTCAACAGATGCCAGGGCTGCCTTTTCCTAGCACATTTTATGTGGTATTTTCAGGTATCACTCGCACTATTTCGTTCATTTTATTTGCAAAGGAAGCAAATGGCATCCTTTCTGTCAGTTAATAAAAAAGGTTTGAGGGGAGAACTGTCACTCACTCTTATTGCTCCAAATTCTTTTCTAAAAATGATTGCAGAGTTCCAGTGAAAAGTTCTCTCTTCATTATGAGGGCAGCATTGAAAATGCTCCTGCCCCATTATTTGTGCCAAGAAATAAAGATCCAAGCAACTTTCTAGGACCTGTTAGACACAATAAAGTCAATGCTTTGTACCAGGGTGGCTGTGCTGCAGAGGAAGGAAAATGTGCAAATCCAAACCTCACATTCAAGATGTAAGCATAAGAAAATGAGCTGTGAAAACAAGATTAAGGTGATCTACTTACCAAATGTTGCATTCTACCATCATATTATCTGCACAGTATCAAAAAAAAACCTCCTTTGACCCCAAAGGCAATAATCCAGACAGAGAAAGTGTGGAGATATGAGAAAGGGGCTGGAGACAATAATTAATCTGAGGCAACATTTTCCTGCTCTCTCTGTCCTCAGTCTATGGAGGCCAGGGGAAATTTGGGCTACAGAGCCTGGGGAGAAAAGTGACAGTGAAAAAAGCAACCTGAGGGAGAAGCAACAGCTTGGTAGATTTGTCCTATGTGATCTCTCCTCTGCAAAATCCACTGCTCCATTCTGGGAGCAATTTGTGCAGAGCATAGGAGGAAAAGAGGGGGGGAATTAAGAGAGATGAGAGAGCTATGCAGCTTACAGGGAATGGATCAGCTCCTTAGGGATCAGAGAAGCTGATGGCCAGCAGGATAAGTGGATGGTTCTGTAAAGACTGGGGGAAGCCAGGCAGGAGTTCAAAGGCAGTGGAAGGAGAGTCTGGTACTGCCAAAATCCACCACAACATGGATCTCATGAATGGAACAGCAACACATTGCACAGTCATTAATTTGGGGGTGTAGAGCCCAATTAATGAAACCAGAGAGCCTTGGAAGGGTGGTCAGAAGTATCCTGGTCCAGATATTCCTGTTCTAGACAATAAAAGCTATGGAAAACTTTGGACCTGCCCAATTAAGAACCAAAATCTACCCTGGCTCTGAGTGTCAAACCCAGCAGCATTTGTCCTTCATCAGCCCTGACTAAAGCAAGCTGTGAGGTGATCTCTGCTTTGAGCTCAGGCCTGGGAGACAGAGGCATTCCTCAGGAGCCTTCAGCACGTGATCTATAAAAAGGAAAGAAATAAAAGACTTTGGTTTATTAGTTTGTTACTCTCCAATCCCAACCATTACAGGACAGGCACTATGTTTATGATGGATTCATTTACAGAACATTTTCTCCCTGGTCACATAACTGTGCTTCAGACTGAAGCCAAAGCTGTATGAGGAGGGGGGATAAAAGCTGCAGACATTTTTCAGGATCATATACAACCCAGTACTTCAAAAGTGCACACAAGGAGATGAGCCAGCAATGAGAAGCTGGCTTGACCTGTAGGAAACTACGTCCAATTTTTCATTGTACCACAAAGTTCTCCTGCAGCTGTGACACGCCCCCCATTGCATGGTAAAACTGTGAGAAGAGGACAGGAAATTCATAAAGATTCACACAATCTGCCATTTACTCTTCCAACAAGCAGTTTCTGTGTTCTTGGAATGGTTTATTTTAAACTCAGCCTGAATAAAATTATTCCCTGACCATCCCTGAGCAGCTCTCCAGTATCTCTGACAAACACCAGGTTTCCAGGTACCCCTGTTGCCATTTCACCTGCAGTTCATAGCACATCGACCTCATCTCTAAAACACATGTACAGTCAAACTCACTGTGCCCACAGGGACCAATTTATTTTTCCATCACCTGTAGCTCCCTTCAGTTTCTGCAGGAAGAAGCTGGCAGCCTCTAACAAGGAGTGTTATGAATAGCGTGGTAACGCCTTTCTTCATCCCTGTTAAATTTCTCATTTCATCTTGTGAAGTCAAATCCTGGTTTCTGCAAAGTCCCTAAAACAACCTACATTGATTATAATTGGCTCTGCAGTTGGACTGCATGTACTTTATCTCCAGTTTTGCAGATTCATTGCCTACTACTGCTGTCTCCCTACATTTAGATAGTTATCCCACTGCCCTAGAGGTTGTTCTGGCAGCTGGAGGTTGTGACAGTCCTGACACAATACATGGGAGAAGTTTTTTCAGTAGGAAAGTTACCTTTCAGTCCTGTCTGACCAGGAATTATGGCTTCTGCCTTGTCCCTGTATATGTATCACCCCCTCTCCCCCATTAGGAGTTGACTCGGTCAACTGCCAAACTGCATGGAAAAATCCTGGTGCACAGAAGAGGTTCCAATACCTCTGAGTGGTTTGTGATCTGCATTCTTTGTTACAGAAGCCAGTGAACTCAAGCCAAAATATCAACTTATTACTTCAGTCAGACCATTTCCATACCATTTGAAAGCGCAATAATTCTGAATCCATGTCCGAATCCTCATGTGGCTGATGCGTAAGGAGTAATACAACAGGACAGAATCCAAAGAAAAATGAAGCTTCACATCAACAGGCAAAGCTAATTCCACAAAGATGGAACAACTCGTGGCTGCTGAGGATTTCAGCATTCAGGCACCTTTGTGAACCTTATGGCAAATTTGATCTGTTTTCTCCAAGTAAAACCAAAGCCAAGCAAGCTTCACTGGCTTGCTGCTTTCTGCTGCTTCTGTTTGTAGTGAGCAATGTCCACAGCTCACTGGGCTCAGGGCAGATGCTGCTGCCCAGCCCTGCTCCCTTGGCACTGCCCTGTCCATGAGAAGCCGGGGTCACTTCACAGATGGAACAATCCCACTGCGGGACAGGACACTGCTCTCACGTTGCTTCACCGTGCTCTGCTGAAACCCCACCTCTCCAGAGTTCCACGGGATCATTCCCGTGTATTTTATCCTCCCTGTCACAAATGTATCACAACAGTGCTTCGCACAGGTCTCCCGCCGCTAATGCATCCCCTCCCGGGGTTATCTGAGTGCTCCGGTACAGCCCCTCTGATAAGCTGCACATCCAGCGCTATCAGCAACGCGTTATGAAAGGAATGTCGCGGCAAAGCGCTGCCGAGTCACAAGACAAAAACCACCCCGGTGTTTACAGCAGGGTAGGAAATACCACATTAAAATAAAAGCATGACAAGGGAAGAGCACACGTTGGGGTGGAAAGAAATCCAAGCCATCCCTAAGCTCCCGGTTCCTTTGTCATCGAGTTAGTGCATTACAGAGAAGATTTGTTTGGAGTGAAAGGCTTTTTGTGAAGCTTTATCTTGGCCTCTAGCAGACAGAACTGACAACCCTGAAGTGGCAAAAACCACTTGCGAAGTGCCACATTCAGCGAACAAAGGAACCCAACACCATGCATGGAACAGCAAACTATCAGCTCCCAGGGGGAAGTGTCATTTTCACATCCAGTTTGCTACACCAGAGTGGGAGAGAAGCTCCAACTGTTTTGAATTCATGTGTCAAGTCAATCACAGGAACAGATAATATTGGAGTTATATAAAATTTCGGAAGGAACCCCCACCCACCACCTGTAACACTCACTCGCCACTGTCAGAACAGTTCTGTAACTGAAGACAGCACCAAAGAGAAGTTGTCCTTACGGCTTTCTGCACAGCAGATGATGGGATCATTACAATTTATTCTGCATATGAACTGAGAAAGAGAATAAGTGTTTATTTTTATTCCCACCAGAACAGGATCTGAAAGTTTCCACTGGACTCTTAAGTGCTACTTACTTGATTTTAGTTTAAAAGAGGAAGGAAGGAAGGAAGGAAGGAAGGAAGGAAGGAAGGAAGGAAGGAAGGAAGGAAGGAAGGAAGGAAGGAAGGAAGGAAGGAAGGAAGGAAGGAAGGAAGGAAGGAAGGAAGGAAGGAAGGAAGGAAGGAAGGAAGGAAGGAAGGAAGGAAGGAAGGAAGGAAAGGAAGGAAAGAGCGAGCCATGTTCAGAGGAGAATGGCCTCACACCAGAGCTGGGGATGGTCTCAGACATTCTGCAGGGCACTGCAATGCCATGAGCTAATTCCTGCCCACAACTAACCCAGCCAAACTGCAACAACAAGAACTTGGACATGCACTGAGGAGCTGAGCCTCTCCAACTTTTCTCCCACAGAGGATTAGGAGCTTGCATAGGGTAATTTCTGAGCGCAGGCAGAAGAGCTCTGTGTGAATAGTGCCTAAAAGCCTTCTTGATGCCATGTGCACAATCTCAGGCTCCCCGATGCTGCAAGTCTCACCCCTCGACCTTCCTTAGAGCCCTCCCCCCCTCCTTTGTGCACACTCAGAGCTGAACCCATGAACTCGAGTTTTACCCTCTGCTGTGTGACAGGACACCAAGGAGGGATCACACCTGCCCTGATTTCCCCATCCACCATTTCCCAAATTAAAGCTACACCAGCCCTGTCCTCTTTCACGAGCACCGAGTGAGAGCAAAGGGAGAAAACCACAAGGGGAACAGATGCTGCAGTTTGAAGAACAAGAGAGAGAGAGAAAAAGATACCACTGCTCTCTGAAAGCATCCAGAAATGTTCCTATTCAATTCATTCAGGCCTACACAAGATCAGGGAGAGCACAGGACTACTGTGAGGAAAATCTAGGTCACATATGATCACAGCAGCACAGCTGCCACCATCTCAATGGCCATGTGAAGTGAGCGAGGACTGCAGCAAGGACCTCTGCTGAAGAGGATTTTTTTTTTCAGTCCTATTTTACAATTTCCCCTCATTAAGGTGTATTTTCCGGCAGGGCTGTGAGTACATTGGGTCTTCAATTGGGGTGAAGGATTTAGCTATAAATCCCAAAAATGATTCAGTCAGTGGAATTTCTGTAGGATCATTTAAATAGTTTATAGGCTGCCAGGCAGGATTTTAACCTTCTAACAGTGACAGGAACAGTGTTACTTTCCTGTTCTTTTGAATGCCAACACATTTCTTAGTTCTCTTTGTTTCATATCTGTTGTGGATACACATTGCTCCCATTTTCATTAAGGAAACAGGAATCTTATGCTCTTTTAATACACCTGTGAAAACTTCTTGAAATCCTCTCATTCAGTGCTCTCTTTTTGTTAAATACACAGGTCAAACCCTGTGGTCCCTTCTCCCCCTTCAAACAGAAAAGTTAAAATAAATGCATGCACGCAGACAAAAAAAAAAAAAAAAAAAAAAAAAAAAAAGGAACTAGGACAGCACAGCCCCAAACCATTATCTTTTTTCTTTATAGTTAAACAGACCCTCCAGCACCTTCTCCTCTCCCCTTTCTACACCTGAATAAAGCCAGGCAGGATCTAAAGCCCAAATACTGAACACTCCTGCAATTCAGGAGATTAGAGGGAAAGGACAAATGTTCCTGGGTGCCATGAAGCTAAGCCAAGCATCTTGGAGCAGCATTCATTAAGGAGCTGTGCCAAAAGTCCTGGCGCAGGCAGCTGGAGCAGGAGCAGCTGCGGAGCAGAGGAAACGCTGCACGGCACAAGGCAGGAAAATAATGCACACAGGGAGCCTTTGGTGGAAGTGAGGATGTTGCAGATACAGCATTAACAAGGATTTGTTCCCCAAAACGAGCAGCCCAGACAGCAGAGCAACAGGAAGTCAAATCACCTAAGTGCAAAGGGACTGACTCACAGCTATTGTGAGACATGGCCATTTGTCTCCCAAGGTTTTCCTAGCCCGGTGATGCTGCAGCCCTTTCCAAGCCCTGGGACCAGCCCAACTGCTTCCAGCCTCAGGGAAAAGCAGTGACACTCGGGGCTTAGGGCAAGGACTCCTGTGAATCAGGGCTGCTAATTATGTAACTCACTATGTGTGGAAAAGGCAGATATTTTAATGCCTAGCAGTTCAAGAGCAAAGGCTCATCTCGGTATCTTAGGTAATATGTCCTGTACCAGGGACTAGAAGTAATATCTCTGCTATAATACTAAAAAATCTGACATGAAATCAATCCTGGCTGGAGATCCTGGGTGGTAGCTGACCCTGGCAGCAGAGCCCTTCTGCCCTGGGTCAGCCTCTCCCTGTGGAAGTTCAGGGGGATTCCAGTGGTTCTTCGGATCCATTGGCCTCCCCGAGCTTTGGGGGAATTGGATGAAACCTTAACCTGTTCCTGGCTGCCAGGCTCAGGTTTTGCAGGTAGCTGAGGAGCCCACATTAGTTAGTTTGAATTCAGAATTTTAATCAGATGAACCAAGTAACTTTCAATCAAATTAGGAGAACAGTAGGGTTTGTTCTTAATCCACAACCATTTAATCTTCCGACTCATTAGTTGTGCACAGGCTCGATGAATATGTATATCTGGAAGGAAAAAAAATGTCTTTGACCTTGATGGGAATGATAACACACATCTCAAGTAGGTGTGAGCTCTCCTTCCATCACACTCACTTTATTATGTAGATTCAACAATTCCTATTGCTCTGAATCAGGGTACTGAGAGTTACAGGCAATCCCACAGCCAATTAGGGTTCTGATGAACCTGGAATGATTAGCACAGTATTTACAGCCAAGCTGCCTCCTACCAATTTGCATGCAAATAAAAATATATCTGTTTTAACAGGCCGTTCTAGGCAATATAACCAGGCTCCAACAACTGGGGTGAGGAAGAGAGGAAGTACATTCAAAGACAAAAGCTTCAGAGCAGGATTTGGTTTAAGATCTTGAATATACTGTTTCAATACATCAGTGTCATTCATGCAATCCCTAATGAAAAACTATTCATACAATTTATTTTTTTTTAAGAATTTAAATTCGCATACAAAAATAGTTAGCCACACTATTTCTAGAATGAAGATCTCAGCTATCAGGAACATTTCCTCAGTTTAAGAAATTATTCTATACTGCTAAGAAAAATAAACTCATGGGCAAGTTCTCTGAGTTTCAGCTGATTTCCTGGCTTATACTTTATTTCTCTTTTCACTGAAATTAATGGGGGAGCTTCCTTTGACTGCAACAGAAGTAGGACTGTAAAAACCCTGTCTTCCTTAGGTCTGTTTTCCTCCTCTTGCATTCCTCTTACAAAAGCTCCCAAAACTGACCTTGACTCTTGTCCACACTTGCTGCAATGAGAGTGGCAGAACTCGTACTGAAGTCAGTGAGAATTAGGCACAATTACCAAATGCATTTTGGGCACTACACCTGGAAAATATTTCAATATGAAACATTTGTGAAGCACAGACACTGGCTTGGGCTAAAGACAGCCCTAGGGATCAGGGGCTAGGAAAAAATCTGACCCAAGTATCTGTGTAGGACTCTTGTGTAGCTCTTGCTGGAAGTCTCCCTCTGGGAGCTGTAATAAAGCTGGGGAGGGATCCAAGAAAAGTCATCTCCTGTTCCCTTTCTTGCTTGGGTTTTCATCACAGAGAAGACCAAGCTGTCCCATCAGAGCAGTCCAGAGGCAGGAAATGGAACAAACTAAAGAGTACAGCAAGGGAAGGGGCCCTAAACCCCAGTCAGACATGAAAGAACCCAAGCAGGACCATGGCAGGAGACTGCAACCTCCCTTTGCCTGCAACAGCTGTAAGGATGAGAAGCAAAATGTGGATCTCTGCTGTGTGAATACCCCAGGCAAAATCCTGCTAAAACAGGGAGTGCAAGGCAAAGAAGCCACTGCAGACTGACTGGCAGAATTAAACAAAGGGCTATATTTACTTTTGTGTTCTTCTCCTGTTCAGCCACTCTGTTTCTATCTGTTTGCTGCCTCCATTGTTGTTTATTTTAAAAGCCCCCAGGGACCAGAAATTCCACACTTCTGACAGAGCCCCTGCAGAAGTAACTTCTTCCCTCAGCAACAAAGCAAACGCCAGCTGAGAAGGGGCTCCCGCTGCAGAGGCAGCGCTGCCCTTAAGTGAACCATCATCTACACGTGCAAAGCCTTCCCTCCAAGTGGGGAAGACCTTTTAACTTGACTCTGCCCGTATCAAGGGGATTAAGGGTACCATTTAACTCAGCCCAGCTTCTCAGCTAACAGTATCCTTGCACGCACCTCCACGGCTCTTTGGCAGCTCAGTGCAAGTTCACTTGAGCCAGCTCTTAAGGCTTTTATCTTTAAAGCCAATGTAGATAAAAAGTTCAGGAGGCCACCGAGATGCAACCTAAAGCTGCCCCTCTAAAGTGGCAGGCTCCAGATGAGCAAGGGAGCAGCAACAGCCGGGGCCCGGTGCTTTCACCCAGGGATCCCAGCCAGAGCTGGCCCTGCCACGTCCGCGGCAGGATTTGCCCGCCCAGCAGCATCCCAAAACCCCAGCTTCTGAGGAGAATCTGCTCACAAACATCATCTGTTTCCAAAGGATGGCTTGTGCTGGGGTGAAATGAAACAAGTCCAGTTGTTGCGTTTCTTTTTCCCTGTGGAGCAGGTTAAGGCCAAAGAAATTTAACCGCTACTCAGCTGTTTTCTGCTGACATCGCTTGCATTCCTCCCTCTTCTCAAATAACATTTGGAACTCCCTGCCAGATAGTGCAACTTGATATATGCCCTGATGATAGAGGGTGGAGGGGAGGAAAGTACATTGGCTAATATTTTTCCATTACAAATCTAAACGACCCAATCTACAGTTTAATCTGCAATAAAAACAGCAATTTCTGAAAGCTGGGTCACTGACTTGAGGCCAACACTCGTACCTGAAACCTTTATCCGCAGATCACTTTTAGGAGGCTGTGATAAAATTACTATCAGTGCTATTTCCAAGCTTTTGAGGGCACCCAATGGATTCAGAGCCCCAGACTCCTGGATCTGGAGACAAGATGTGACTGCTCGGAGCGTTCAGCTGGCAGCGGTCACGGTGCCAACAGCCTCATTCAACCCCGATGAGATTTTTCCTTCCCAGGTACCTCAGAGATCCTTCAGTATTGAAAAGGATGGTTTGCCTTTCATGAACTCAAGTCCTGGTGGCTGCCACCAACGGAGGAAAAAGCCGGCATTTACCACACAAGGGTTTTCCTATACTAATGGCAGGAAATACCACAAATACCAGGATGAAATAAAAATCCACAGCCTCTCCAAATGCCACATGAATTAGCAAGGTAAGGGCTTAGAATTTCTGGTATTTAGATGTCAATGCTCCTCTATGTGTTTGGAAATTCAGAGGTTTATTACTGCCTTTTATCCACAAATATAAATTTGGCTATTTTTGCCTCCTGATCACAACAGCAGTGCTCTCAGTACTAATATATTTCAAAAATACGCAACGGGAATGATATGTCAGGAGAAGAAGAAAACACAGTTTTGGCTGTGCCTCTGCTCTGCAAGAGAGGAAAGACAAAGTCCTTTCCTTTCTGTGAGGGCTGAGCTATGCTGGGATATTTGGTCCATTTGCTTTACCAACTCCCTGAAATTCTCTCCCAGGGCTGGGAGAGCAAAAATATGAGAAATTTTACTCCGACGTCAGCTGGCCTGAGGACAAGGACAGAACCCTCAGAGGGAAGGCAGCTCCCCAGGGGCTCACAACTAAGAAGTATTTCAGCTGTAAAAGCTTTGCTCTCCCTGTCACCACAGCCACGGCTACTGGACGTGCAGCTGGAGCTCAGCCCCTGTGAGCTGCACAGACAGGGATGGACAGACAGTCCCTTACATTCCTCACACGCCAGGATTAGTGACCATTTGTCTGGCTGTAAGTCCTAGAGATGGAGTCTGAACCCTGGTGCAGGCACCAAAAGAATAAATGTCCTCAGGCTAAACAAAACCCTTAGACCACAGCAAGGTTTTGCTTTTTCTATGACTTCAACATTTATCACTGGATCTAAATGATACCACCACCAATCTGATTTATTCTGTGATCACCTCTCATTTGGTCCAGGGGCCAAATACCACTGGAGCGTGACAGAATGTGCCAGCAATGAGTCCTGAGTCCACCCTGTCCCCTTACCGGCCCCTGAGGGCCCCTGCTCACGCTGCCAGAGCCTGCTGGCCTAACCTGATACAGACATTGCTTCATTCCAAGCAGTCACTAAAACATCTCTTTGTAAGGGATTTCCAAAGTACATTTATCACGAGGTGTTCTCCAGTCCTTCACCCCTATGGGGACATTCTTGGAACAGCCAAAATTCAGTTCTCCCTACGCCTCAGAGCCAGGATGCAAGTTAGTTGGCTTGGAGCTGGTATGAATAAATCAGCTTTTAGAGGGGATGAAAGAAAAACGTGACAGAATTTGGTCCTTCTCATTCAAAAGACCTTATCTAGCAGCAGAGGGAGCGAGGAGGGCAGATTCACCTTCAACATGATAATCTCCTGCTAGCTCTCCTTACAGCATTCCCAGCTCCTGCCCTTCACTGGATGCTGAGCACGAATGTAGGAATGAATCACTGCTGATCTTGGCAAAATACCAGTCTCCCTCCCTTTGCTCCAGCTTGGAATAATCCCAATTTTCCAAATGGCTTCAGTGAATCCAGGATTTAAGTTCAGCTATTAAAAAGTAGCGGGAACCCATAAATCACAGGCTTTATATCAGCGAGCTCTTTGATGCATTTAAAACAATTACTGGGGAATATATGATCTTCCTAAAAATAACTATTTATGTGAACACCAAGAGAGAAGCTACTGTCAAAACAGAATACATGGACAATCCCATCTCCACCCTCAATCCCCAAGGCAGGCATGAAGACTCTCTTCACTCTATTTTGCTGCTCACAGCTGTATTAGAATTGATAATATGTCGAAATGACACACGCTTATGATGATGTTAGAGCAGCATAAAAATTATGCAGTAAATTAATGTATGCAGCAGATTAATGTATGCAGTAAATTAATGTATGCCTGCTTTCAAGGCGAGGAGGGTGGAGATCACCAGTCCATAGGAAGTAATTTTTTTCACCCATCATAATGTTCACAAAATGGCTTGTAATTACAGACTTTTACACACCAGGCTCGTATCAATGGTGACATTTCATCCCTGCCATGGATATGGACACAGGAGTGCTGGATCAGGCAGAAAGAGCTAATCTAGAAACAGCTCAACAAAGAAGAAAGCAGATTAATTCATTCTGCAGTCCACACCTTGCCAGAAATTTTTACCAGCAGAAATTTTCCAGCCTGCAACCCACAATATTGCTCTGCCATATGCAGCTTTCAGCTTCTGCTGCTGTTGTTTTCAGGTTCCCAGTAGTGCTACTGGTCTGTCACCAGAGCGTGACAGGGGCTGTGTAGCACACGGATGTGGTTCCCACAGCAGCAGAAATGGGAGTTGCCATCTCTGCTGCACATGTGGTGACAAAATATGACTTGTATTAATTAGGCTTTGGAGCAGAGAAAGAACAGGCTTTTATCACAGCTGCCCCACTGAAGAGGTTAGAGCACACCTACCACCTGACCCCAGTCAGGACAGGGCAGGAAACCACACACCAGAAGTACATCAGCTCCAGGTCACAGGAAGCACCTGTGGCACCAGATGCTGCTCCTGAATATCTGCAGTGGCAACAGGAACACAGAACCTCTGTCTCACCAGCTCTTTTGCAACAAGACAGGCCCAACATACAACTTCCACCACTGAGGTGTCCGCTGTCATTAAACCCACCCAACCTGCACCTTGCCTCTGAAGCCCACCCCATTGGTGGTGGTGTGTGCTGCCACAGAGCTGCTTTTGGTGACCCTACAGAGCTCTCCTGTTGATCCTACAGGCTGCAAATCCATGCTGAAAGAAAAGCCCTCCTCATGGATGCTGGGACCACAGAGACACTCTGCAAGGAAGGCTTTTCCCACAATGGCTACAGCCAGCTGGGACAGGAAGAGGGAGCTCTTCCACTGTCCCCTGCAGAAACCCAAACACAAGGACATTCCTGAGTTTTGTCCTGTCCTTCCCAATCTTTTGTCTTGGCTCTTACAGCCCCAGATCCCTTCATCTTCTTTTGCTGCTACTTCCAGCACCCCTTCCCCAAGACAGGGCACATTGCTGCCCTGCTGGCAGGGCTGGAATCCAGCGATTTGCACTTCTGAGCCTCCCTGAGCCACCTTCCCAAGGCTTGCTCTGTGGTCCTGCTGACATGAGGCTACCAGGGAAAAGAGGCTCAGAAATAACCTGGTGGGGGGCATCCAGCTCCAATTGAACACAAAGCTGGGAGTAGGATTTACTGCACAGAGCACTGAAAATCTTTGGGTTTGGCTTCCTCATGCATCAAACTCTTGACTCTCTGCTCTGTGTGCACGAGATGAACGTTATTGGTACAACCCACTTAGGAAACCTCTGAAAAAGATTCAGCCACTGCAGCATGATGAGGGAAGATGTCTTGATTTAAGAACACAGACATTACTAGAAAGGGAGAAAAAAAATAAAAGGGTCCCTTACTGTTCTGACATATCAAAAGGAGACTAATGAACCACCAGTTCATAGAACGACCCCGCTCTTCATTTCAGAGCCAGGCTGGCCTTTTGTGTTAAGGACACTGAATAACAAGAGCAAGAACAAACAGAAAGAACCCTTTCCCCCTGCCCAAAGTAAATCCTGAAATGAAATAATTTAAAAACTACACCCTTCTGCCCTACTTTAAGGTCCACATAAGAACAGATGAAAAGTTTTGTTCCATTGGCAAAACTGAATCAAGGCTTTTGATCCTCAAAGATCTCTTAATCGCTTTGCACATCGGTTCTTTTCATTATTTCAAACATACTTGAAGACAGACACTTTCCTCTCTCCCTTTTTTTCCTCTTTTTTTTCTTTTTTTTTAAAGACTTCTCTGTGTTTGGGCCATTTCCCAGCCAACTCTGTCAGGATGGCAGACAGCTGTTTGTTCTTTACTCACTGTGAGTTTCAACATATACACACGTTGATCTGCATTAGCAAAGTCCAAAAAAGCAGAATCCTTGCCACCAAAAAGTGTTCTAGCTCACAACATCCACCTCTTCGCCCTTCTGGTGCTTAAGAAAAGTTCCAAGGAAGATTATATGCTTCTGGTTAAAAAAAGAAAGTAGTTGTTGGTGGGATGATTGCTGGGTTTTTTTAAAGCTCTACTCAGTATTGGAGTCTCCATCACATCAAACTGAACTTAAATCAAGGTTTCTCAACAATTTCTCTGCAATTCCAGGAAGTCAAATCCAGTCAAATCACCAATTCTTAAAAAAACAGGGATAGAATTTACATTAACTCTGGCATCTTAACACCCCTGGGAGGTAAATCCAGATAACTGAGCAGAGTTTTCCAACAAATATACATACAGTGTCCTTTGGTTTTTTATTAAACTCTTAATCCTAGTCTTGGATTTTCTGCCCAGCTGAATGAGCAGAGACATTCCCTGAAGCAAAGACCATTCCCTGACTTTGCAAGACTTTGCAACGAGCAGGCTCCCAAAAATTTGACAACAAATAATGGACAGGAGGGATGGGAGGTGGAGTGAGAGTTGGCCAGCTCACGAGCCATCAAGGAGGATGGATAACATCAAAAACAAACTCCACCTGGAAAGCTGCATGTAGGCAGCAGAGCAGAGCAAGTTTAATGTGTTCAGAGCCTGAGGCATTGTTTAGCAAGTGGGTGGATGCTTTTTGAGCCAACTTCATCTACCCAAATGGTGTCAGAGCCATTGTAAACTGCCTTGTTAAATTATGGTCACAAAGCAATCCAGAACTGAGGAGGGCCGGCAACAAAAGGCTGCACAACACAAAACAGGCACATGCTGCAGGAGACAGGTAATGGCAGCACCTGCTCTGCAGGAAACCTTCCTCACCCTGCAGGCAACCCAGCCAGCCTGAGCCCCCGAGGCCTTGGGATGACACTGTCTCCATCTGATCCGGGCTACCTCAGCCACACTCCTCCAGTTTCCTTGTCACTAACAAGAGGAAAGAGTCTTTCTGTTGGGTGTCAAAGATCTGACTTGGACTTCTGCATGCAGCTGTCAAACAGAGCAGCCTCCCCCAGCCTCCTCTGCCTTGTCTCCTCTCTTTTTTCTTGCATTTTTCCCCTAAAGGCAGGGGAAGTCTGTAAATAAATACAGTACCTCGCCCCACTGTACTGATAGCTGAGCTTTCAGATTCAGCCACAGTAAAGCAACATTTAGACCCTGCTCATTTATTCCACTGCACCAGATGAGTCAGATGAAACACAGCTGAGACCACAGCAGCCCCACTGCCCCACAAACCACTTCACTGGCCTCGAAGAGAGATGCAAAGCCCAGATCCCTGCCTGACAAGTGTCCTGCTGCAGCCCTGGGGGTGTCTGCAGGCCGGAGCCGTGCCCAGCTCCAGCCCACGCAGACCTCACAGGCTCTGGGCACGTCCACGCGGCCACAGGACAACGCAGCCCCGGGGAGATGAGCTTTCTCCTCATCAATTTTTAGGAGCAAACCACTGCCCAACATAACAAGCATGTTTTCCAGTGTTCACCAGAGCACAAAGCTTGTCAAGAGAGGACTAAAAGGAAACCAGGGATTCCAGCCACCTCCTGACCAGTTTTCCATAATGGGAATGCCAGACAGGGGTTGGCAGCTGGTGTGTGGCAAGAGAGAGCTGCTCCTTAGGGCCTCCCCGAAGACATGGCTCCCTCACCTTCAGAGCCATGGGGGTTCTCACTGTAGTGCCTGACATTTTGCAACACCTTCCTGCACTTCAGTCCCACACCTGTCACAAGCCACAGCCAAGTTCTGCACTTTGCATGGATTTCTAAATATTGTACCTACAGTGTCCTGCTGCTGGCATGGTAATTTTCAGTTCTACCCTTCCCAGTGCATGTTGTAACATTAAACTTTATTTTACTTGGCAGCCAGAGCTCACTTTTGAAGCAGCTGTGAGCAAAAGACCCCTCAAGTGATGCAAATAAACATAGTTTTATTTTTAATTTGTAAATTAAAACAAACAACTTGTGTTCCAGGCAGTGCAGTCCACATCTATGTCCATAAAACCCCACACAGAACAAAAGAGACCTTCTGGCCTCTCCAGTGCTTTGTGAAGTGTCTGGTTTCCCCCTTAATATTGCACATTGATAAGGACAGAAAACTTCTGATGCATCTCTGAGTTGTTTTTGCTTAACCCCCTGAAATCTGAGGCCTGCTGTTCAGACTATAGTTTGCACTGAAATAAAAGTCCAACTGGGCAGGAGAGAAGAATTAAACCTAGAGCACAAGTTTAACCTACAGAGAACTGAGACTGTGGAGTAGATCTGACTAGATTTTGTCCATGGTCTTATTCTTTGTGTTTGCAAAGACCACATTTGGGAACTAACTCCCAGCAGCAGAGCAATCTGGTGTTTCCCCAGGAACAGCAGGTCTGAATGCCCAGTAAATTTTTATCCTCATTGCTGACGGCAGTGGTTTTATTCCTGACAAACTGAAACCACTGAAGCCCAGCACTAAAATGCAAGTTGGTCACAGCTCACCCAGCCTGGCTCCCTGGAAGCACAGCAGTGCCAGAGGGACTGAGGCAGTGTCTGCAGGCCCGGCGTCACCGCGCTGCCACTCCACACAGCTCCAGGAGCAGGAGCAGCAGATGGAGGAGGATTGTTCAAATGGCAGAGCTGGGCCTTCCTTCGGAGACATACGGCTTGAGCAACAGAGGAAAACAACCAGTGAGGAGGTTTGAGGAGAGCAGTCCTGGAACACATGTGAGAAACAAATGCAAGGCTGAGCAGGGGCTCTGGAGCTTTTGTTGTTCCTGGCATGGCAGTATGTTGGATACACAGGGTCTTTTTCAAGCACGACCAAGTTTAAATGAAACACCTGATGAGTGACTACTTCAAATTACCTCCTCAAGATACAGGAGATAGCCAAAAGCCTGGGTCCTGCAGTCCCTGGCACAGCAGAGGTTTCTGCAACAAAGTAAAACCCAGAAGGTGAAGATGCACCAAGCATGCACAAAGCTTCCAACCTAGATGTGCCCACACATGCTGCTGTACTACAGAGAGGTGCCAAGAGCAGAGTTTTTTGAGTTAGAAAGGCACACAGGCAGGCAATGAAAGAACTTCTGATTTGTGCTAAGTTCCCTCAGCATATAAACTATATCTACTATAAATATACACATGATTTATTTATATGTAGTAAAGGCACAAGGGCTCAGGAGCACTTGGCTCAGTTTGAGTTTATGTCCCTCCCACAAGCTTTCTGCACAGGTTAAGGAAACCTTCTGCTCCTATCTTCCTTTGGGTTGGGTTGTTACATTTGTAAAATAAAGTCAAACCTTCACCTATTTCTGGTTCAGATCCACTTGCATCAGCATTGGTATTGATGGAGCTATTCAGATCACTAATTTCTTTGTAAGCTAAATGCTGGTACTAGTGCATGGTGAGGGGCTGCCATTCTGCTACTGCTCCTTGAGATTCATTTGGGTTACTGTGACAGGAGTAAATAAGAAGAAAACCACACTGCACATTCACCAGCTCAGGATATCATGGTATTCTGAAGCTGGTCAGTGCAACTGGGTGGGTCGAACAGCTTTGCTGTGGAGTTTGGAGATACGAGGCCAGAGTTTTCATTAGTCCCTCCTGCAGATGCTGTAACTCAGATTGTTTCCAGTACCTCTGCCCACCAGCTTTTCCCAATTCAGCCCATTGCTTGTGGGAGATTTGTGCAAGAAGCCAATCTGCTATTCTAATGCAACTCAAAGCCAACTCCTTCAGCGGACAAAATACAGGCAGAGCAAATTTCATATCTGCTTTCCCAAGGTCCTTTCTCTCAAACAAATAAACAACAAAAAAAAAAAGTTTATTTTTATAGAGCTTGGCTTAAAAAGCCAGACTTGGAAATGTACTGAGTGGAGCAATTCTCCAGCACCACCCAAAACTAGCCAGCAAAGGAAAGCTCGCCAAGGCTGTTAATTTGACGGCTGGGGGGGAAACGAAACCTATTGCTGCCATCTGCACAAAGGAAACAGAGGCAAAGCAAAACCCTGCTGTGTGAGCAGAAAGAAAGGTTCAGCACAGCAGAGACAACACAAACCATATGAGACACTTGTTAAACCCCCTCCCTGCGTCTTTTTCCATCACTAAATGCTGCAGGACAATGATCAATCTATTCAATAGAAGCTTCAAACAAGACCCCCAGGACCATCAGTGGTGCAGGTCTCTGTTTTCCTACAGATTCGAGCACATTGAGGCCCTGCTCTCTGGTAAATCTTTAAGACAACATGAATAGTTTGCATACTCTGAGCCCCACAGATGGTTTGGATCTAAAGACCTTCTGCAGACTGCAGTGGTCACGAAACCCATCCTCACAGCAAGAATTTGGGATGCACCACATTTTTACTGTTGCTTGTACTGCTTGCTCAGTTTGTGAAGCAGAACAAACAAATGAGCTTTTAAAAAATAAAGCTAATTTGAAAAGAGCTTGATCTACTGTGAGCTCTTGGTTCAGTTCATTTTACCCCAAAGGTGAGTGTGTGGGCTATTGTCCAGGTGAAGAAAACCTCTCCCTCAGCAATCCTGCCCTGGTGGGGGTTAATCTGCAATCACCTCTATCTGTGGCCCGGGCCCCTACAGCTGCACCAACATCTTGGGCTGGAAAGCTGGCAGGAATACCTTGGTAGTGCACCAGGAGGCTCTGGGAATTTCATTACATTTTCCACTCGCCCAGCGTGTCTCCGGAAGGCCATCTACGGAAGAGAACAGAACCAGCGTGTTGCCGCCCAACCCTCTGGAGTTTCTCCTTTCACACCCTCTGCCAAAGCACAAACACCCTCACCCCAGGCCAGATCCTCATCTTCTTTATACAGCAAAACCCAAAATCCACAAACATCAGCTACAGGCTCTTGCTGCAACATCTACTGACCACCAATACCAAGGGGGACAAGTCCTCCCCTCCTGCCTACAGCAGTGCTGAGCACTGATTCTCCACGGCTTCCAAATGAAGTTATAAGAAAAAAAAAACACATCCCAGTACTGTCCCTGGAGTAGAGGGACTGGCACTCCCACTTCCAGGCTCTAGGACATGTTCAGGCTTGTTGCAGCCTGTCCCTCAAGTGACACTTGCAGTGGTGCCATGGCATTCCAGCACTTTTCACTTCAGCTTTGAAAGAAGCTGCAATTCGCAGAGCTGGCAGGGGCAAGGGGTGAAGAATTTATCAGCTCTGCAGTTCATTTTAGAGAGGGCACACACAAAATGCAGCTCAGCTGGATTCATTCATCTCCTCATCAGAGCAGATGTGAGGATATCCGGTGACCTTGTTGAAAACAGACTCACCTGGAGAGATTCAGAGATTTGTACTGAAACCAAAACTCTTCCAGAGAAAAGTTTGCACTAAGTGATTGCAAAATTCTCCTTGCAAACAAAAAAATCCTCCTGCAAATAACAGACCACCAGCAGGGTCTCACACACAGAGACATCTCTGTGCTTACAGGATACAGAACATTTTCACAGGAGCCAGAAAGAGGAAAAAAAGGTGTAAGACTCAGGAGTCCTGACTCCATGCCTGGTAAAGACCGTTCCCTCCTTACAGGAGCATGGGTGTCACTTTTTCATTATGCTCCCAAGACCTGGGGGACAACCAAGCAGACGTCCTGCCCCAGGCACCAAAATGTCATTTGGCAACCTAATGAGGGGTTTGGAGTGAGAGTGTCCCCTCCAGATGTGTCCAGGAGGGACGTGGCACCCCGGGGCTGCGTGCGCGAGCGGCCTCAGTGCTGTGCCCCGAGCTGACGGACAGCTGTGGTGTGAGCAAACCTCTCTCAGCAGGACTGTCTAACTCCAACTTAAAAACTGAGCTTCTGTTTCAAGTCAGATTTTCCCCTGATGTGCCTCATCCTGCCCAGAGACAAAAATAGAGGAAGTGAGAAAACAGACCTTTATTACCAACTGCAATCCCCACTGCCCAGCAACCAGCTCTACGCTCCCTGTCAGCCTTGCATAAAGAGAAAATAATAAAACCAACAGCCCGCACTACCCACAAAATAAAATATAGACAGCATGAGCCTTTATGCAGCTCAGTCACCACGTGTCTGCAAGCTGAGCAGAGGAGAGCTGCAATCCTTGTCCTAGACACTGTCTAACCTCTGCTCTGGCGCTGAACGTGCTTCTGGAGGCGACCACAACCGTGTCATTAGGTAAACTGGGTCTCCTGTCTGTCCTGCTGGATAGGATGACCCCTTTCCAGGATTCCTCATTATTCACCTACACATAGTAGACCATTTATAATTTATTTTTTTCCCTGCTGGAAAGGAAAACAAAAGCCAGTGGATTCAGTGGTGAGGATAATGCAATAGCTCCATGAGGGCTAGGCTGCCAGGCTGTGTGCAGTTGTGGTGGGGAACATGAGGAGGGCTGCAGGCTGCTCCTGGCACTGCCGACCATAATTACCCCTAACCAGATCATGGTTACACCCTGTTCCCTGCAGCACTTGGGATTTCTAGACTGAAACACATCACAGACAGATATGGAGGCTGTTTCTCTCCCTCCTAATGTCCACAGCGAGGCTTAAGGGGTCCCAAGTCCACACAGGACTGCTTATGCAAACCTGGTATTTAACAAATGATTTGGATGAGCCAAAGTAAATAGGCAATGGGGACACCATGGAAAACCAAAGAGCAGTTTTAGCTGAAGGACCTCATTATGCCTTCACAGTTATTTTATGAGGAACACATTAGCCCTGAGCAAAAAGTGTGAGGAGATAAATCTCAAGTCATTATATAAAAGATACATGAACAGCTCCCCAGACCACCAGAGACACCCACCTTCTCCCCATCCATGGACTTCAAGGAGAAAGGGCAAAATGTCTTTAACTGTCTCCCATCCCTTCTGTGTCCCTGCCCTGCAACAGCTCAGGGCAGCACTGCAGTCTCCTGGATGGAGCTGGGAAGCACTTGGACAAATAGAGCAGCACTGCTGGCCCTCAGCACATCCCTGGGGATGAGCAGCACCTCCCTGCTGGGCACTTGCTGTGACACTGGAGCCCCAGAGTCTGAGCTCCGGGGAGCACGTTCAACCTCTGGCATATAACCCTGCAATCCGATCTCCCCGTTCCCATGGGGCCATCCCTTCCCGCCTCCAAGGCTCCCTACCCTGGGCACCAGCTTAACCCACCTGCTCTGAGCTGTTAGCTGGTCAACTGTGCTCCTCTAACATGGAATTTATCTGCAGTTTCTGGGATGCTGGCACAACCTGCCTGCCTAGGATAGGCAGGGTCAGTGGGATGAGAGCCTTCTGGAGCTGCTGCAAAAAGAGGCCACGGTCCAGTGAAGCATTAACCCCCAGGACTGCTCCCAAAGCAGGCAGCAGCAGTCCAGGCAGGAACTGGAAAGGCAGTGAGATGTTCCCACAAACAGGCCAGCCCTTTGGCAGCTGGGGGCAGGAGGGCCAGGGCGGCACAAACACGAGCTCTCATAAGGCCATAAAGAGCTTCTGTTTCCCCACACGCTGCAGCAGCGGCGGCGAGGCGGAGGCAGGGAAAGAGCAGTCCCGGGCCACGTGGCAGGTCAAACCACCGCCCAGTTTGTTGGCACCCTCCAAAGTTTAAATGCGCTTTGAGCCAGCAGTGAATCATCCCTGGCAGGTAAGAATGATATTAATTTATGACATGCCAAGTGCAAGCAGATCTTTTGGTGTCAGTCCAATGGTTTTAGCCTTATTAACACGCGGCGATGGCTCAGGTTGCAGCTGTGCACATTAAACTCTGGCAAGTGGCATTTTAAACAATGACAAACTTCAGAACAATCACTCCACACATGGAGCCAGGCCAGGCAAAACTGAAGGGTGGCAGAATAAAGGTCAAGGGGGGGAACCTGTTTGTCTGGGAGAGGAACAGGTGGCCTGCTTGGCTTGCTGCAGGGTCTCTAAACCGTCTGAAGGACACAGTCAGGGATCTTTTTAACCCATTAAGCTGCTTAAGCCTTCCTTTACACCAGTCTGAACTTCGAGAAAGCATTAAATCTTAAAGAGCTTAGTAATACATCTTTAGGAAAGCTCTCCCCTGTGCTTATGCATCCAGAGTGCACATGCTGCACTGTGCACAGGCACATCCTTCCCGTGACAGCAGGACCCCTCTGGCAGCTGAGCCAGATCCAAGCAGCTAACACACAGAAAGCTTTACAGTAAAGCCCTGCACCAGAGCAGAATGTCACACTGGGACACAGACAACAAGGGGAACGTGTCCCCAGCACTACTGTGCCACTCAGCAGGCCCGAGGACACTGTCAGAGAGAAAAACATCTCCTCACCAGTTCCTCCCTCACCAGCTTCACACAGGACATGGAGCAAACTGCAGTGCTGGGACCTTGGGATGTGCCCACGGAACTCAAACCACATCCAGCAAGGAGGGCTGTGACAGACAGTGACTTCTGAGGGCAGCTTCTTACCTTAACACCCAGGCAGAGCAAAGTCGGTCCAAACCATTCCTGCCAGCTGTGTTTGTACCAGAAAATAGAATGATGGAGACATAAAAGACATTTTCATGGCAGGAAACATAAATATTCCATGCCATGTTTCAAAGCTGTATTTCTCAATTTGAAAAATATCAAAATAGGTTTTTTTTAAGTGTCAAAAGCCAGATGTTTCAGAATAAAACAGCAGAATAAGACCTGACATGTAACAATGTTTTCCAATGCAGTGCTTCCAAACCAGTTGTTTTCACAATTTTTCATTTGCCCCCTCTCCACCCAGTCTTATCCTTGCAAGTAGAATTTTTATTTTCCAACCAGGTACTTCCCAAAAGAAAGAATTTTGAGCAATAAATCAGATCTTGTTAAATAAATAGAAGGATTTAGCTACACACAAGGTCTGATCCAAAACAGAACAGGGTGTAAATTTATAAAGAAATAGTTCTCTCAGATTTAAATACCAGGTGTGTGGATATGTTTATTCCCAAATGAAATTAAAGGAATTAAATTCTTTCATAACAAGGCACTTTTATTCTGGAATAGGAGCATCCACATATGAAATTAATCAAGAATAGCTAAAGCCACAGTAAGGTCTCAGGCTACTGACTGTAAGTGAAAACAGTAAATTCATTCTGCCTCTTGCAGTTCCTTGCTACATAACACACCAGATCCCCCTGGATAAATGTTCCTGTAAGTAAAAGACCAGTCCCAGCATGTCTGTGAACACCTCATGATAATACTTCAATGAGATGGACTGGAATCAATATTTTCCATCTTGGCAGCTCGGGGCCAGCGAGCAGGAGCTGGGCAGGGCGGGCAGCCAGCGCGACACCGGCGCGGCGGGAGCACAGCTGGCACAACACTGACCTGGAAAGACATTTCTAGCTAGCAGGTATCAGTTCCTGCACCATCTGAGCCTCCTGGAGGGAGGAGGGAAAAAGGAGATAATTAAATAGAGGTTTTCAATTCAAACCTTCTCCAAAGTATCTTTATAGGGATCAGACAGAAGTTTGGCTACAGTCTAGACCGAGCTACTGGAGAAATTCGAGCCCCCACGTTTCATCATGGAGGCTTAAGGGCCAGGATTAGATACTGCTAGATCTAAAAACCTGATACAAAATACTGATTTAATATACATTAATTCATTAATTCAAGTTAGATATCCCTCAGTTCATCTGCAGCCAGAAGAGAACATGTATTTGTGATCCAGGTCATTGTGCAGACGTGATTAGGTGGTGTCTCTGGTGGAGCACAAACCTGTGTGACTGTGCAGGTAACAAACTGCTCTAATATTGGTCATTACAGGGTCTGTTTTCCAACCAGAAAGCAGAACAACATTTTCTGGTCAGGAGTGAGGACTGAGGGAGGAAACAAGGGCTATTATTTACAACTATACAGGCAGAGAAACAGAGGAGGCATTACACTGTGAAGAGTAATGAGTGTGTCAGAAGTATAAAATCAATCTTAATTCTACAAAGATGTAAGATACAACTAAACTCCCTATTGGGCAGTTACTCAGTTTTTATAGAAACAAAGATATAGAACAGCAAGGTGTGAATATAGAGAATAATTAATCTTGGTACTTTTAGACATGGGGTTCTCTACTGCCTACAACCCACTGTTTTTTATCCTGCTTTAAAAGGAGCATTTACCTGGAATTCATAGAGGAGACCTTGCCAGCCCTATTCCAAGCCAGGCTTTCTGAAGAAAGTTAAAGCTGTTTTTCTTGGTAATTCTTCTCTTCATGTATCATCTCCATTGATTCAGCTTTTTGCAAAATGAAACTGGAGAGCCAACAGAGACACAGCAAAATCAAAGGCAGCCAAATTCAAGGCCATGCTCAGACTGCTTTGGAACTTCAGTGCCAGCAAAGCAATCACAGTTATCACAAACTGACCCAACAATATTCAGCTTGATTCTTCTAATGGCTTGAACAATAAAAATCAATGGTTAGACCTCTGTAGTACACAGGAAACCTAGTAAGATTTAAATGATAGCTACAAGTGCCAAATTTTAGGAATTCAAAACACAAAAAAACCAAAATGGGGCATATTTGATACAATTAGTTGATATTTACCCCTAGAAGGAACACTGGTCGTCTTCTTAAATTTATTTTTTCACGAGATCCGAGCAATGTCGTCAGCATCTTTAGACCATACCTGCATTTTGTGATGAATTATGAGCTCTCTTTCTCATTCCTAAACAAAATGTTAGTGTTCCCAGTGGACCCTATGTGCACCAAAATGGGATTTAACAATGCATTTTTTTGCTTTCTTAATCAAATAGCTTGATTTGCTGTTATAATAGTGCACTTAGAGAACATTCATAGTGCTGATCAATAAACAAACACAGTATTGCATTTTTCATTACAAGAGAGCTTTCTCAACTGATCTTGAGAAAAAAGATTAACCCTCCTAATAACTTGGTGAGGTTCACAGCAAATGACAGCAGAACACCTTGGGGTGTCCTGTGGCAGGGCCAGGATTTGGATGATGCTATGGGTCCCTCCCAGCTCAGCACACTCTGTGATTTCATGGCCAGTCCTCAGCACGTGGCTGTACTCATATTTAGCACCAGGACAGGGCTCCACGAGTGGCAGCTCTCTCTGGCAGAAAGAGCCAGTCAATATTTACATTCCTCATGAACATACAAAAGAGCATCAGGGTACTTGAGAAATTAGCCCTTGATTGCCACTTGGAAGGCATCATCAGAAAGGCAAATCACTTCAGCACCTCCAACAACAGAACTGTTCTTGAGACTCAAGATCTCTCACAGATGTGTCAAGGTCTTTGGGAGCAGGAGGTGCCTGAAGGGCACAATGGGTGCTGAAAGAGCCTGATGTGAGGGGTTTATTATTTAAAATGTGAAAAGATAAAAAAAGCATATGGTCAACTCCTGCTTTCTTTCTTGCTGAAGCAGCAGACAGAAATCTGATAGTCCTGAGCCAGCTAGAGGGACGATTGGTGGGGTTCTTCAGTGCAGGACAGAGAGGGTTCTACTGCAACATTAAATTGTAGCTGAAGTTGGGGGACACAGATACAGTGGGTTCAACCTGGCATTCAAGTTTTCAAAATGTCACCACACAGAACAGCCCTAAATCTTGGCTTAGAAGTCACAAAACATCCAGTGCCTTTCCAAGTGAGATCTCAGCTCCTCTCATTTCCTGCATACAATAGCATTATTCACTCACTGAAGTTTCCACTTAGCTTGCATTTATGCCAAGTACTTTTAATTGCAAAGGAAAAGGATGTTAAGCTCTCCCGTTTCTTTCTTTCTAATTCATAAGGGACACATCAGTGGCTGGTAAAAGTTATAGGTTAAGGGTTGTTCTCCCATTTATTAAGGGACTCACATCCTCCTCCTGCTGCCAGGCAAACAGAGGTTACCTCCATTGCAAGGGCAGGAAAAGTTACCTTGTCATTTGTAAAATACAAAAAAGGCAAATAATTGTAAACTAAAGACCAAACAGGCTTCAGGGAAGTCTGGACAGCACCTGAAACTGCAAGGTTTCCAACTGATCTGAGTGACCTTGGCCACCACAGGTCTCAATGGAGAACAGATATTGAGTATTCACCCAACACACTCACAGAAATCCAGGCAGCATCCAGCTCAAAGAACTCATCACAACATGGAGAGCAGCAGCTTTGACTGAAGCAAAATGCTGCATAGCAAGGAGTGAAACAACTGGAAAAACAGATGCTTAATTTCTACTTATTTTTGGCAGCCTTGTTCCCATGATATCTGTTAAATGAGGAAAAAAAGCTGCTGAATGCTGCTTAGTAAGGAATCCATGAAGCACAGCCTCATCTCTGGACTGTCAGGGTGGCAGTACAGCCCTACAGAAACTTATTTTCCTTTTGATCAATCCGTGGAAGGGTCTGAAGTAACGTTTCCATATGGGTTTTGTTCCTATTATGCAAGATCTGATGAACTACATTGTCTGAGACAAAGGGATTAAATGAATTGAAGTGGTGTTTTGGGTTTGGGAGTGTTTTAAGTGTCTTCACCCCACCTCTTCAGCCTTGGGACAAGAGACTTATTAGCTAATTACCATGCAAATGAACTGAAATGTAAATTAAGTGCTACATTCTAACATAGCTTAATAGTCCCAGGAGCAAGAATTTAGTTAATTTTAATGAATGGTAATTCTATCCAAAAATATAGTTTATTAACAAGCACATACAATAATTCGCACCACTAACTTTAAATAAACCATCTAGCAAGCTCACCTTCACACTAAGTGACATTTGGTTAATACAGAGCAAGAAAGCAATGCACATGTGCTTTCCACAGACACAGAATGAACTCAGTTGCAAACAGAGTTCAAGTTATAATCCAAAAAAGGGCACATAAAAGCAAAAGCAATGAAGACTTCACATGAACATTGCCATTTCTTTCCACCAGACCTTCGGTCTCCTACAAAATAGATCTGTAATACAAAAAAGTAATAAAAACTCTGGATTCAATTTATTCAGCCTCTTCTACCACAAGTTAACCATAACATTTTGCAACAACATGAGTAGTATTAAGAGGGAGGTAAGAGGCAAAGATAGTCACATCTTGGAATTATGGAAGTGCAGCTGCAGACAGAGCAGCAGCCATGGATTCTGGTGTCGACCCAGTTTTTGCAAGAAATACAAAGATGGCAACACACATTCCTCCCTCTCATCAACTAGAACTTGACCCATCATCCACTGACATCAGGGCAAAAATTCTTCTGTTATCAGTGGTACTGTGGTGGGCCAAAGTGGCCCTGAAAAGCCAGCTGTCCTCTCTAGTGACAGGTTTGTCACTGCAGGCTTCAGCTGGGCTGGGCTGGCAGTAGAACCTGACACGCTGCTCCCACACGGGTGTTAGAACAGTCCTGTGCTCCCCTCAATGCCAGAAAAAGGGATTCAGCAGAATTCAATCTGCAGGAATTGAAGCCAACTTGGCAATAAACAGCACTGCTCTGCTCAGAGCAACATCTCAACCTCACCACAACCAAGTAAATAGAAGGTTTGTAATGAACCGTGGTAAGAGCCCAGGAGAAGCATCAAAACAGAAAAATACACATTTCTTTATATTAGACCTTGCTCTTTGCACAGGAAAGGGCATTTCTGATCCTCTGAGAGATGATGAGGAAGGTTCCCAGGAAATGCTCTGAATGTAACAGTGTCCATGGCAAAAGCCCTCAAAAGGATTTTTAAACAAAGCCAGAGATTCCTCAATTTCCTTCATGGCAGAACCAAAAGCTACCTCTATATAGGGTTGGAATTTTATTAACATGGTGCTTACTATCACAACTTAAACAAAAGTTATGGCTGTGATCCCTAATTATAATTGCAGTTAATCTTTACTTAGAAAAATTTTATAGCAGTATCAATGGGTTAAAGACTTATTTTATCTCATCCCTCTCCTGCACCTTTCTCTTTGTAATGCCTTGAGAAAAAAGAAATCAAAAAACTTTTCCTGCTTCCACCCTAAGTGAAGAATTAAGATCTACTGTTAACAAAAAACCTTTTTAGATGGTAATTGTTTTCAACATCTGGCACCTGATGTTTTGAAGTACACAGAAAAAATTACCTAGGTGGGAGCTAACCTGACAAACCAGAGCAAGAAATCAAAAATTACCCAGAAACAAACCAACTACAGAGAAGTCCAAGCACTGGGGCATCTTGAAAAACCAGTGATGCACAGTTCAATCAGCAACAAAATCCCTCTCTGCAATTTGCATAGCTGGCTCTCATGCTTGCTGGTTATGAAATACTCTTACAGCAGAACAACTTTAGAAAAATTTGGACAAGTGAGAATGGAGTTATTTTAATCTAGAAGAATATCACCCAAAGATACAGATGAATACAAACACTGTTCATACAAAAAAAACCCCAAAACATCAAACATGAACTTAAGCTGCATTCTCAGTCTATATATTGGCTTTCCCCTTCTTTGTTTTATAAAAATAGGGTATGACATTTCAGCTTCAATTGCATGTTTAAGTCATTTATTTATTGAACATTCCATTCTTGAAATATCATCTATTAAAGTGTTAGTTAAGATTCATCCTGCTTATAGAACAGGCTAAGTTTCTTCTGAACTGCACTTGGAGACAATAATAAAGAGACTGATGCAGACTCAATAAGAAATAATTAGATTATGGGAAGAAGAAAAAAAAATAAATAGTTATAATAATAAAATCAAGCTTCACTCTTCTTGACTCCTAATAAAACAAATGCTGATGTCTTTTAGGTGATCACAGCCAGATTTAACTCCAAAATAGTATTTACAGACTGAATTAAGATATAAACTGTGATTTCAAGTCTACAACTTGCTATAAAAAGAGGACAAAAACTTCCAAGAAAACATCTCCTTCAAAGACAGAGGAAGCCACAGTAAAAATTAATACTGAAAAATCCCGATCAGAGTGTTGTATAAAAATTAACATCTGTAACACTACCATAGCTTTTAGCATCTGTTTTTACAGAAGTGGATTCTGTCCTACACTTGCACATTTCTGATACAGATATAATTGTACACGGGCAGGTTACACCTCAGCTCTGAGGTACTGAAGGAAAAGGATAAAGCTGAAGGTGGATTTTGCTGCCTCAGCAGTGAACCCTGTGGGGTGGCTGGGCCTGCTGGGATTCCAGCATGGAAACAAACCTGGGAAATGACACAGACAGAAATCCAAAAGCACCAAGGCTGCTTGGAGATGGCTCTTTCCCCTACTGCAAAGCAGATTCAATAAATGGATTTATTTTAGAAAGTTTCACAATTCTTAAGCAGTAGATGATACTTGCATTCCTGAATGATTAAGTTCTACATTTCTTAATGCTACTTCAACTCTCTAAAACCAACCCAATAAAACCAGGAAAGATTTTTACAAGTTACATGCACAACCTAAAAATTCCACCCTCAAAACTGCCTTTTTGGTACTCTTTTAAGCTCTTAAGATACTCTATTTATTGAAGAGATGCCAGGAAGCCTGCAGAGGGAACAAATGCTTCTTTGGCAACAGGAAAACATTTTAATGCCTCCTGCCTTCAAAGTACGCACACCTCACCACAACATATGCTAATACACTACCAAATAAGTCTCTTTATCTTGCCATTTTTATAACAAACTGTTTCATTCATATCTATTTCAGCTTGTAACTACCTACTGCACAAAGCAGCACACTGTGCTAAATCAACAAGTGGTTTATACCTAAGAAATAGAAAGCAAAAAAAAGAAGAACAAATTATATTTAAAAAATATTATATATTCAAAAACAAATCAAAAGGGGCCGATCATGTATAAACTGTTTTAGTATAAAATCAAAATGTTTAGTCATGTAGGCATTTTGGGCCTTTTTTCCATCCTTCATTCTTTATTTAAAATAAACAAGATGTAACAAAAAGAGATTCCCACAAATATGATAGTGAGTGGCAATTTGCACCAAATCTGCCATTAATGTATAAAAACAAATGTCCCAGCCCTTCTGTGCAGGTATCCATGTGTGCAAATATACCTGTGCATGGAGATACACACCTGCTCCTGGATTCCAGCCTTCTCCAAGGCACACAATCCACTGACACACTTGGACAAATCAGCCAAATGCTGAATCTAGAAAAAGATCAAGACCAGCTCTTTGCAGATCTATAGCCTGCAACTGTAAAAATACAATAAATATAAAGGTTTACTATCATATTACTAGTTGGATTTTTTCCAAGGGAAATTGATACTTAAAGTTGTCTTCTTCCTGAAGAATTCCATGGAACAAAAGGAGAACTATTTCTAAAAATAAAGCAATGAAAATAAAGACAACACACCCTCAAACATGCTGGAGCAAGAGTCCTTAGTGTAGGCATCAGTACCAGCCTTCACTGAAACAGGATCTTCAGTCTCCAGACATATCCTAGTTACTCCCATTAAATAACTGTGGTATTTAATGATACTAGAAAGATCTGCTTTTAGCATGTGGATTTAAATACCACAGAGAACTGTCAAAGACTTGGTATACAACTGGGATAACTCTGCTGCAGTAAACATTGAGATGAGAGAGAGAAAGTAAGGCTGAATTCTATGGAAAAGTCACTGGGATCCATCAAAGGCTTCTGCAGGCTTACATCAATACACCTGATTGCAGCTGTACAGGGGAAGAGGATAGGGATGAATAAGTCAAAATTTGTTTGCCATAACTGAACTTTTCTTTTTCCAGTTAGAGGAATGCAACTGCCTCAAATGATGCAATGGGTCAACCTGAAATCAGGCACATTTGAAAAATACTGGAAATCCTGAAGTCAGAGCCTGTGAATGTGTTTGGTTTGTGTGCTGCCTTGGAGGAGAAAGAAATTAATACTTTTAAAAGCTCGGTATTTACACTTCTGAAAAGTTCCTGCAGTTCATCCAGATTTGATAGGGCAGGATTTAAGTGCCTCAGAGTGTTCCTGACTGGGCACTTCTGCTGCTTTGGCACAAGCACACACGGTATTCCAGTACCACAGGGACACGGCATCGAACGCAGCTTTACACTGGCACCACTCCTGAGGAGGTTGAAATGTTTATCAACTCAGTAGGTCAAAAGTCTGCAGACACTGGGTGGAGCAGCAGTATGCCACAAAACTAACAGTTGTCCTCCTAGAAGAAAAAAAAAACAACAAAAGGGGAGGGGGGGAACAGTTGTCAGTAAAGATTAAAGCTCCTGGCTGCATTCCACACAGACAACGTGCTGGTTTGTAAAATACAGGATTAGCCCATCTCCACAGCCCAGAAAAAGCACAGGTTCATCTGCTGTCTCTGAGTGCCTGACACCAAGGCAGGGAAACACTGTAGGGGTTCTCAAAACCTTCCTGGTTTCTTATGCACTGGGTTTAGAGCAGCAGTGTGTGGTTTTTCTCTCTGAGCAGGGTGTGCCTGAGTGTCACAGCCAGCAGGTTTAGCAGCTGACAGGAAAATAGCTGGGCAGCCTCGGCCCTGCTCGTGTGTTTCTTAAATTACTGCTTGTAGGCATGCCATGACTGAAGGGCAGTGTCCTCCCTGGTTAGCAGAGTGAACAAGCAGATCTTCAGAAAGGATGAGTGACAGGCAGTGCTGTCACACCGTGCCACGCAGCGCAGCAGGGATGGCACTGTGCAAGTGTGATCCGAGCCTCACAGTGACCCTGCTCCTGCTCCAGCCTGCCAGGGACTGAGAGATCTGCCTTCAAAATGTTCAGATCTGTTCTTCACTAACCCAGAAATCACACTTTACCCAGTGCTCATGGCATCTGTGCTTCTTCAGCTACAGAAATCCAGTCCAACACGTAACTCTCCCTCCCTCTAAGAGGATACAGAATGTGATACGGAAATCCAGGCAGGAGTTACTGGCATGGATGTGGCATGTGCTAATCAGTGCTGTTCAAATGCCCAGGATCCTACCCTGTGTGTTTTCATGGTCACTTTAAGCTGTTTAGAACAGAAACCCTGTCCTTCACATCTTTCTAAACCAGCTATCACACCTCCACAATTCCACATAATCTTACCACGTCAAGTGCACAGCTACAGAGATAAGGATGACAGGCTGCCCTGTTTAGATCTCATTTTCTGTGGATTTGCATCAAATGTCAGCTACTTAAGATTGGATTCATTAAAGGCATTTTGCAGAACACAGTACATTCTTGTCTAAGGGAAGAAATGATAACTATTTTTGAAACAAGTGAAAACCATGCAGAAATACGTATTTTTAATTATTACATTTTTGAATGTTAATATAGTGTTCTTCCAAAACAGCTCTAAAGTATGTTTTTGTGGAGTCTTAAATTTTATAATTCCTAAAGGTGTCTACTGCTAATGTCTATCATCTTGTAACTGTATCTTCTACAATGAGCAATGCTTAGCAATTAATTACAAAGTAGTCCAAACTCTCACATTGTTGAATTATTCAGGATAATAGATGGATTTAGTGACTAGCCAGTAGTTTTCCATCATTTTCTTAGAAAATGATACTGTTGAATGTTTGAAAGAGATTCTTTATAGCATGATTATAACATGACTAAGAGTATTATGACTGTAATATGGAAGTTAATTATTTCACTCAACATGAAATCCACTGAATTTCGACATATGACTGAAGTGTAACAGAGTGGCAAATTGAAGTGTGCAATCTCTGCAATCAGATCTTTCTAAGAAAGATGGCTTTTCCAAAATAGCATTTATGCAGCCCTCTGGCTGCTGCCCAGATTTGGCATACCTAAGTTGTTTCATTTCATAAAGCTGAATTGCTTACAAATCAGATGCTTCTCATGTTACAAACTCACAGCAAAACAGGCTGGGATACAGCTGTGTAAAACAGGTACCTTCAACCTGAACCACCCATTAGTCTCTGCTCTTTTATTGATGATCTTCCTATGGAAAAACAGCTTCTTCTTTTAATGGAAGATCAAATCCACTATCAAATCAATGGATTTCCACAGACCAGGAACTAAGTGGTGCTCCTGCATTAGACAGGAACTTATACTTTAGTTGTAATTAATGGCTTGACTTGAATTCTCTAACAAGAATCTAACATCACCTTTGCTTGTTTAACTCCAAGTGACTAAGCTTTAAACTCCCTTTATTACCTTTCAAGTAGCACAAGCTGAAATTCCTCAGATGATGCTTTTCCACTGCAGAAACTGGATTAATTGATATTATGGCTCATGGAAGGCTACAGTATCCACTCAGACTAATAAGGATTAGGGAAAGAATCACTGCAAAGCAATCAGGGCTCACCTTAAAGGTATTTTATATCTTTATATACATGAAGGCAACATTCCCTGAACCATATCCCTATTTTGAGTCCCTTCTATGACTGTACTGTCCAGTAGGCCAGCAAGTCTGTGTGGGCTTGTGCACTTGACTTGTGAATCTTGTAGACACTCTCACAACTGCTACAACCATAAAACTGAAGTATTATTAAAAACATGTATTGCTACAAAATGTATGTTCCTATGCAGAATGCTTCCACAGCATATCTCAGTTAATTAGTGTGGAAATTAAAACAAGAGTATTTTACTGCAGAACATTTTAATTAAGCTCTAGCTTTAGAGTTTTTTTCCGTCTTGATCCTGCAGCACTTTTTGTTTGGAGGTGGCAATCTGAATTCAGAGACCATCAGGGCAATTACTGGTGTTAGGTACCACTTCCTTCCCAGGGCACAGAGCTGCCAGGCATGTGCTGCACTACCACAAACAGCTCAATCCATCCTATCCAAACCCCTTCCTGTCTCACACCAGGCTGAGACAAGCGTATCTGGAGACCCTTTTAAGAGTCTAACAGAAATATTTTGGTTGACTCATGAATAAAATATTTGTCAACATATACATGCAATCACAGGCTAGGGACTTGAGATCTGAAATGCTAAGTTTAAAAAAATATCCTTAAGAATATGCTTTGTTCCATAAGGTGTTTTTCTTCCTAGATGAAACCCCAGTGTAATTTCCTGCATAATTACCCTTGATGCAATCCTGCCATTGGAGTTTCCCTCAAGGGAAAGAGCTTTGGGTAGACAATGGTAAACATAGGCTGGCTGCAGCGGTGGCAGTGTCCCAAGGGACAGTGCAGCAATTCCAAGAGGCTTTTGGGTAGTGAGATTGGAGTCAGAAAGTTTAAATCTAGAGAAGAAAAGAAACAAAAAATATTTATAATAAAATGATTGCATGATAAAGGCAAACACAAGCACGATCCATGAACAATTCAGAAAACAGCTGCCTCACATTCTTAAGGTTTTGTCAAAACAACAATGAGGTAATAGAAATTACCACAATTAGAGTGAGGCACATAGTGCTTTCCATGTCTAAATTCAAAAGGTTGAAGTTAAATGTACAAGCTTAGCATCTGTGGGAATAAGTTTAACTGGGCTAAAATACCCAGGTGAAAATATTATAGTTTGACCAAATATTAGAAAGGATTAAAAGATAATGAAGGATTTTTAGACACAGATATCTAGACATGTTTAGTAACTAATAGTAATACATTATGAAAAGGACATCAGTAGTATTTTATTAAAATATTTCAGCAACCAATCCAGCAGGATAGCTAACCTCACTACAAAGCCCAAACTCCATCATCAGCAAAAAGAGATTTGCAGTATTTGGAATTACTTGAAATTCAATCCAGCCCAGCATAATTCTCACAGGCCCAACCAAAGAGACCACTCTAAAAAGATCAATACATTGCTCATCTGTTAAATGTTCCCCCACAGCCTACAGGATGCCATCATTTTCACCAAAAGGGACTCCAGGGTCATTTCCTGGGAAAGAGCCATCACTTTCCCAGGCCTGGCCCAAACCACACAGTGTTTTATAAATTAAACCCCACATGCTAATCTCTATCTAGAAACTGAGAGACAGCAAGACAGGTGAGTGAGTTTAGGTGCTGAGTAATCAAGACAAGATGCAGTACCTGATAAATCAGTTTTATGGTATCACACTGGTTTCAGCTTTCCACCTCTGCAAGGTTGAACCCCAGACACAATGTACCACAAGGGCCCCAAGGAGGGGACGAGCAGGACATGTGCGTCACAAAGAAAAGGTCACACTCTGCAGCCAAGCAAAGACTGAGGAAAAGTAGTCCAGTCACTTCTGTCACTTCCCCAGCAGCTGCCAAGTATTTAACAGCACTCTTGAAACTGCAAATTTAGGCAGTGACAGATGAAATCTGCTACTTTAATCATATGTGCCACCTGCTTCCCCAGCACAGCATTATCATACACCTGCCTGACACAGGCCCTGCTCCTGCTCACCAAAGCTGGGCTGTTGCAGTGCTCATGCCCACAGTCTTTAATAAGGTTGCTCAGAACAGGACACAGCTATGGCTGGGTGTTTATGGATATATAAATCCATCTTTTTCAGGTTCTGCATCTTGGCTGAAAATGGGTGTAACCCTCACAGCCTTGCATAAAACTGTTTACAAACCATCCCTTAAACTGATTCTGCAGTACCACTTTCCCATTCCCACACCAAAGTTCACTGGCATCTTCAGGAACCACATCCACACAGCTGGATTCCAGAAATGACTGTGCAAGTCACAAGTGGGTGAGGAAAGGCAGACTCCTTGTGCACTTCTCCTGGTGAAGCAGTGAGGATTTACTCCAGGGGCCAAGGTACAAAGAGACCCTTTCCATAACCCCTCTAATCCTCCCACTGGAACTCTCCACTCTTCCGCTTTCTCCTTTGACCTTTAAAGCTGAGAGTTCCCAAGATAGCATCAACAGTGGGGAGTCACAACACATCCAGATCTGAGAGGATCTGCAGGTTATCATCAGATATTGCTAACTCATGTGATTGCATGATGCAGAACCAGATGAGCCAAGGGCCACTTTAGAGCAGAGAGCCTGAATTGGGGCAGAACTAAAGCAGCTCAGCTGTCACGCTGTGCTGAAATGGCCGAGGGCTGCTCGCATTTCTTCTGCCTTATGTATAACAAGTCTGCCAGTTTAGGAGTGTGCTGCCTGGCAAGGAGTTGCATTGTTGGCTGATGCATCTGATCTTGCCTCAGGAACTGTATTTCTCATCTCCTATTTCCATTAAAGAGTTTCTCCTGCAAAAAAAAGTGCCCTTCTTCATACAGGCTTCAAGTAAGAAACCATCTATAAGCACCACTCGACCTCAGAATTAGTCTTTGGAACTCTGGTTTTTGATATTGGACATTTTTGTTCTAATGCAGTATTTCAAACATAATTTGATTAAATAAATATTTTAAAATATAAATCCTTGCCCAAGCCTTTGAAGAACTGTTAAAAATGTTCCTATCACTGCCAGAAAACACTTTCACTCCTTCTGTAATCTGAAAAATGAAGAAATTTCATACCTTTCAAAAACCTGTAGTAGGTGTTATAGAGGGTCCTCATGGCCAGTTCTTGCAAAGGCAGGACATGATCTGTTTCTGTCCCTATAGATTTCACCTCTGCTGGCAGGAACACAGTTAACTGGCCTGATGAAAAAGAGAGCAGTTTCACCTCTGAAACTTGAATTGGAGAACCACAACTAGAAGGACACAAGACATTTAGAAAGTGGTTAGAAAAAAAATCATAAAAGTAACTTTACAGGGAAACTCAGATGACCAACCCAAAGTAAGCCTGATCCTGCTCTCCAGTGCAGCACCCCTCAAGGATTCCTTGCAGAGAGCAGTGCATGGTGGGGTTGACCTTTAAAGGTCCCTTCTCAAACTATTCTATGATTCTATGTTTCTATAGATTCCCACCTTCTGTGATGTGCTAGACATGGGACATTTGGAGGAATTACTCATCAAATAACATAAAGAGATGAGAACACACCCAAGGGGTGAACCACGTATGCTATGTGCCCATTACTTTGCCACGTGACAATCTCTTTTAGCCTCTTGCAGTAAATCCTTTACTGAGGGGAGCAGTTTCCTACCCAACAGTTTGCTTCCCGTGTCTTGGATCAATCAGCAGAAAACAATCATGGATTTCTTAACCATAACACATGAGGCAAACTCCAGCCCCCGAAAAAAATGTATTTTAAGTGCCACTGGGTGATTCTGTACTACACCTTTCCCCATCCAGAGTTCCTTTGGAGGGCACGGGGTGGGCAGATAAAGGAAAAATAAAAACAACAGCCATGCTGTAGTGGGAAGATATCCTAATAAGTCTATAAGCCTCGCCCTTCCCAAATCATATATGGAAAGGGAAGGTTATTTGGATCCAGAGAGAGAAACTTAGCTTGTAGTAAAAATAATAACTCTTTACGTGATCCCTGTTGCGAGCGATCATTCCAGAGAGACACGCATAGGAAAATTCTACTAAGAGGTTGGGGAAGTCAACAGGGGAATTGGAATTGTTTATGACAACTGAAATTTGAAGCCAAGAGCAACTTGTTAGGGCCAGTCCTAACAAATGGAACAGAAACACAAATTTGTCAGCCTTCCCAGATATTAGACCTAAAACGGAGGTAACCACTCTCAACCTTATCAGATGTGAAAGAAGTCCCATAGCACTTCTCTGACAACAAAAATCTCATCTCTTCTGATTAAAGGAGAAACAGCCCAGAGAAACAACCAAAAAACAGCAGCATTAAACAGCAAGCAAGTCAATAAGCCTCTTGCTAAATATTTAATACTTTCCCATTCGTGAGGTTAAAATATAAGTGGGAATTCAAAGATCCAGTATTCCAATGATCCATTCCCAATGAGTTAGTTATCACAATAAATAAATCTATAATGTTGTATTTTCAAGCTGAATAACTCCATACCAACCTCACCAAGGAACAAACCCTGAACTCCTTACAGCAGTTCAGAGCTGGGATATTTGCTCTACTTTATGTAAAGGGTGAGGCTATTAATGCCACACATAAAATCCATGGAGGTTAAAAATTGGAATAGAGGATGGTCTTAACAGCTGGGGAAAAATAGGAGCTGCAGAAGAAGCCTGGTGGATAAATAAGTGAGGGGAAAAAAAAAGCTGAGACCACCTATTGGCTGCCTTCAACAAGACTGACAAATCCCTAACTGGGGACTATGAAATCCAATCTGCAAAAAATAAGATCAAAATTTATTTTGAGTGCTGAGATCATCACCTCTCATATAAAAGACTTTTTTCAGTCAGTCTGACTGCAGGATGCCCAGACAGAGATTCAATACTTACACAAGGCAATTTATATTCTATTTTCAGAAATCAAGCTTTATGTCAGTAACAGCAGCTTGTCAGATTTTATTCTCCAGTGGAGGGCCAGACAGAGCACTAAAGCCTGGATCTTCAACTCTTGCCTGACCCACGAAAACCTTAGCCTGGTTACTAATGCTTTCTTGGAAAGAACACAGAAATTCTTCACATGACCATTATTACACAATTTTAAAGTCTCTTAGCACATTAACAAATAAAACCTTTGGTTTCTTAACAATATATATGTGCTCTTCTCCTACTGGAATTTTTTCTTAAAAATAATTTGTAATGTTTCAAGATGGTTTCACAGCAAAGACAAGGATCTGTTTAGTGCACAAATACAAGCATTTTTCTTACTAGAAATTATCTCTTTTTACTATTCATTATTAAGGAAGAAAATCACTTTTCATTCCACAGAGGCATTACAAGAATCAATTTCATTGCAACACTTGCAACTTCTCTAGTCTCTTCTAGACCAGATTTTTAAGACTAGATTATATAATTCTGTACTAGATTTATAATATATATCAGAAACAGTAGCAGGTGGTCTCACCAGCACTGCACATTTAAGAACAGCAAAAAGAACTGGTAGGATCTTCACAAAGGTCAGTGCAAAGATAAAATTCTTTTCACTGAGTATAAAATGAAAACTTAAAAAAACCCCAAAAAAACAAAAAGCCATGGTTGTTGTATAAAACCACCTGAAAGGCAGGGCAGTTGGACCACCTCCTGCATTATCATTACTATTTTTGGTCACATTCAATACAATTCTGTTAAATTTAAGGTCAATTTAATGTCTGTCTAACAATTTACAATCAGTTCTGAAAGAAAAAAGGCTAGAATTTCTCCTTCCTGAAAAACAAAATTAGTAAAAGCTTGCGAGTCACACAGTTCAGCAGAACTGTAATCCAACTGCAAGTATTTAAATATCACCAAGCAGCTGACATGGGAATATTAGAAAAACCTTAAAATGCCAAGACTCAGCATCTCCCATATTGCAGCAGAGTGCAGGCTGGAGAGAGGGAATTTATATTTAATGCGAGATCTGCTGAGAGTGAGCATACCAGAAATTTATAATTAGATGGTAATGGGGACAATCCTCTTCTGATCAGTTTTACACCAGCAAGGCTCCATTCATCAGGGGTGCTGATCCTAATTTATGCCAGTGTCAGGGCAGAAAGAATTAAGCCAGTGTCCTACACAGACCACTTTTTTCTTGCATTCTAACCACAAACATGAGACAGCCCAGGATATTTTTAAAATCCACATGTAAAAATAAACCTGTCAATCTATAACTCCTAAAAAAAGTCACTTTAGTTAGTAGGTACCAAGACCTACAAGAAGCTGATACTGGGATGGAAAATGCGTGAAGGAGCTGTACATAACTTTTCAAGATGTGGCCAACAACTTACAGAAATGTGAGCATTTAGAAACAAAGAGATGCTGCAATACATTAAAATTATTTTGTTCTTTCTTTAGTTCTGGAAACTCTATGAAGCCTACACTTTTGGCCAACTTTTAAAGTCAGCTCTAGACCGTACATTATTATTACAAATTCTTTCAGAGTAACTTCACTGCTATGCTTTAATACTAAAATAGTCAAAAGTCAGCAATTAACAGAAGATTTATTACAAAAATAAAACAGAGCAGGGAGCTGCAGTGATCCCCTCCAAGTAACATCAGCTCTGGGTCAATCACAGACACACAAAAAATAACTAGCTGCATCACACAGGAGAAGTTTTCCAAGGACAGGTACACAATGAATCTGAATGAATTCATACCTACCCACTGCAACCAATGACTTTATTATAGAGATAAGATGGGAGGCCTTTCAGGTGAATGTTGTTATCCACATAAACATACTGGAGCTCTCGAGAACGACCTAAATCTGGGTTTAGAAAACAAGAAAAGTCAAGGGGAGAAAGGATGACATAGCGACAATTATAAGCAAAGCAATTCTCTTTAATTATAAATAAGCTAATCAGACTCAATGTAAGCAAACATAAATTAGTACTTCTCAGTTGTAAAATTTCAGCCAATGGTTTTATTATGGATGAGCTGAAAAGCTGTTTAGAAGCAAGCATTTCAAATTACTAAAACAAAACAAAGCCCCCTTTCAGAAGCCTTGAAAATCCCATTATAAATAATTAAATTTTAACATTGACAAACTCTGAAGTCAGTTTGAAGAAGCAAAGGGACAATTGATTTCAAATCCTCCGTGCATACTTCAAGTTCATAAGGTCAAACCTGCTTTCATTAACTGGCCTCATGTCAGTGAAATCACAGCTTCTCTATCTTTGGGAAAGTGGGCAAGACAGACACAAGAATGTGCTCTGTCCCCCTCCTCCTCTTCTCCAAGGAGAGATCCTTGCTGGGATTCATTAGCCTTAACCAAATACAAGTGCAGTCATTCAGAACCGAGTCTGTGCGGGGCAGGGAATTACAGAGCCCCAGAAAACACAAAGCATTCAACTGCAGAATATCAGACATCAAAAGTTGTGGCTGCAATAAATGATCAATACTTCTGCAGGTGTGCTGATTGCATTACTGCTCTTAAAATATTCATGGCTGGTAGTCAAAAGAAGCAAGTACAGCATGATTAAGTAATGCCTTCGTGGACTAGAAATCTATTAAGATACCTCTGGATAGAAGCATATCAGTATGGATCTATTTTATTCTGCTTAGAAAATTAAAATTAAATGGGAAAATTTAGGTTTCTTGGAAGAATTCTCAGAAACAAGAATTTTGCTTATTAGCAAGGTATAGTAAAACTGTCTGCTATGAAAAGAAGTGAAAAACAAATGAGAGACATTTCAAAAAACACTAAACTGAACAAAACAGAAAAGTCTGAACGAGTTCTGGACTAACAAGAAAGCTGATGTGCAGATCAGCTGGGCAGCCCAGCTCATCTGACACTCCCATGCCCTTTGAGACACTGGGTAGGAAAAGGTTTCTATGTTTAGTGCAAAGCACAAACCAGGAGAACAAAGTCTGGAAGCCTCTGCCCGGGATGGGAGAGCTGTGACCCAGACAAACTGCATCATGAAGAACACAAATAATCTGTGTGCCTCCCAACTTGTTAAACTTTCATGAGGACCTTAGAGAGACTAAGACAAACAAGCATTTGGCTGCATCAGCCACAGCAAGACAATACTAATATTGACTAATTCTGACTTCCATCTTTATCAGTTACCTTGGCTGGCAGAAATAAGGGTAACTGGAGAAATGGGCACAGCTTCTGTCCCCTTTGTAATCATGACCAAGAATAAAAATTAAAACACATCCCATGATATTTCTATTCAGAAATTATATTTGGAATGCTGATCTCTTCTCATTCCCTGCTACAACAATAGGTAACACAAAGCCTTCTTTATTACTGAATAGTTTTATCATACACAGGAGCCCTAAATACCACTTAGTGCAGATATTTCGAGTGATCCCTCCCCAGATGTGTGTCCATCTGAAAATACACTGAATGTCTTCAGCTGTCACCCACTCAAATGGCAGCTGTGAGCACCAGAAACCTTAAAAGTTTGTGCTAAGGAGTGGCACAATATCAAATCTTTGATGATACCAACAGAGAACCAAGAGACTCTTTTTCTAAAACAAAAGTGTTAATGGAGAAAAAAAAGAGTTTTGGGGTTTTTTTCCCCTTTAACACAGACCCTTGCTTTGCAACAGTCTGTGGGGGTTTCAGGGACCATAATCTGGGCTTTGTTCAAAGCAGAGTCACTGGACATCAAGGGACACATTCAACCATCACATGCTGCTCTGACCCTGTCCCAGAGACATTCCAGCTCCCAGCACTGTCTGCTGCATCCATCAAGTGTCCTGCCCAGGATGGGAGCACAAATCCCTCTGCTGACTGATGGCCACTGCTGGAGATGCTGCTGAGCATCACCTCAACCAGATGATTTATTTGGGCTCACCACTGCAGGGCTGAAAATAGTTTAGTGAAGTTCTGGGCTATTTTTAGATGAAACAAAACCCCATTGTTATCCTACAATGAATAAAAATACTGCAACACAGAAGCAATGTAAGACAATAAAATATTGTAAGGCTGGTGAGGAATCAGCCAATACAATTTAAAGCAGGTAGCAGGTGGATGGGACATGTAATGTTCAGAGAATGTACCCTTGTGTTGCAGAAGCCAGTTAGACTAAAACCAGCAGGAAACTATGGGTTGCTGGGGTAGCTTGAATGTGCTACTGTTTAACTTATTAATTTAGAGAATGGCAGAAAATTTTTAAAAGAGGCTCATCTTGCTGGTTTCTACACAGATGTATGCAAATGGGCTGAAAATCAGGCAAGTCAAAAAAAGCCCTAAAGCTGTTCTTTTCATATGCACTGAGAGGGGGGAGTGAGGCTGCATCTCATCTCTTCCCTCTGTCTTTATCTTATGCTATGTTTAGATTCTAAGTTCTGAGTTGACTGCATTTCCTAGGTAATTAAAGCAAATTTTTGGATGTTAGACAAAATATCTCAGTAGGAAAAATTCAATTCCCAAAGCCAAATAGCCTGTAACTATAAATGTTCCTTTGATAGAGTTTCTTTGCATTAAATAACCAAGCATCTTCTAGACTCCAAAAGATTTTTTTCTCAGTTTCAAACATTATCCATAAAGTTTAAATTTTAATAAATCATCACTTTGAAAGGCTCTTTGTATCCCATCCACATTAATTTTTATGTCTTATATCAGCCAACAAATATTGTTAAAAGTTCTCTAAAAACCATGCTTCTGAAGAACTCGGTGCAATAAGGAAGCTGCCCATCTCTGAAAAGGCTAAAGCTACAAAGAAGGTTTTCATGTGGCTTTTGCAAGCACTGTACTGTGTCTAAAACATTTCCACTTTCCTCCTTCCAGCCTCCCAGATCAAAGACCTCTCTCCCAGAAATGACCAAATGCCATGAGTCCTGAACAAACCCCAATTCTATTTTTTTTTTCTTTTTCTCCCTCTTTTTTTTTTTCCTTTTTTTTTTTAACCTCAGGGCCCTGGCATATGCATTCCACATGGCTGAAGATGGAACAAAAGCCCTTGTGTGGCTGCACTGATGCTCTTTTAACCATACTGTGAGGGCATGGACACAAAAGCAGCATATACTGAGGTAGAATAAGACCTTTGTTTACCACTGATAATTACTAGACCCATTTTCTAAATAAAAAGTGCATATAAATCCTCAAATAAAGTGATATAATACTGAATATTTGCTGTCATAACATCCCCTATACTGCCAGTACACTTGAGAATTTATGGCCTATTTTAATTATATTTGTACTTTATTACACAAATGATTTTTATTTTTGCAGTGTCATCAGATTCACATTCTGCTTGCAGTGGAATTTGTTTTCAGGCACATGAGCACTCGCTAATGCTAAAATTTCAAGTTAATTTTCTGTCAAAAGATAATTTATGTTGCAAGTAGATTGATATATAATGATCAGCAGATTTCTAATACCATTTACTAAGGGAGCATGAAGTTACCATGACAATAATACAACTGATCAGGATGCAGCTTCCAGTTCAACTTATACATAGAATTTTTGGAGTTGTTCTTAAAAATCAGTTTCTTAGGAAGACCCAAAGGCCGAGATCCACGTCTCATTTCTTTCAGTATAAACTGAAATACTGAAAAATGATTTTTACAAAACACTGGCATATCCAAGATTTAGGTGTATTCTGCAAAACAAATTACTAATTCACTGTTGTTTACCCATCTGTTTGTTTATGGTCCTGTTCTGAAAGTCACAGAGTGGGATCAGGTATTTTTGCTGTATTTTAAAAGTGATTAACAGTGTTACGCTGTTTTTTCCAAGACACATGTGCCTGCAAACTTTTAACAGGATGTACAGGGCAAAGAAGCTCCTGATCCCTGTCCAGCAGGGCTGTGCTGCTGCTGGAATAAACCTTGCACCCATCAATGCAGGCACAGGAAAATGCAGATTTCCACTACATTCACACGAGGCTCTGCTGGCAGCTACGAGGGACAAACTTGGACAAGGCAGAACAGACTCCTGGTTGACAGAGTAGATGTCACCCACCATGTGAAATAAATGAAGTAAATAATGCTTTAAGAAGCATTAGACAATTTGTTTCAAACCTATTTCTTTTAACATGGACATATCTAATATAAAAAGAAAAAACCTCAACCATTCTGTCAGGAGATGAATAAATTCTCTGCTTTTCAACACAGCTCCCTAATTGCAAAAAATTGTTTTGACAATATTTGCTTGACTATCACTTGAAAGTATTTATGCAGTATTTTTCACCATTATTTAGCATCCTTATCAGTCATTAACTGGTAAAGTGAAGTTGGATGTAAGAATACACACAAAAGCCCCACCAGCCAACATGTGCAGCAAGCAGAAGTAATGCTACAATTATGTTTAACTTCAGCAATACTCCAAGACAAATATTTTCCCAAGCAACAGAAGATAGATTTAATCTTTTTGCTTTTCAATGCACTCTCTCTTCTACTTTATTTCATCACATCTTGACCACTCTGAAGCCTTCTGATTCTTCAGAGGAAGGATTAAACATTTACATTTATACTGTGCTGCTTTTCCTCTGAACTCTAGGATTTATGATTCAGTTTCATATCCACAGATAGCAAATTATCTCCAAATGTTCACCAGTGAGTCACTATTAAGAACTACTGAACAAGGTCAATTGACAGTCTTTGATGTTTCCCGTTATTTTAAAAGTTCCTTTTGAATGTTTTGAATTTGAGTCTAAAAATAAAGAAAAAAGAAGGTGTGTCATTATATTAGAGATTTATTTCCTCCTTTTGAACTTAAAACTTTGGCAGATCTATGGCTCATCCAGGTCACGGCTCGCTCACAGGTAAGCTACTAGTGCAGAGCAAAAGCAGCAAAAACTTTTGTCCTTTAAAATTTCACATCTCCTCTTACTGAAGTTTTGCAAAATTAAAATTGTTTAACTTCCTCTCTGATGGCAGTTAAAAATATTTGCCAAAATAAGGGAAGGCAATTTGCTTGTTTTAGTAGTGTGGAATCTGCATGATGCATCCTGGAACTCGTTTTCTCATTTATATAATGACATATGCTGGGACATAACTGCAACACTTTGTCTGGAGACATTATTTGCACTTACTTTCCAGCAATAAAAACTAAGGTGATAAAAAATTCAGAAAGATCAGTAAGTTCTTTAAAAACTGAACTGCTAGTACTGAAAAGATTAAGTTAAACCTACACAAGGTAATTAATTTAGAAATTATGATCTCATTTTTAGCCATCTCAATTTCCAGCTTCTTTCCAATGTGATTATCATAACTTAATCTGCACCTAATTAACAGCAAACTCTGTATTCTAGAAAAAGTATTAATGGCTGTTCAGCTGGCAGGGCAGCTCTGCATGTGTGTCTGTATCCCAGCTGAGATCAGCCCGTGGCAGGGCTGAGAAGTGACAAGTTCAGGGAGGAGGATTTGTTTTCCCCGAAGGGAACACACAGTGACTGCCCCCAACAAACCCCCACACACTCACTGCACCTCCCACTCCTGACCTGCTTCCACTCTAACAAATTTTCAAAGGCTTGAGCAAAAGGCTCATCAATTCCTCCCTGGGCTACTACTGTGGAAATTTTGATGGATGCCTGTACACAGCACAAACTAAACCTGCACTGGATTATGTGGTACTGACACTCCTAATGCTGAAAAGTAATTTATATGGAGTTACTGGGACTCCACAACAAGTTTTAAACCATACTTGAGGAATCTTAGTTAAATCATCAGATCCAGCAAACAGAAACAGATCATTACCCAAAGTGGTGGAACTCAGATTACACAGTACTATATTTAAGCACATCATTTAAACTTTTTCCCCGCGGTTAGCTAAAAATAAAGCAAATTTGATAGCTTTAAAAAAAACCCACAAAACCTTAACCTGCATTTTTTTTTATTAACATATTTTCCAACAATATGATCCCTGTGACAGCTCCATAAACAGAGTCTGCGGGGACCACCAAAGAAACTCACTTGTTGCTTGGTTTTTCACGGCTGGGGCAGTTTGTTTTGCTGCCTGCCACCCCCCAGGTGGGGACTCACCGAGGGGCAGGAAGGCCAGGCGGTTGCCAGCCATGGAGAGCTCGTTGAGGCTGGGCAGCTGGCACAGGTGGCGGGGCACAGACCACAGGTGGTTCCTGTCTGCAGTCAGGTACTGCAGGGAAAGGCACATGTGCAGCCTCTCGGGTAACGTCATCAGGCGGTTGGTGGAGATGTCCAGGGTCTGCAGCTCCCGCAGGTCTCCGACCTCTGCACAACAGGCAAGGCAATTGTAACTGCTGACACAAAAAAACCCTCACAACATTAAAATTAAAGCTCATCAGCGATGCTGCTTTTGTGTAGATACTGTTCTATCAATCCTGAGAACTGATACTGATTGGTGCCTTGTGAAGGCTGACCTAGAACAGACCTAGAGGCTGGACAGAGTAACAGAATAAAGTAGGGATTTATTAAAAGGATCTCCTCAATGGATCCACCTTGGGCAGCACCAGAGCCCAGCCAGGGCTGCACCCAAGATGAACCAAAATGGCCCCAAAATGCACGAGGGGCACGGGCTCTGTCCCGGGATCAGCTCTGCTCCATTTGCACCTTGCAGTTCATTGTCCTATTCCAGCTTCAGCCCAGGCAGTCCCACCCTGCTTGTTTTTCTCTCTCCAGCCCACGTTGATTATATTCTTGGGATTTGGATCATTTGTCCTTGGTCCCCAGCTGGAGCAGGATTTGTTTTGTGTCCCTGCTCTGCACAGAGAGCTCAACATCCCTCATGTGAAGCTCAGAACTACAGACTAAAGCAGCACAGAACGTGAAAAATATAAAAGCTAAAACCTGAGGCATCATGCTAATCTCCATCATCTTCATGTATCAAAAAAGATTTGGAATATGAAGGTGATGGGGATTATCAGTATCAGTCAGGAACCTTTATCAGTATATCTGAGATCTTTCATAGAGCATTCCTGAATTGGGACAATTACTACTGTCAAAATATCAAGCATTTTCCTAGACCAAAATTAAAACAAGAGGAAAAAAAAAAAAACCAACAAAATGCAAACAAAAACACATTACAAAGCTTGCTGATATTGAGAGTGTTTTGCACAACCCCAAACTCGGGAAAATTCAAAGGAATTTTTTTTAAAAATATTGAGGATGCAATGAGGGATTACTTAAGATTCTCTTGCAAGAAGAGTTACAAACACATGCATAGCACTTCTTGCTTAGTGACAGTCTTTCACCCAGCATGCTTGGGAAAAACAGCTCTGTCTTCATGATACAGTTCAAAAGGGCTAGTTTAAACTAGAAAAAAAAAAATTCTTAATAACTTGTGAGTGATATTGTTATGTTATATTGTAGGAAGATATTTCACTAAATTCTAATCTACTGTTGCAATAATTACAGCGTCTAGGAGTTTGGTTTTTCTTTTATTTCAAGAAATCAAAAGTTGATTTTGTGTTTCAAATAGTATTGTATAATTTTTTTAGGTAGGTAACAAAATAAATTCTTCAAAGTGTGTAAGGCATGATGACATGAGCAGCCTCACTTGTGCAACAGTGTTATTCCTTGTGTCTGGCCTGTGAAACAGGATGCAGGACTGACTGACAAATACATTCAAAATATGTTAAGCAGCTCTGCAAGTTACCTCATTGTTTATTTAGTTATTCTTTTACAGTTACTCTAAAAACTGGATAATTCTATATATTATTTCCCTCAAACAGGAGGAAACCATAACATTTCCCCCAAACCTAGAGAACAGTTTTGCTTTGTTTTAAAAATACTTCACAGCAATGGAACCAACTCATCAAGTGCTCTGTGCCCCTAAAACTTGCTGCAGTTCTCAGCATCTTGCAGACCCAAATGTACTTTGCTCTCAGCTGAATGAAACCAGCTCTTGCATCTGAGAACTGCTAAAACAAGATTCACTAGAATCTTCTACACTGAAAACACCAGACAATCTACACAATCCACAATCTGTACAATTTACAGCTCTATCACCCAGATCTTTTACAAAGATATAAATAGGGTAACACTGTTTAAGTTAAAGTTAAACAGAACCTGTTGTGCCCTTAAGCTCTCTGCAGCAGGAGCTAGAAAATTCACTGTTCCCTGAGCTCTGAGGTTGCACCTTGTATACTACACACAAGGAAGGAAACCAAACACTGGGTTAACCCAAGCTGTCTTCTACACAATGGGAAAAAGAAGTTCACCTTGGGAGAAACTGCTATAAATGTTACTTTCAAGACTGGAAACATGAAAAGCAAAGAAAGGGAAGTTGTAATTCAGTATTAGAGATTTTCACACAAGTAATCATTTAACAAAATGCATGTGCACATTTAGAGGGAGTTTCTGCCCGCTGCAAACAATCCCAGCATCAACTACAATAAAGACTCAGCAACACAGTTTATGCATCCTTTTAGAAATATTACTGACAGAAGCAGCTGCCATACACAGATGATCACATTCTTCAAACCTCTTAGCTTTGAAGTCAACAGGAATAAGCTTCACTTGAAAAGGTTTTTTTTTTTTACTACAGGATTGAAAGTATATGACAAAAGGAAAATAATCACTACTAAATAGCACAAGACTACTGTGCAAAAAGCACTGCAGCAGATCTCATTTCGAAAGAGTTTTATATTCATCACAAAGCCATATGCTTGAAAACAGTGACAGGAAAAGAGCCACCTACATTCAGCCAAACCACTGACCACATGCAGTCAATAATAGGCCCAGCTATTTTCATGCACTAACCTTTTTCTCTGCCACTAAAAACAGTTCTCTAGTTCAGTTTAGGTCCAAAATCCCATAAATGTTACGGTTGGCAAAGCTGGCAGAGTTTCAAAGGCATTGCTAGAATGATATGTTTCAAATCTAAGAGGAAATAAAAGTATTCTCACTTTATCCTTCATCCAAAAAACACATACCCAAAACTTCATCCTCTCTACCTTAATCTCCCAATGCATACCAGATGTAAACATCCACTTTCAACATCCAGTGCCACATGTTGCACAAACACCCACTGACCCACAGTGAAGTTTTAAGACTAAGCCAAACAACAAAGTGCCATCACATTGAGGACATAACCCTCATATTAAAGGTATAACCCCCAGACTCCCCACCATAGTGCTCAAAGCTCAGTTTGAAGAACATGCTCAGACACTTACTAATGACACTAAATTGGTTTTCATCTCATTAAAGCTAAGGGAAACAATTAAGAGGAATAACACAAATATAAACAGTCCATTAATAAGTTTTTCAAGCTTTTAGTTACTAAATACTATTATCCTTGCTTTTAAAGTCTTGCAGCATAAATACTGCAGGAAGCCTTGGCTAACAAACACGGTGAAGGACTTGCAAATCTCTCTTTTGCTGTCAGCTCATCAAGAACTAGGATATACCAGGGGTGAACTTCGGAAATTTACAGCAGATCCAGAAAAGAAAATGGCAATTCCCAAACAAAAAGAGCTGACAAAGGGACTTTCAGAGATTCCCCCAGCACCCCCAAGGGTAAGAAAGAGACAAGAATTATACATCACCATTAGACCACACTGAGGAGTTCCAATTACATTTAAATGAAATTCATAAAAGTCTAATTTAAAATTTATATTAGCTCTAGGGTTAACACTATCAAAATCAACACAGCAGAGCACTGAGCCCCACTCTGATACCAGGAGCCAGAAAAACCCCCCAACTCCTCAGCAGCTCTGCCACCCCCCAGCTCAGGAGGCCGCAGATTTGTGCAGGCAGAGAGAGCCCAAACGTGACTCCATCCGTGTCCATCTGCAGGGAGAGCTGCCAGCACATGGAGCTGGGCAATCCCATATGGTCCCAACGTGCACACAGGAGGGGCTGACAGACTGGGACTGCAACACCCCCAGCCCACGGAAATTCAGCGCAGGCTCCGCACCCGGCGCCCTCCCAGGGGCCCCGCGGTGCCACGGACGCGCATGGACCCACACAGAACCCACACACGGACCCACACAGAACCCACGCATGGACCCACACATGGACCCACACATGGACCCACACACGGACCCACACACGGACCCACACACGGACCCACACACGGACCCACACACGGACCCACACACGGACCCACACACGGACCCACACACGGACCCACACAGGGACCCACACACGGACCCACACACGGACCCACACACGGACCCACACACGGACCCACACGTGGATCCACACAGCACCCACACGTGGACCCACACAGCACCCACACGTGGACCCACACAGCACCCACACAGAACCCCAGGCTGTGCTCCAAAACTGGGCAATTTTATCCTTTCCTCCCTTGATAATACGCAGAGTCAGAAGGGATCACTCAGCTCCAAAAAAGCAGCCTTGGCATCTGTTGTAAGAGCTCTCCCAACTACTTGGCAAAATGGAAAAGTGAACTGTCCTCTTGTGTGCTGGGGTTTTCAACAAAAAGGTGCCAAATAGATCTGGCCCCCCAACATAATGAAAAAAGAAACATCAGCATACCTTTAATATTTTTCTTTAAAAAAGTGAAACCAGGAAAGGATTTCAGGGAATGTCCAAAATTATTGACCTTCTAACAAAATGGACTGTGTTTATATAAACATAACTAGCATCGAGAAAAAAAAAATCTAATTCTGATTCAGATGGTTTAAATGCCAGTTTTTCAAATTAACTCCCATGGTTTTACGTGAGGGAAACAAAAAAAAAAAACCCAAAAAACCACCCATCTGGAAATAAGCAGCCTATACAACATAGAGTAATTGCCAAAGGCAATTCCAACTTCCTTAATCTTTTCTGGGGGTACAGGCCTCACCAGCTGCCTGACCCAAAAATAACCAACAGTTTTTCTTTACATTTCAAGAGTAATCCCACCTTTCCCTGATGGGCCATAAACCAAAATTTCATCCTAAGATATATGAAACACATACACAGTTGGATTTGAGTGTATGGGAGGGAAGGGTTTACTTTAAATCTGAGTCCTTATATCCCAGTAAAGTTAAAAAGGGGGAGAGGAAAGGGCTACAGACCTACCTGCATGAGAATGCACCTCAAAGCAGGATATTAAGGGGAAGTAGAGAACCTACAAGGAATGGAAAAAGGGACTGATCAGCAAAGAGAGCTGGCACTTCAGAGGTCAGGCTGCAGAGGTTAAATGCAAACTGCCAGGAGGCCAGGAAAATGGGAACTCACAGACAAACAAATGGTTTCTCAACAAGAGATTAAGAGCAAGAAATGAAGAACTGATGTCAACAAGGAGTAGAAATTAGGAGGACAAACCAAATATTAAATTAGGTTTTTGCATCATTTTTTCCTGTAAGAATAATGGTGTGTGTGAGGACAGAGACAGAATACCTCATGGGAACAAGGACAAAGCACTGCAAATTACCACATCCATTACTAAAATGAAATGAGGCTGCTTAAAAAAATTTCCATCCCAGAATACTGGATAAAAAAAAAAAAGGGTTATATATCAAAATTGCAGATTTGGGCATGAGGGTTCTCAGTGAATAGGACATTTTCTGGGATAGCAGCCTAGGGCTGGAGAAGAAATGTAGAACCTGTTAATGTGAGCTCAGTGTTCCTCAGCATCTCATAACAACTGTTCTAAGGGGAAAGAGCACCCAAGAGTAACCAGTGACTGGAACATAAATAGAAATGCAGCCCAGATCTTCTCAAATGTAAATCATGTCACACTGGTTTATCTTTCTTTGATGAAATTTCTTAGTTAATGGCAACACATGAGGATCACACCTCATGGCAAATTACTGGGATGGAGAAAATATTACTAGTGGTGGTGTTCCTCAAGGGTCTACCTTGTTTAGACTTCTCATTTTGCACCTGGGTAAAAAATATTAGGTTTCAGGTTGCTGTCAACCCAAGTATTTGAAGTAGTAGTAATGTGGTAGAGAACCAAATTGTCATACAGCAGGAAAAGCAAGAACTTCTAGACTTATGGGATAGAAATGGAAAGGAAAAGAACAGAAAACCATAATAAAAAAGAATGGAAAATCATGACAAGAAGGTGCTGCAAGTCAGGGCTCTGCTTGAAACAGTGAAGGAGGAGAGGGACTGGCTACACTTGCTCCCTCCCAAAGGGCAATAGTGCAATTTCACCCAACTCCACTCTTGAAATAATGTTTTAATCAACTTCCATGAACCTGAGCACAAGATGCATTTCCCCAATTAGTCCTGGAAAACCACGCACCAGTGAGGAAAAGTGTTTGAAGTCTTCCATATTTAAGAGAACTTTGTACCCGTCCCACTAGAAAAAAATAATCCAAGTCTATACATGCCATGAATTTGAAGTGGATACTGTTATCAACTGAAAACTGTAACAGACAGGAAGTGAAAGTCTAAATTGCTGAGAGCTTGATGGAGAAGATCTCCGTTAGATCTGCTCTGGAATGTCTCAGGAGGACTTAAATAGACTTTAAGATGGTTAAAATAAATTAAATAGCCTATTATATATTACATTACATTTACAATTCTTCCACGCAGCTCACATTCCATAGCCTATAAAAATTAAATTTTCTAGCACAAATTGACACTTAAGGTAGACCTGTGCCATCTTCAAACAAGGAAGTTTAACCATAACTGAAATTGGTATCATTAGATTTAAGGACAATGAAAGGGGCAGGCAAATTGAATCCCATTTACATTTTGACACTGCTGCATGCAGCTCTTTCTCTGTATTGTGGTGAGAGAGCTTGAAAAGCGGTCTCTGAATCTAACAGACCTGAAGGTGATTTTCCTCATATTTCTCCCATATAGGCTAATATTTGCTTAGTTTTTTAAAGGAAGAAAAAAAAAAGTGGTACTGGAAGACATCTTGTGATACTGCAGCAACTGTTTTATGAATAACCGACTTTTACATAAGGTGCTCAAAGTTTAAACCCATAAAAATTCTATGGAAGAAGAAAGCCTCTATCCCAGCTGATCAAACTTCAATCTATTAATTTCAAAGCAATGCTTATGGCTGCATTTCACACAAATATTCTAGCTGCAAAGAACAGGGGAAAAGATTTTTCTGGGGCAGGACAGTGTTTGTGAATGAACACAGTCACATAACACCCTCAGAGCTGTTCCCAATGCTTGGTTTCACCTACTTCAGCCATAAAACTACATTGACTCTCCTCCAAAACACTTAAGAAGCAGACAAAGCCCAAAACCAAGTGAAAAATACATACTTCTGCTGAATATACCAAAATAGAATCTTTTTTCCCCTCAACCTTGCTAAATGTCACATGCTAACTTAGTACCAATCTTTATTTATTTTGTGCCATCATTCACAAGCAAAGGTGAGAAAAGTGGCTCCATAAAGTCCAACCTTGCTAAACAGTAATTTTAGGTCAGCTAAAAATGGCTGAAAATAGACATCAGGTATGAGGGTCTCATTAAGTCAAATTCTTCTAAAGGTCAGTGGTTCCCCATCTTACACCACAATTAAACTTCAGTTAACAGAACTGGCAGCTGTCTGAATGCCATGGGCCCAGCACTCCGGGCTTCTCTCAGCACACAGAGCACAGATCCACAGTGGTTATTAGTCTGTATTTCCTCTCACTGCAGGTCTGGAATTACATTTTTGTCCACAATTTGATGGTTTCAATGAGAACAGTTAGGATAAACCAGATGATAAAAATACCAGAAATTATCATACACGAGAAAAGTGGAAAAGGTGGGAGGAAGGGCAAGAGGAACAGGGAGAGGAAAAAATTGTTTATGCACAAAGGTAACTCAAGGCCATGAAACTATCAGGTTTGCTGTTTTCTTGGTTTGGGGTTTTTTGTTTGTTTGGTTGGTTTGTTTTTTCAGAAGACAACCTATCCTTTCATTTTGCTCTAGTGTGCTCTGCTTATTTCACTGCCCCACAGCAAGGTACTGTTGTTACACAAACAAGAGACGTGAAATTAATGTATTCATATTATTCTATGGTTTCATTAAATGATACCTCAAATTTTGACTGGAGCAACCAAAATTAAGTATAAAGAATCAAAGTAGTACTTTATCAAATATATTGCATGAAAAATTCTGCTAGCACTCTACAGAAAAAGTCTCTTATTTATGGAGTTTTTCTGCTCTTATCTTTCTGTTGAGGAGCAGTTGTTTTCCTTTTTCTGGGTGGTAAGAACATAAACAAAAGTGACATGAATAAAGCATGAGACCTGTTATGTTTTCTTGTTTTGTTTATGTCTGACTATCTTTACTGCTGCACATAGTCCACCATTCAATGTGCACTAATATCAATACATGGAAAGGGGGGGGAAAAAGCCTTCCAGAAAATCTTAGTGCATAAAATACAGAGCTGATGATTTGAACTCACGATGCCAGACAGCTGAAGATGGTTCCTTAAATACAACAAACCAGTACTGAAACCAAGGCAAACAAAAGGAGCATCCTAAGGAGAGATTAAGGACAGCTCAGGAAGCCAGAGAGACAAGGCCAGTCCTGGCTGTAAATTCTAGGACAGCTTTTTCCTTTCTTCGTCCAAGGAACAACTTGAGATCAACACAACAGAGTGGTCTCTGACAAACACAGATTAGTGGCTTCTAACTCACTACAGCACTGGTGTCTAAATAATCCACACAAAGACCAATCTGTTGTGACTGTTGCTATCAACTGTTTCCAGCCAACTCACAACAGACACATCTTTCTTCTTCTTGAGGTTAGTTAGGGTTTTTTCTCTTCCTCTCCACTAAATGCATAACAAAAGCAGTAGTCCAGGTTCAATTTTCATCTTTCAGTGGAAAGTACTGCTGTAGCAAGGCAATTTATGGCTCACTCATTGTACTACTGGGAGACACCACAGAACACCCTTCCTTGAGGGTCAAATTTGACCTTCACAACAACAAGATGCAACTATAAATTTATGTGGGATAAGGAAAAGAATCAAAGGGAGATCTTTAGCTTGGAGCCACGTTTACAGCAGTGGAGTCACTATATTTGTTTTTTTAAAGAATGCTACTGGATGGGATTGTCCAAAGTCCTAAGAAAAGAAGAGTTCTCCCAGGCCACTGGCAGTTACTACAGATTGCACCAGTAATTACTGGGGAGGGACTGGCTAAACCTTACAGGAAACATTCCCACTATAATAGCCATGAAAACTATAGATCCAGACATCCTTTTCTAGCAGCAGCACCAGGAGATTCTCTTGCTCCTCCTCAGCTGTCTCTGCTGAACTCAGCACCCAGAGAATTCACCAGCCCAGAAGGGGAGGCACGAGCTGCTATAGTGACATGGTTACTACATGAAAAATGCTATGGACCAACTACTAACAGTTTTAAACTAAGATTATCAGAAAAAAAAGAAAACATCTGACTTCAAGCAACACTAGCATTAACCTGATTTTATAAATGCTGAGAACAACTGCAAGTCTTGTCTTAATCAGTGATAGTTTCTGTTGTTTAGTGTTTCAAATCAGCACAAAGCAGACAAGTGAGGCTTGCAATTACACTCCAAACCCCCCATTCAAGTAATTCTGAACTGCATTCCTTTACCTACACAAATAAATAGTCTTAGTTCATAAAGCTCTCAAAAGTTAAATAATTATCAACTAGAGTACACTTGCACTTGCTTGGCATCAAAGCCTTCCATCTAGAATGACAATTTAATGCAGATTTGGACAATGCTAAGGTAAACACAGGTCTTTATTTTAAACACCACTGCAATAAAATTAAGTTAACTGAAATTCAGGTATCAAACTCTGTGTGTGTGACATGAACCACAGGAAGGTTAATCTCACATCATACCTCGAGTTCTACACATTCTCTTCACAGGCTTTTTCAATTTAGATTTAGTGTCAGTAAATGATGCATTTTATTTTGCCTCAATTCATTTAATAGAGCAGCTGAGTAAAAACAAGGATGTCAATAACAAGCAGTAATTTAACTCTCTTACAGTGGCATGCAGAAAACTAAATTTACTTGGTCAATACGGTCAAAATGGAAATCAATATATTATAAAATTCTTCTATTGCACAGCTTTAACAATTAGTGTTTGTTCCCTTTCAAAGACTGAATGACTTTGTTCTCCAAGCTTCCCTGAGCACTCAATCCCTACTAGTAAATTGCATTTGCTTAATGCACAAGTAAAATCAAGTACCTGTTAATACTGCTAATCACTGTACATAGGTTAGGGAGAGCTTAGGGAAAGAAAGGAAAAAAACCAAGGAAACCAAAGAGAAAAAAAAGTACATTCACAGATAACTTTATAAATAAAGACTTTAGAGTTTAAGGGGGAAGCAAGTTAACTTTTAAAACCCAGCCCTAGAAACTATAAAAAATAAGCTTCAAGAGCTATTTTTTCCTGTCACAAATGTTAATTTAGTGCAACTAAAAAAAAATCTCACAAATTTCAAATTAGTAAGAGACTTTGCATGAAAAATTACTAGCAAATTAGTTTAATTAGAATTAACAGATGAATTTATTTTAAAACAATGTCAGTAAAGGCACAAGCATGGACACAATCCCCCTGAAAAGCAGGTTTTGCTTGCATGGAGTACCTGAACTTGTCTTAGGAGTCTCCCAAAATAAGTCACTACAGGAAAACAAAGTTGGAGCTCCTTGGCAGTCCAGCACACTGAGATCACCAAGGCCTTTCTGAGATAAACCTGGAAACTGCAAAGTTACCACCATTTTTTTTTCCACACATTTACAAACTGATGAAAAATTTCAGAGAACAAACACCTGCAGTTTAGTATCTGTTCAAAGCTGAGGTTCTCTGAAAGCCTGGCTAAACAGCACTGAACAGACTGTTGGTATTAAAGAAGTTCTCATACTACAGAAAGCTCAACACCATCTGTATGGGAAACATCTTTCTCAAAATACATCCCCACCTCGGAGGTTTGGTGTCAGCCTTATCAATACACATCTGTCCTCAGCCGTGTGAACAGCAATTGGCAAACATTTATGAGAGACGCCCTTCAAACTCCCTTGAAGTGCAGTTTTACTCTTGGGTAACAGCTCTAACCCAAAGACTTTTACAAGTATTTTAAAGAGCATCTGTTTTGAAGCTGCAGAAGCGAGAGGTTCATATATCTCACATGTGTTTGAGCCAGGCAATCAGTAAAGGCTTATCTTTACAATCAGATAATCAGCAGAAGAATTCAGTGATGACAGATGAGTAACAAACCAACTTTTTCTTCAATTGCTTTACTCAGGAAGCAGGTCTGAGATGAGGCACTGCACATGACTTGAGCTGAGGTTGATTTCTAGAGTGGTTTCAGACTGAGTTACTCCAAGTGCCACCGCGGTGCTGCTCCCGATGGAGGCTCAGGCTGATGCAGCATTGCCCAACGCAGCCCCGGGCTGTGCTCAGAGCCCGGGTGCTGCCAGCCCCGGCACGGCACGGAAAAACCCTGCTATCAAATTCCAAAGTGGAGCCTTTGCTGTGCTCTCAGCATGTTGAGGGAAGAAGTTTCAAAAGCAGGGGAATGGCACCTTAAAAGAAGTTGTAGTAACTTACATGTATTTTCTTTTATGTAGATGTTTTTCTTATGTAGGAATAAAGGTAAGAGATCCTAAACATTCCTTTTTTGGTTAGATTGGGCTTTTCCTAAAGCACAAAAGCAAACGAAACCCCCCCCAATATCTTTAACACACGTTATCATAATAAACACAACAGTGATTACAGTACTGCTGACAGTTTCCTGCACAGCAAGGCAGCCAGACAAGCAACGAGCCATCACACTTTCTCATTTCCCCATCACACTTTCTCATTTACCAAGATTATCAGAGGTGCCACCAAGAATTTTGGAGGTGGGAGGGGATTTGCCAGAGCTATGAACAGAGTAATGATCTATGAAGCTTTATAGCCTACTCTGATAATCCATTAAATTATAAAACAACTAGAAATGTTAGGTTCTATAGTCTTAATGGATTTCTAGATACATTTTTGTAACTAACGCCTTCAAACACTCCAAGCAAGAATACACAGAATTACATCACTGCAAAATGAAATTTCTTGCAGTCTGTTTTTCTACATCTTAGATTCAACTCCACAGGAATAAGATTGACCAAAAGCAACCAAAGACCCTCTACTTCTTTCTCTCATTTGCTGTGCAGACAATAAATTCACATAGAACAAACACCACAAATGGAATAATGACTGAATTCAAACATAACTGTAGCCACTTCCAGACTGATTTTTTCCTGTGGTATGTAACAGTGTCAAAACGAGTCCTCCCCATAAACTTCAAACCCAGGTTTTCAAACAATCAAAATGTAAAAAACAAATAATTCTATTTGACCTTCATTATTTAGGTCTGTGTGCCAGGTCTAATCACTTCTCACGAGCACATTCCACTTCTTAAAAACAGACTGTAGAAATACATATTTCAAACTAAAAGGAACACAACGCATTGTTTTGATGCTACAGCCTGAAGCCCTTTATCTGAGTTTTATCAAAGTATATTCTATCACTGATCAAAGCAGCAATGACAACTTAATGTTCTCTAAAGTTATATATTGCTGTATAAACTTCCCACTTTTGTCTCGTGGCCCCTGGCTCTGCATGACATTGGGGGGACATTCAAAGGTCAGGAGATTTCCTTTCCTAACCCTCAGTTCCCAAGTGGCAGCTCTATCCATAGCAGGAGTGGGGAGAGGAATTTCATCAGGGCTCTGTTCCCATATACCCTAGAAATTTCAGGGTGTCATTTCTTCTGTCAGATGGTTCAATGACAGCTTGGTACATTACTGTATCAACTATCTGTCTGTCTGGCAGCATCTCCACATCACCCTATTACTCATTTTATTGTCATCTCAAGACCGCTTCTCACTCTAGTATTAAAATCAATATTTAATCTTAAATTCCTTTCAATTTATTGCTTTGCATACACCATGTAACTAGCTTTTAAAAGCAAAGTCTGGAAGTTACTTGGACATGAAAGTGTCTCCTTTTTTTAAAAAAAATCTGCATTTTAACAATTCACTGAGAAATCTCAAATTGAGTTTACTAGAAAATGGTTATGCAATTTGATGTTTAATGAACTGTGTTGAAATGAGTTGTACTTAAGACTCCTTATTTAATAAAATGGCATAAGAACATGCAACATAACTACCATGTTTCTACAGTCACGTTAAGACCTCCAACATCTTCACAGAGTTTTAAGCTTCAGATGAATGGTTGTCAGGATTACTTAAAGCACTCTCAACATCTTCAAAATTCCTGCCTACCCCCACAAACAAGAGGAAAAGCCCTGGAGAAACGAGGCTTACAGTCACTTGAGAAATCAAGGACTGCTGAGGAGAAGAGGGAGCCAGGATTTGAGAGGCAGCACCAAATCTCTGAACAATAGAGAATCCAGTTAAATCTGCTCCCATGCTCTCAGGAATGTGAGAATCATCCAAGTATCCCCATTAGAAGCAGCTCCAACTCCTTTATCTCCTATCAGAGAGCCCTGGAGGGGAACAGCTCTGGGGAAAGCCCATGGCCCAGAGCTCAGCACAGACGTGTCCCTGCAAGGATTCTGATTTTCAGGAGCTCTGCTAAGCCAGAAGCTCAACAGCCTTGGGAGCACCATGGGCAATAATTAGATTGGCTCCTCCTGCCCCATCCTGGTTTCACCTACAGCTCATCAGGTTTCTTAGGAGCTCCTCTTCAAAGGAGGGAGGGAACGGGGAGGGGCAGGAGGGGGTAATTCTGTGAGTTTGATGCATGGAAAACTTTCACTAGGATCTCACATGGAACAGAAGGGAACAAATGGCAGCATTGGCCCATTCTCAGAATCCAGTTTCAAAATGAAAAACATGAGGATCTGGGATTTGGAATTGAGAACAAAATCAGAACTGAAAATAAAAAAATTGGGCAGCAGCAAGTCACAGGCAGCCTCACATGGATACAGTGCCATCCTCTACAATCAGATTGTTCAACAATTATTAATAAAGTAATTAGTGATCAGAACTCAGGTGGTGTCGCTCTGAGATGTCTCTGTCCAGACAGGTGATGCCACCACAACTGTCACTACAGTCTGGCAGCCAGGAAGAATTGCCACATGAAAAGGGAACATTTCAGTAAGTCTCTGCCCAGATCATACAAAGGAATTCCAACAACACAAGGATGTCTGAGTCGCTGATGTACAGCACCCAGCTCCCAGACATTCCTGGATCTATTAATGAACTCAGTAATTGCATCAGCATACTGCTCATGCTTAAATACAGTCAAAACTCAATCAGGCACAGATTTTTTTCAAGTTAAAGCATCACCAAAGCTAGAGGCAAAAAAAAAGTGTGATTGAGCCAAATTCATTATAATCTTGCTAAAATGTGCAAGAAAGAAGAAAAAAATCAAAATCAATAAAGTTATGTTACAATTTCGAGTGACCTTTAAATATGATAAAACTAATATTAGAAAACTGAAAACACTTGGTCGTTACCTTGTGCTACAATAGGATTTTAGGCTTCCAGTTATTGACATGAAGCCTCCATGCCAGGCTTCAGTTTCAGTTTGTGCCTCATCTTTTTTTCTGATATGAAATGACCACAGAAGTTAAAATCTGTTTCACAAAATTGCAGGTAGTTGAAAATATAATGCACTGAACCATATCACAATTTCTTTTTTTAACTAAGCCCATGCTCATTAAAGGAGCCTAATTTCTAAATACATTTTCCAGTGATTGCTCAAAATTAGAATAGCAAATTTTAAGATGGAATTTTCTAGTCCAATAAGCCTGGTACACAAAGCAATATTTGAATCTCTAATTTAAATGTTACAATGAGAGACGCTGATGGCTTCCTCCAACTGGTTCCCATTAGTTTTCACATTACTGAATTACAACACATACATACTCAGCACATGCATTTCTGAGGACCTGCTGTGCACCCCCAGAATGAGGAATACCAGGAATACCGCAGGCCATTGTTGAAGGAGATACTTTTGTTGGATTTTTTTGTTTCTTAACGTCATTTCTGCTACAGTTACGGGAAATATTTCAGTTCCACTGCACCCAACAGAAGCCCATCTGGATGAAGTGCTGGAACAAAAGCCTACATTGGAACAACATTTTTAACCATAAAATATAGGTCTGGAATTTTTCTGGCTATGTTTATGCTATTTTTGTTACCAGCATCCAGTGACATTATGGACCTTCCGTGGTACACTGAAAAATGTTGTATGATAGTAACAAAGAGGCTTTTAAAAGCCCCTCAACAGGGGGGAAGTGGAAAAAAAAATAACACTAAGAAGGGGTAAGCAGACAAAGAGAGAACAGTGAGCAGCTCTAAGCACAGATGACTCATTCTGACATTCTATACAGGTGAGGGTATACAGGAAAAACTTCAGTTAAGGAAAATTTCCAGGAATTTAATGGAATTCTTTTATTCTTTGTCTTCACGTCCCTCCCCATAAATTTCAAGCACTCAGAAGTACTGGTAGTCCTTCTGAGATTTTAACCCAAACCAAATGTTTGAGCAAGGCAGACTGTTATAAAATCTCAAGCAACCAACATCCTTGAATTAAATAGGTCCCAGTGTGTTTGGACGTGCATGGACGTTGATGCAGAAGGAATAGCAGCTGGACAATGCACTGCCCTGTGCTTGGCTCACCCCTGGCAGCCTCAGAATCCAACCCCTATCATTTCCCATCCACGTTGCCATTTCGTTCCTGACTCCTCCCTGCTGTAATTTCTTTTTTTTTCCCTTAAAATTAGTCCTTAAAGGCTGCCTGGATAGAGCTGTATTGGAGTGTATACAAAGCCAAAACATTTAAAAGCTTTTCCTCCTAGAAATCTAAGGAATGACTTAGAGATACTATCAGGTATTTTTATTGTGCTTCTGGATTAACACAGCATTATTACCAAAGCCTTACTAATCCTGATGTGAAAAACACAACACAGAAACAGGCAAGTGTGGGTAAGTTCTGCATTGATTTAGGAAAAAGTTATAATTAGTTGCTGTTGAACCTAAGAGGTAAAGCTCAGTATGCTGACCCTTGGTTTTTTTACAGCAAACTGAAGGTAGAACTGACTTATGAAACACAGCATATATTTTACAGATCTGTGTAAAGAAAACCTTGTTTTTAATAATTAGGCATCAACTCCTTCACAGAAAACAACATATTATTATAATAATTAACATTTTTATTTAGGAGGCCGTGCTCCTTTAAATAGTCACATACTTCCAGAGTGCAAAGCTCATGTAACCTAATCTGTGTTTTCCTCAAATCCCCACAAGTCCATTTACTTAAAAACACCACGCTCCTGGATGGGTGCCTGGCGTACCAAACCTGGCCCGTCGTGCATATTTTTATCCATGTTACTAAATTAGGAAAGCAGAGTGGACTAAGGTTATGCCAACTTGGAAAAAAGAACAGGGTCTGCATCAGTTTGTGCCTTTGCTTTTAAACTCAGAACCACTATAAAAAAAATTTGAATTTTATTAAGTATTAAAGCAATCTGCCCTAAGCAGAGACAATAATAAAAGCAGAAGGGAAATCTGGGGAGAAAAGGTAAGAAGCCAAATTTATTCCCCTGATTTTGAAGTCTCTAAATCAAAATGTGGAGCACAAGCTCAAAAAAACTAGTTAGGACCACATATTTTCATGCCAGGGTCTAGAGTAAGAATTGAATTACTGGCATGCTGTACCCATCAGTGGAAATCTACTGTGAAAAGAAGGGAGGGAAGAAGTCGTGTTTATGTGCCTTTACTTGAGATTTACTGAAATCCCTTATATTGAGTGCTATTCAGAATTCTAAGTTGGGTATTCAAGAAGTCTTTACCAGTTAAATGCTGGTATGAATAGTAAATACAGATATTGTACTTTACAGCAACATTAAAAAAGTGAGAGAAATGAATATGCAGTTTTCATATCTGGAAGTTTCTCCTGCCCCCAATTAGTGAAGCAAATTCCAAAGCAAAGCAGACTTTGCAATAATCACTCAACATTCCAAGGGTTACTGTATAAACAGACAAAGCAGCAATCAACAATTATCGTCTGATTTATAATTTCAGTAACGACTGAACCCTCTTTGTCATTACAGTGAAGTTGCCTATGCAAGAGAAAATGATGTAGGATTTATCTATAAAAGTTATGTATTTCAAAATTCATCTTCCTGAACTCTTCCAGCCTTCTGGAAGCACAAGCTGGTTCAGTTACAAAACTCACTGATCTTACCGCTATTAATTTCCTATTAACTTAGAGGGTTATTCATTATGGAGAGATAATTATTAATTTCCTAATAATGGGTGGGAAGACTCAATCCTCCCTAACATTAAATATGATCAGCCTCAAAAAGGTGTGGTCTTAACAAATGGAATGGGAACACCCAAGTTCTATTTCTGGCTAACACTGACTCCTGCTGTGCCCTGGAGCAAATCACTTCTGTTAAAAACACTTTTTTTCCACTCTGTAAAATGAGGATAACACTCCCTTATCAGCTTCACAGGATCTTTCTCAAATGCTTTGAAGATAAAGTTTTATAAGCCTACAAATGTATTTTAATGAGTCTTAAACTGATTATATTTCTAAAACAATTTGCCTTTAAAAGGAAAAGGATTTGAAGGGAACTGAAAGGAAGGGTCTCTGTGCTGTTAACCTCCCCTAACATTGCTGCAGTTTGCACTTTAAATACACCAAAAGCACACAGATTCGTTTTCCTTCAGTCTGCCTAAAAGAAGCAAAATGGCAACAAGTGGATGCAAGCTCAGAGGCTCCCCAGAGGTGTGGATGTGCAGGGGAGCCCCCCTTTCCTTGTGCTGGGAGGGAGGCCCCAGCCCTGGGCTCTGGCACAGACCGGCACCCCCAGCTGCTCCCTCACCTGCACCTCCTCTGACTCCAGCAAACAATCCCACTGCTGACTTCTCCTATGATTTGGTCACTTTTTTGTTCTTGGTCAACGCACTCAGCTCTTGGTTTTCAAAGTTCCTGAACAACAAACACAAAGGGAACCATGGTCTAGCCCATGTAAAGACAACTGCTGATTTTTTTTCTCCCTCTTCTTAAAGGGAATTTTGCCAAAAGATGGGCTGGGATCATAAACCATACCCTCTTCTTTAATTACTTAGCTTTTGCTCTTGACTTGGCAAAACATTAAGCTTTTCATTTCAGTAAATCTATAATTAACTCCAGCATGTGCTGAGTAAACATAACCTCACTTTTAATTAAATCTTAGAACAAGATGGTACAAAACTTGCTGTTTCTAAAGAGAAGTACCTTTCAAATAATGGGGAAAAAAACCCTAATCCTTGTCAAATAAGAAACTTGAATCCAAATTTGAGTATAATCCACCCTCTTTTAAGTCATCTGTTCCCCAAACATGCATTCCAGCTACAAGACCAAAATGTAAACCTGAAGAGCCACCACTACACATCAAAGGACTCCAAAGCTAAAATCAAACCAAATCTAAATGGTAACAGCAAAACAGAAAACCTTGGTTTTGGGACTCTTCAAGAATCATTTTTATAATGTATATCACTGGGTTTTTTTTTTCCAAATGACACAATAACTATTACACAAAGAGAAATATTATTTCTGAAGAATGAAAGGAGCTGGAGTATCATGCGCATTATAACCATCAGAAACAAAGGAGACCCTCCTAGTTAGTAATTTGTGAGTGAGAGAATTCAGCAAGATTCAGAAAATTTCCTTCTGACAGTACATGCATATAGAACTAACTCTATGATTCTAAATTAAAATGAAATATCAATTCACTGAACAAAAGGAGAAATCTCTGAAAAAAATGAAGTTCAGCTACTGTGAAAACACAGTGTCATATCTAAGTCAAGCTCTTACATGAACTAATGTAATAAAATAAAATAACCATCTTTCGTTTGTGCTGACTTCTTCCAGTAACATCTTTGGTGTCACACATTTCCAAATGGCCCTCAAGAATTTAGATTATTTAAGTGCTACATTTAAATAGTAGAAAACTTGACAAAACTTACTTCATGTTCAAAAACTGCATTTACCAGAGCCAAATAAATGAACTAAGAAACTGTTACAGACAGCAGCTACAAGATTTACAATTTGCAGAACAAAAAAATGTTGTGCATTTAAATGAAAACAAGTCCTCAAGAGAACTTTAGAACATTAAATCTCTTTTTACTTATCTGCAACTCTTTAATCAGCTCGTCTCTGAAAGGCAGAACCTCTCAGGGATTCTGATTACCCCAGAATGTAGATACTGAAGACTCTGCATTAGGCAGAAGCTGGTCCCCTTATTAATCTTATCTAAAGTATATTCAAAATATGACATTAGGAGAATTCCACAAAGCATTTTCTTCCAGCCATTTGCTATTATATTTCAGCCTGAACACACTTATTCTGAACAAATTTTATCCTTTCTGTCTGATCAAGCTCAGCTGAGCCCCCTGAGCAGCTCTCACAGCTGCAGGAGGCTGAGGGAGCCCCTCAGCAGAGGCAAATCAGACACAGAGCCCCGAGGCCAAAGCTCAGACGGACCCGAGGGTGGCAGCGATTTGGGAGCACAAAGGGAGGACTCTCACCCTCACTACCAGAGTGCCCCTGCACAGGAGGTGCTTCCCCATCTCCCAGGGACACCATCTCCATGCTTCACCCCATTCCCATTTGTTGTGGTGTGTTGCAATATCCTGTTTTACCTTCTCCCTTCCCCCTCGCCCCTCGCTGAGTGTGCCCTGTCAATCAGGCTAACATACCAGCAAGGCGTCGTGTGATAGGTGTCCCTAGTCCCTTGAGACCCTGCCCCTTCACCTGGTTGGTGGCTCACCTGTCCCCTCCCCTTCCCCTGCCCTGAGCTCAAAATGTTAATGAGACCATGCGGCCTCCATTCTGTTAGCAGCAGTGGCTCGGTGCAGACATCTCTGTACCCATGGAATAAACATCTGGCAACCTTCCAGCAGAATCCACTCCCTTTCTCTCCACCATCGCCAGAAGCTCTCTCTCCTGAGGTAAACAGAGTCCTGACAAGCCTGGACTTGCCCCGCTGCACTCTCCAGCAGCCAAGGTATCTCTGGGGTAAAACACCACAGTGCTGCCTTTGGCCCAGCAGCGAAGGTCAGAACTGGCCCAGGCACCATCTAACTGGTTATATTGGGATTCATATTCCAATACCCATTCCCCATCATCAGTGCTCTATTGCCTGATCTCCTCAGGAAGCTAAAGCTGATGTCTCCACACTGGCTGCATGTATTTTTATCATTCTCCCTCATCTCCTGCCTTAAAATGATTTTTTAAAGCTTACTGAACAATCTTGACCATACCTGAGAAAAGCAGAGGGGGTGTCATTATTAAATTCTCCCATGTTTTATTAAAACAAGCACTTCAAAGATTAAAACCTTGCCCATCCCAGTGCAGATAAACCACAGCACAGACTCAACCTCTATCAGAGTCTGAAGATTCTCTACAATCAGACCAGAGGCTTACATCTAAATCCTGAATGCACACCACTTCAATTAGTTTAAAATTTGATTTCTACAAGACAAATCTTAAATACTAAAAATGAACAGTAAGAGCACAATTGTGGAACAAAGCCATTAAAAATGCATAATGAATCAACATATGCTATTAATTGCATTGTTTCTTCCAGCTCTTAATCACAATTAAACAAGACACAGCAAAGAATCATTCTTAAGAATTAAAATGCAATAGAACAGTGGGGTTGTTCAGACACATAATAGCAAACATTTACCATCCAACTGTTCTGCAGCTGCAAGAAGGATATTTTTTAGCAACTGATGTAGGATATTACTGAGAGTATCTTCCTAGATATCCATGGAATTCTGAAAAAACTGACAGTACTTTTAACACCAGACACAGGGAATGGAGACCCAAGAGGAATGCCAGTGCAACCACTCTGAAGTCATTTCCATAAATGACTGTCATCTAAACCCAAAAGCACTTTTAAAATGCAGATCTTTAAATTCTGCACAAGTAGAAGCTAAGTCATATCTTAAATGGCTCCTTATTATAAATTAAGAGCCATTTAGAGCTGTCTTTGCCAGCAGTGCAGTGTCTGCTGCACAGAAAGCAGTGAGCACACAGTAAAATGATGCACTGCAGTGCAATCACATCCCATCCCAGCTCAGCTGAACTTTGCCTGCTTTCCCAACAGAATGCTAGCTGACACTATAATGAAGATTCATGCTACCAGTATAATTAAGGATGAAACAATTCATCAAAATTTATTATTTTGCTCTCCTTTTTCAATTGTTGAGCATAAGTGTTATTTTGAAACTCTGAAGATTTTTTTTAATGAAGTCTTTGAAGTCCTCACAATTTTACAGAGAACATCTAAGAAAACATGCTTGGAAGCCCTCTTTGGGAATTCCTAAACTTCTGTTTAGGAAACAGTGCAATGGATGAACTCTCCAGTGGGCAAATGATGCAGTGTGGGTGAAAGGCCAATCCTGCCTGGGCTGTAACACTCGTGTGCCATCCAGTGCCACTGACAGGGACAGGATGAGCACCAGAGTGGCACAAGGGACACCACCACAAACACAAAGCCCAGTGCACAGCAGCAACACCAGCAGCATTCCTAAGCATGCAGACTTGTCATGCACACAAAAAAACACATTCAGGGACAATGCTCAGGACCAAATTCTCTATAAACTTCAGGAGAAATTTACTGCAGCAAGTCTCAGCTGATACCAGTTCCTAATCAAATGTGGTAGACTCCAAATCAACTCTTCAGTAATGTAAATTATCCTTTTGAAAGTCTTTTTTGGAACCTTTTTAAGTTAATGTGTGAAGTTTTGCAGAAAATGTGTCACTTTTTCTTTGAACAAGTCTTTCTTTCATGGTACAGCACCATAAGGTAAATTATCTTTGAGGAACATAAAGCACACTCAAGTCACTCCTTTCTTTTGAATGTAGGACATCTGAAAATTGATGGAAATTTTATTGGCCCTGGGTCATAATGTTTAACAGGTTTATCTAATTTCATTCCAGAGCATTTACATAGTCATATACAATTTTTTTTCTTTCTAATCATAACCATCCTTTGACTTTTTTTAAGCAGTCTAGAAAAGTGCAAGGAAAGGACAGCAAGATTTCTGCACCCAAAACTTCAAGGAGCATTTGCAGAACATTTCTTGAGAATAAACAATGTGAACTTAAAACACATGAAGGTCACATTGAGAAATTAGTTAAAATAGAGCCAAGAGCTAATCCTGTTAGATTAAGTTAGACCAGTTTTTTGAAATCATAGCCTTAAATTTTTATCATCTCTGCAGATCAGAAAATGCAAATACACCAAATGAAAATTAAAAACCAAAATTAAAAAAGTATTTGAAAATCACCATCATCTTATCTGAACAGATATAAGGGTGATAGAAGAATAATAATGTTATATCTGCTTATCAAAATATTTAGAAGACAAAAACCAATCATTCAAAATCTGCCTATGGCCAACTTTTTTTGACTTTGTGTCACATTTACTTTGAGTAAGTTTTGCTTTTTTATTATAAACTAACAAGACAAACATTTGTTATCTACTGTCACAATGAGCTAGAACTGCCATAGGCAAAGCTGCTGGACATGTGTCTTTTTAGAAAATATGAGATTGAGGCTGTTGGGCGAAAAAAAAGGAAGGAAAGACCGGAATCCTTTCTATTGTGGAAAATTGGGAGAAACATCATTTTATCATAATGACAGTTGTCATTGGCATTTTGTGTCTTCTCAAAGAAGTTCAATATTTTCTTGATACGATGGCAAAGGCTGTTAAATAAATGCATTTTTCCCACTTCAGCAGCATCTCTTAGGACTCTACAAGCACAGAGAGCAGCTTTTCCCTAAGTAGCGCCCACTGGGAGCACTCCAAACTGCAATCCTGCAAGTGCAGGGTGCAGCACTGAGAGCACCAAGGCAGGGCTGTGTGAGGGCTGTGAGCCCCAGGCACTGACTCACCTGCAGGTAAATATTTCAGCTGGTTGTTTGCCAGGCGCAGGTGCCGCAGGGAGCGCAGGCGGCCGATCTCCGGGCACACGATCTCCAGGGCATTGTCACTCAGGTCCAGAAACTGCAGCTTAACCAGGGAGCCAATGGCTTGTGAGAGAACAGATTAAAGCATCAATGTGACCCAGGAGTGACATGAAAACCTCGGGACTGTGAGGGGAGGGCAGGCCCCAGCAGCCACAGCTGTGTGTGAGCACATCTCGAGGTGTTAAAGAGGTCTCACAGCTCAGTGCCATCAATTGTGGGAATGCTGCTCTAGCTCACAAACAGCTCTGCTGGCAGTGAGACAGGGCCAACAAACACGGGGATGTACATAATGCTCCTATCTCCAAATGTAGCCATGATATTTTCTGAAAAATCCTTTCCTTAGGATTTTTTCTCCTGAGAAGCTGGGAGGCCTCAGGAACAGAATGTAAACATTGATTATCTGCTGCTGTGGAATGCAACAGGTGGGTCTGGGATTGGGCTCATGTGGTTGTTTCTAATTAATGGCAATCACAGTTCAGCTGTCCAGACTGTCTCAGTCAGTCACAAGCCTTTGTTAGCATTCCTTTTCTAGTCTTAGCCAGTCTTCTGATGAAATCCTTTCTTCTATTCTTTTAGTATAGTTTTAATAGAATATATATCATAAAATAATAAATCAAGCCTTGTGAAACATGGAGTCAACATTCTCATCTCTTCCCTCATCCTAAGGCTCCTGCCAACACCGTCACATCCAGACCCTCCTCACACAATTCTGCTCTGAAACCACTTTCTCCATTCTCTTCCTTTGACTCTATCCAATTTCTATTCAGAAAGAGCAGAAATTGAACACAAATTCCTCAAGTTGGGAGCATAACTGCAATTAAGACAAAGAAAAGAAACTAGTGCAAGTTCTTGCTCCTTTGGGTTTCAAATCTGTCATGATCTAAAGCAGCAGAGTATTCAGTGTGGTAACTGCCTGAAAGCAGCAGACACTCTGGATTTTTAGTTCCTGCAGATGAGTGCCATTTAGCCTTTTCCCTTTCTGCAATTAGAACTGGAGCAAACAGCATTTAGGTGCATCTGAGAATTCATTAAAAGAATTTAACATAGCATAAACAAGGACATTATCAACTAAAAGCTACACTGGTATATTTTGTATGAAAATCTTTAATGTTTTATGGGAAAATAAAGGAAAAATAGGCCTCTTCAAAAGAAGAAAAATGAATATTTTATGACTCCTGCCACTTATTGTGAGCTGGTAGATTACTTACCTTCAGGTACAACAACTATGTTATTTGAATGAAGGTACCTGGGGGGAGGAGAAAAAGCAGAGGACACCACCTGTTACCCTCAAGGACTTCTGCTACATAATCAGTTTGCAAAATATCCAGTTTCAGACTGAAAGAGCACCCTCAAAGCCATTCCTCCCTATGACCACAAAAGCTGTGCAAACTGTATAAACTGGCAATGGACAGGTACTTAAGTTTCACTTGGATTATTAAATGATTACCATAAAAATAAAAGAAAATTACATACAATTATGTAAAACAAACCATTCACAGTTATAATAATAACAGGCTTTAATTTTGCAAGTCATATGGAGGAAAACAAAAAAGGAAAAGAATAAGCAGAGAGAATAACCAGAATAAATCATATTTGATCACCAAGTTATTTGACACTAAATGCTGGCCAAGGTAAGCAAAAAAAGCCCACACCCACACAAGTAACACAATTACAAACATTTTCCCCTACACATAAACTCTCATACCTTTGGTGAAGAAATAAGCACATGATCTATTCACTCAAAGTGGGTTTTTCAAGCTTAAAGTACATTTTTCAAAAGAAAAACCCAATCCTGCACATGGTTATTTATGCAGCTACAGAGGGTGGCCAGATCTCTCACTAAGAATATTCAGCACCCTCTGATGGAGCACTTCCAGTACTTCTGGTAACATAAACACTGATCTTAGATTTTACACATTTCAGATTTCAATCATCACTGCTGCAAAAGAACAATTGTATCTTGTAGAAAATAACAGTAACAAAATTTTCCAATACTGATATCCAACTGCAAAGGAATATTGAGTACTCAGTGTTCAATTGCTTAGGCACACATGGAATTATTTTCATGGCATATTTTTTCCTACTGTATTCCATTTCCCAAAGTAGGAACCTCTCTTTTCAGGGAGACAGAACAAGGGAAAAAAATGTAAAAATACTTCAACTGCATGGGGCACCTGAACCTTCTCTTTCTCTTTAAAAAGTGTAGTTTGCTAAAAACTTAACAACAATGTAAGAATAGCATACATGTTTGTAGAAATATAGGATGAGCATTCTCTTACCCATTTCAGCTGCAGCTCCTGAAAATATTTGTGAACTACCTCACCTAAGCTAAAAAACCCCTGTATTATGAGGGGTTCATAGCCCAGCATCAGGGGCATGATACACACAGAAAACCACACAAGTGAGATAACTAAGGATGTAAATTTTAGGAAAACAAAAATAATTTAAGTTTGTCTCTAAAAATTAAAAACTACTGTACCAAATTATTCTTGAAACAAATTCTTATTTTGTGGTCTCTTCCCCAACAACAAAACACCTTTTATTGGCTCATCAAAAACTGACTTGTCCTATTAGAGCTACACAAACCACAGGCCCATTGCAGCTCTCTCCAGACCACCAGAATGTGTGGGATAATGGTGGGACAGCTGAGCTTGCTGAACACCAAATAATTAGGCTTGACTCCTATAAATCAGTGTTTGTAAGAAATTATTTTAAACTGTAATTTGAACGGGTTTTCCTAAAAACAGTATCAAATAACAGGGAGGTTTCCTGATGCCCAGTGGCAAATCATGATATGAAATATGAAAATATTAATTTTACTGCTGTCAAGACAGAGGCATGATCAGATAGGATTTGCTCTTGAGTGAGTCAGAGACTGCAGTGAGCTGCAAACCAGTTCAGGCACACTGGACAAGGCAGCAGCAAGGTGGGGTTAAAGGGCCACATGAGGATGCCCAGATCAGCCACTGAGGGCTCCTCACACAAACCCCTCCTGAGGGGAGCTGGCCATTAAATAAACAATCACTGCTCCACCAGGTACTCGTGTGAAACTGAGACAAAGGGCTTGAAAGGGGAGAAAAGGATATTCCTTTTAACCCTGCACTGCCAATCCTACCACAGAAGGGAATCACAACTTTATAAGGAAAGGGGAAGGAAGAAAACATTGTCTCAGGGGCTTAATTAAATTAATTGTCAAAACAATCCAGTTCATGGGACATCCATTTTTTGGACAAGACTGGATAAACTGCTCTGCCTACAGCAATCATCATTCCACAGTTACCACCCCTACGTGCTCATCCCTGCTGCTATTTGACAATCTGGGACTGGGTTCCACAAACTGATTACTGCAATCAGCACCCCTGGGAGCTGGGCTGGGGAGGAGCAGCAGGGGATGGGCTGGAGGCTCTAACCTGTTACCCTGCCTCTGTCACAACCTCTGACCACTGCCCTGGGAGCTTCCAGGGCTTGATCAGTGTGACAAGTCTGCACAGAATTTATGGGGTAAGGTTTTTTTCTCTTAGCAGTATAGACAGTGGTATCAAGTTCTTCTCATACAATAAACAAGAAATTTTAAAAAAATTAAAATTGGACTTCATACATCTCTGTCAGAAAACCCAACAACAAACAAATTAAGAAAATACAACAATAAAAAAATTACCCTTTCTTGCCCTCCAAGAAAACCCTCCACACTTAAGAGAGAAATTATATGCAAGTAATAGAGTCTAGATTATTTTAAGATGAGACAGATAAGCATAATAAAAATATATTAGAACTCCTACACAAACTCACAATTCCACGAGGTTTGGGAGCTTCTGTGCAAGGTTTTCTGGCTGAAAGAGAGTTAGAGATTTTTTAGGTTTCTAAACAAAAACCAGACACGCAAACATTGTGTACCCAAGTAATTTTAATCACCATACTACAAGATGTCAGCAGGAAAAATGGCAACAAGGAATGTCTGTCTATACAATACCCTGGTTCCACACCCCAAGTGTCCATCAGGGCAATCTCAGATGTATCAGGGTGAGCAATTCACTACTGAACAAAACTACAGCCTAGAAGTGACATTATCATGTCCTCAGCAAAATGGGAGTCAGATTTCTGACTGGAAAGATGGATTACCTCATCTCCTTTTGAAAATATATTCAAATAAATGAGTTAGTTGAAGGGAAGAGATTGCTAAGAAGTTGCAGCCTTTACAGACTTCAAGCAGAACAAGAACTACACAAGATGTCTAACCAGAATGTATTTTATAATGCTGCTAAACTGGGAAATGACCTACAATCTTTGTGTAGCTTGATCAATTACCACCAAGCCAGAACTGCTGAATCCATCAAACTAGATTTTCATATTTACATATTAATATGCATATCATTTCTTAACTGCCAACTGATCCCTAGCTGTAATTCTCTTCCTTGGTGGCATTTATAACCATGAGCACATATCACAAAATTGGCTTCACAAGCTTCAGATGTCGTGTTGGAAACTATACTCAAAATTATTCAAAGTTAAGAAGACAGTTTTATTACTTAAGAAACCTGCTTTAACATAGATTTGTTTTAGTGAAAAAAAAAGGGTTACAATACTGATATATGCAGAAATGCCTGCATTTCAAAAGCAGCTTGATGACATAATTAAATTCCTGTTAAAACTAGAAATATTCATGCGAATAAAGATGATGTATGACACCTTCAATAGCTATATTCTCTAAAATAGATAACTTTGGGTTCATGACGGAGAAGCAGGTGACACTCTCAGGTAGCAAGCACGCCCGTGCTGGCCCCCAGCCCCAGCCCGGCTTTGCTCGGAGCAGCGATCGCGGCTCGGCCCGGGGAGGGGCAGCCCCGCTCGGTGACGTCACGGCCGCAGCGCTGTCCCTGAGCCGGCGCTGCCCCCTGGCGGCAGCTCCGCCACAGCGCAGGGACCGCCCCGGCCGGGCCGGGCCGGGCCGACACCGCGGCCGAGCCGGGAAATGGGGCCGGGCACAGAAACACCCCAGCCTTAATGACACAGCGTGGGGAAAAACATTTCACTGCCATCCTACTGCCTTTAGTACGATTAGCATGTTAACCTGAACCACAAACTACTGCCACCACTCCACCTGCTGCGCTGTCAGAACAGGACAGCATCCCATATTCTGAGGCAGGAAATTAAAATCGATCACTCTTGATCTTGCTTCCCACAGCACTAACAAGGCAAACATCTATTTCTTTTTAATAGATGGGGAAATTGGGTACTGGAAGGTTCATGTGATCAAAGATGAACTGGGAAGATTTGGGGCTGGGATACAGGTGTGCTGTGTGATCCATTCATTATGTCACAGCACTCCATCACTTCCCTCTTGCCAATGGAGACAAAAATGAAATTATTCTTAGCCAAGGTAAATTCTGTCAGAGTAACTATCCCAGACATTTCATAAGAGTCATCTGTCAAGGACAAGAGTCATTTGAGAAGAGTAAAGAACAAAAGCTGATTTAGTCATTTATTTTCAGAATTCTGAAAGAATGAACCAGTGGGACAAATGTACCACCTAATTATAAAGAAATATGGTTCAGGTTCTGTTTTGATGGTTATCAATAATGCTCATGCAATTTGAAGTGTTTATTGATAAGCTATTGCTCATCACCTTGCATTAGAGAAGTGTACAGAGGATAGATTTTCCTTCAATAATTTGTTTTCAAGTATTCTCAGCTGAGATTTCCACTCCCCCCACTGCCCCGGTGCACCTGACTTACTATGACTTTACTAAAATTGAGAGCACTACTTGTCTTACCAGTAATAAGAAAAATCTCATTATGAAATTCTGCTCTGTGTGATTTCTGTTCCTCCTGTTTTTCCCTCTCCATCACCTTTAACCTTTTCTCTCAGGACAAGCTCTCCAAAGGTCCCTCCCTGCTGCTCTCCAGGTTCTCTCCAGTTCACCCAGGCTGTTCGTGGCTATCAAACTCTCAGCTCCAGCTTGTGCTTTAACAGCATCAATAATTACTTCCTTCTGCTTTTAATGGAGATTGTCAAACTTTCCACGTTCCAAAAAGACATCTGCCTTTTTTTGTAACATGCTGCTGACTTGATCTATTTTGGTCCACTACAACTTCCAACATCTCTTCTGTGGAACAGATGCTCAGTGAATGACACCCAAATTTGTTTGCCTTGTTCCAACAATAGTGCTGAGCACTTGAATGAGAGCCCAACAAGGCACATTATGAGCAAGTTATCCTGATTGCTGTGAATCTAATCAAGCTCTGCTTCACGCTGTTTGAAAGCAATTTTGCCTAAGTATGACCTACATTTTAACTTTTGTTTCAGTTTCTTTATCTAGGTCTTAACACTTACATACAAAACCCTCCTTATTGTTTCATCTTTTGAGCAGTGCAAAGTTTGTGAACTTACTGCACTAAATCATCACTGAATTTCACAAAGTGTCAAGGCAGAGCTGTTTACAGCCTTTGGCTAATTTTACAGCAGTTTTGATTTGTAACTATGAAACTTATCCTCCTGTTAAATTATTGCACATTATTAAATTACTGCCCAAAACCAGAGTGCTAAAATAATTCTCTACAGTACATGGCAACTTAAGTGACTCATTTAAGATGAAGAAAAGGCATAAAATCTTCAGAATTTAAGCTTTTGGCCCTTAAAGTGGAGTACTGGACTCATTCTAGGAAACTCTGAAAACTGTACAATTTTGGTGAATTTTAAGTAGTCATGCCCTACAGCTCCTCTACTGTTGCTATTATTTTATCTCTCATACCCTGGAAGAGCCCACCAAAAAAAACCCAACAAATTCAAACCAATCAAGGGACCAAAAATGAAAACTTGGAGACTTGAGCCTCTTGAGGGTAGCAAATTCTGACTCTATAGGATAGAGTCTTACCAGCTCAGAACATTTCTCACAGTTATTTTACTGCCCCACACTGAGTTTTGAGGTCACAACATTGACTCAGGGTGAGAATTTCTCCAGTTCAGGGAAAAACAGCAAAACAAGAAGAAATCCCAGAAGAAAATCCCACATTAATTGTGACATATAACTGTGTTCTCCTATCAACAGCAGCCCATAGATACAAGTTTTTACTGGCACCTTAACAGGTTTGGAATTTGACCCTGGGATTGACATTGCCTTGGAAATTAGGCACACACCAAGGGAAAAAGTCATTCAGCCTAATGAAGAAATGTAGAATAGACTGCACAGCATCATCTAACAGGAGAAACAGACCACTTATGTGAGTAAAACATATTGGTTAAATAAAACTCTACAAAACAATAAGCCTGACAAGAAAAGCTCCAGAAGGTCTTGAGAGCTGGAGGAGGGTAACCATAAAATGTCATGAACATCCATTTATCATTCTCTACATGACCTAAGCAAGTTCAAATACTCACATCTTACAGCTGATGGCATCTTTCAGGGTCAGATTATCTATAATATAATCTCTTTTTGTTTTCTGTTTCAAAACCCAGCATTGCTAAGCACACAGACAGTAAACATTGCAATAAAGAGACTGCCGTACCAATGTGGTCAGGGAATTTCTTTTCATGTAAAGTCTCTCCAGGTACTGCAGCCCCTCATCTTTCAGTAACTCCAGAGGGAAGTGATGGAGATTTCTGTAATTCAAGAACAAGTTCTTGTGCCTCTCCAGCTTTGCCTCAGAGATTGTTTTACACAGTTCTGATGCCATGACTAAGCAGCACATCTACTGCATCGCCTCTTCGCAGAGCAGAGCCATTTCTAGGAGACAAAAAGAGGGAAAAAGCCCAAAGTATTACCAAGGTGTGGCCATGCATTGTTTGGAAATTTGTCATCCTGATTACAGATTCTCTGATAATTTATCTAAACACACCTGTTCCAGGTAATATACAAAGTCCCCAGAACACCCACACCATAAGCTATGTTAGAAGCAAGTCTTTGACTACTTTCTGGAATAAGCTTTAGTGCATTAGAGACCTGAAATAACAAAATCTTTGTTATATTTGTTTATATTTAATGCTTTTTAGCTTCATACAGGTTCAATGGACCTTTTGGATTATTTTATCAAAATTGCCACTACAAGAAGAAAATAAAAGCAACTTCTTTTAACCATTACTGATGTCCCACATCCTGTCCCATGTGCTAAAAGAAGAACCCACAGATAAGAAAAACACACAATTAATACAGGATTTTAGTTTCAAATTATTAAAAAACACCATTATCTTTTAAGGCACTAAGACAAAAGGCAATGAAAGTTTGAAATGCTTTCCCATATAAAATTGGTGGAATAAGTTGGAAGAGGTAATTGGGAGCCATTTAAAAATAATACACTAAGATATGAGAAATCTGAAACTTGCAGTGAGAAAGTTCATAAAGGGTTAGATAAGACAGCAGATTTTCAGCTTGCTCTACTAAAAATAAAACCAGAAAGAACAAAGTGTCAAGTTCTAACTGACAATTTCCAAACCAGAAAACAAAAGCAGGAGGGCAAATTAAAAATTAACTTGTATCTGAAACCTGACTTGATTCAACTTGTTTTTCATATATAACTAAAATTCAAGTCATTATTATGCTGTCTACTTTAGACAACAACAGCAATGCTGCATCTTTTCAACTATCTCATAAAAAAACATAATAAACCCAGACTGTTCATTAATTTAAAGTTACCATTTTGCTACAGAATTGTGTATATAAATTAATTCCCATTAATGAAAGGCAAGGACTCAGAACTGCTTCCCACCAATAACATCTTCTATTTTAGTTCAATCCTTCACTGAAGGAGAGGTTTCTAATCATAACAAATATTGGAAGTGAAGGCCCTGAATCATAAATCCCATCTGGTTATATGCATGGTACACAAAACTCCAGAGTGACAACCCAACCATACATGTAAATCATTAGTTTGAGGAGTTCCCTTGATTTGCAGATAACAGCTCTCAGCAGTGATCAGTGTCCTTCTGGACCAATACACATTTGTGAGGTTTTAAAGAGGTTTTTCACCATTGTCTCTTCATTAGCTGTTTGAGGGAACAGGACACACACTCTGGCCCTTGGCACTCTTACATTAAAGCTCTTTTAGACCAGAAGAACAAGGAAATTACAATTCCCAACTCTACTTCTGTGATCAGCATTAAAATAATTCCTGGAAAAGTGTTTAAAATTTTTAATGGGCATAGTGTGAGAATTTATTATTAACCTCTACAATATAAGACAAGGTAAAGGAAAGCTCATCCTTCTCTGAGTTTTTTTAAATCAGAAGTTGAGAAATGACAAAACACACACACAAATATCCAACAGCCTTCCAATTTTGTGCAGAGATGGTTTTCAGGTGTCCTGCACTTGTGGGCTCCTCTTCACAGAGCTGTGGCTCCATAAAACACCTGCACATTTAGCCATGGCACACACGGACACGCAACGCCACAGATGCAAAGTCCAGTCACAATCTACTCTGGCTCTTACTTCAAAGGAACCTCCTCCACTCCCTTCCACCACCAGCCAAACTTTTCCTCTCTCAATTATCTTTTTCCCAGGATGAGGTGCAGCCTTACTGAAGGGGAACAGCCACAACCATGCTCTTTAAGGAGAGTAAAAAACAAGGATGAGAGCTGACAGCACCCAGGGACCACGGCCCCGTGAGGGACCGGGACATTCAGGGAGGGCGAGGAGGATGGGGACGGGGGAAAGGGGGTGAATTAGGGGAACAGAGATGGGAAAGAGGAAAAGAAGGGGCAGAGGGGCGCACCGGGCAAGGGGGACACGGGGAAGAGAAGGAGAAACGGGGAGACAAGGAGGGAACGGGACAGACAGCGGCGATGGGGCCCGGCCACAGCGCGCACCCCCTCACAGAGCGGTGCCGTGCCCGCGCGGTCCGGCGAGCAGACAGCAGGGGCAAAGCACCGGGGACAACCTCCCACCGCCAGGACCCGATCAGCTTGGCCCTGTCCCCGTCCCCCCTCGGCCCGGCCGGGTCACAGCCACTCACCGGGGCCGCCGCAGCGGGAGCGGCGCCGCCGCCGGCCCAGGGACCCGGGGGCGGGACGGGCCGGGCCGGGCCGCGCGAGACCGCGGCTGCCGCGCGGCTCTCGCGAGACACCGCCCCGCCCCGCCGCGGGTGCGACCAATCACAAGGCTCCGTCTCTCCCGCCTCCTTCCGCCAGCCAATGGGAGCGCGCCCTCCCTCAGCGCTACGGCCGCCCCTCGCTGTGGGCTATGGGGCCGCGGGCGGTCCCGGGGTGCCAGGTCTCTGCTGGTGTCCGGTTATTCCCGGTCTGTGGTCTCTGCCGGTGTCCCGGTGATCCCCGTCTCTGCCCGTGCTCAGGTGTTTCAGGTGTTGCTGGTGTCCCGGTCCCTCCCGGTGCGGCTTCATGAGCGAACATGGGAGCTCCACTTGCCTCCCCGCGTGTTCACACAGCCTCCGGTGCTAACAAGTCACCCCTGATTGATCGCTGATAAAGGAGAACATAATTTGCTGATAGAAATTGAGTTCAGGGACCACCCTCTCCCTGCCTTTTATTTCTGTGTTAACACAGAGTGGAGGCGCTCAGAGGGTCCTGCCTGCACCCACCACCTGCCACCACGAGCATTTTTACCCATGATAGTTGCCCTGTGGAAATGTTTTGATTTTATGTGTATTCACTCTAGAATGGCACGTAAAGGCTTGTTTGTGTCTTGTCAGTTCTCTGCTGACAGCTAATTCCCTCATCCTCAGGGTATTTAACATCACTGGGTATTAAAAAGTTGCTCTTTGCTGAAGATAACCTCTACAGCTGGCTAAAAAAAGAATCTCAGCTGCAGAAATCCTCTTTCCAGTTTCCACAGACTAATTATTATAAACTGGTCTGAACGAGATTCACGCAGCAGGTCTGCAGGGTTACCAAGATGAACACCTTGCAGAAGATATTTCTTCCATGTATTCACATAACTTTCACTTGAAATAAATCAACATGCAGAAAAGCTTGAGATCTTTTCCCTTGCAGACTCGTTCCTCTCTTTTTCAGTTCTAAATAAAGAATAGCAGTTCTTAATGGCTCATTTGTCATTTTCCTGCACTTGAAAGACAATAATTGATTGTGACAACTACACTTGCTCCATCTTACTTTGCAATCACAGTTTTTTTGGAGTTATTTTTTTTCAGAAAAAAATAGATTGGGTTTTGTTGAAATAATTTACCCTTCAAAATTCACCCTCCTCCATATTTATCATATCATTCTGTATACATGATTTCTTACTGTGGTTGATAGCACTTGTCTGTTTTTTTCAGCTGATGTTACAAAGTGGCCTGCTTGTAGACCACCATGGTTTTAAAAACAGCAAAAACATCACACTTCTTAATGTCACTTTGGTCTCACTCTATAAATATCTGAGAAATTAAAAGTTAAGCTTATTTCAGACCAAAGTAGAAGCTGAATATGAGGACTTTTAGCAACATGTTCCTCAGAGAAAATTCAATGTGTCAAACCAAATGTACTTTTCCAGAATATTGAGTCGTTGATCAGGACAGAAACTGTGTTTCTGTCTTCTTCTACTGAAATAGAAAATGAAAGATGAAGTTTTTTTCCTGGGAGACCTGCTCTTAACAGAGCCAGGATACTTAATGTATTTATTTACACATAAGTTGTAATGGTTTGGGGTTTTTTTGGTAGGAGGTTCTTTCAGAGAATAACAGGTAAGAGATAAGATTACTGCACTCTGATATTGTTGAGAGCAAATTGTGTTGGTTCTTTTCTGCTCACACCAACTCACATCACTTTTTCTTGTGTCTTTCCCCCTGAAAGGTCACCCAGAATTCTCCCTTCGTTGTTTTGTGTAGCCTGAATCATCACACTCATTCATTCTCTGTTTTTCCCCCTCAGCCAGTGCCATGGTGATCTGTGAAAAGTGCTGCTCTCAGACCTGAAAGCTGATCCCCAAAGCTCTGATCCTGCCCAGCACAGGTGTCCAGTCTTGCTCGTGTAGTCACAAGGCTAAAAATGATGAGTGGAGCAGGGATTTTGGAATCTGATCTTCATTTACCTCATGGTTGCCAAGTCATTCTCCTCTAACTCATCACACTAGTGCAATCTCTCTGCTAAGTAAATTTTACTCATTTTTTACCCTAATTTAATCCTTATTTTTGTGCTTCTGAGAGCATGGGAGGCTTGACTTTTCCATCTTGCTAAGAAGGATGGCTGATCTTATCTATGCCTACATAAAGAAACCAATAAATCTTGCTTTGAAATGCCAGTTTAAAGTAGATCTATTCAAGTAGTTTGCAGTTGTCAGTGGCTTCAAGATCCACCATCATCTGTGGTTTACTGGAAAAAATCCAGTGGCTGGAGCACAGCTTCTCTGGTGATCCCTTGTGTGTGCTGAAATCACACAAGGCAGATGAAGATAGTGTGAATAAAAAGAGATGATGCTATACCAGATTTATTACACAAGGCAACTATTTGAGACTGATAACTTTGGGGAGATGTAATTGGAAATACCTTTGCATAGTAAAATTTTATGCCAACATTTTCTTTTGTTTTGCTGACTAAAACATGAAGAAATTATTTTTATTGAGGTTTTTATGACAAGTTTCCTAGCTCTCAATGTCACAGACCTACAAGATTCAAAGTACCTCAGTGAATTTCTGAATTTGAGTCCTGAACACTGTGAGGTTCCACCTCCCTAATAATCCTGCATGAGTCTTTTCCACCCAGTGCTGTGGATACCACTGATATTGAATCATGTGCATTAAATTAGACTTTGTAAATTTGGAATATGATAAAAATATCCACTTCGCAATTAAAGGTCAGTTTTTAGCAGCAGGAAAATTCAGTGTGATTGATGCATGACACCAAGAGAGTTTCTCCTTCAAGGTCAGGTAATTACCAAGTATTTTTATTCTCTGCTCTTCAGTGTGTCAAGTAGCAGCACAAAATAGGCTTTCTTGGACATCACCGTGTTCTGAGAATTATGGTGAGGCACAAACCCGTCAGTAAACACTGAGCTCATGCAGCTATGCCTGGTGCAGAGAAGTCCTGTGGGCTGGAGGAATCTTCTAGGCACAGATCAATCCAGTGATCAGCAGATGGAGATTCAGCTTTCTGGAGGTTCTGGTGTGTTAGCACAAGTGTGTGAAGCAGTAGTGACCCAGCCTGCTGCATCTGCCAGCTCTCACAGCCAGAGAACATCTTTGCCATGCTCAGACTGGAGAAGAATCTACTTAACACATGCTTGGGACATTTGGAGTGGTCAAGGAAAATGACAGAGCTCTCCTTTACGTGGCAGGGTTCCAGCACAGGGGCCGAATGCTTTGTGCTGTCCTACTGTCTTCTGCTTATCCCTAGAAAATAAACATTGCCTGGAATTTTGAAAGCTCTTATGCAGTTGAATATGCAATTTCATTTTCCTGCTCTTACGGACACCAAGGGGTGGTTTTCTTCCTCATCTGAGGACTAAAAACTTCCATTTCTTCAATTTCTTCTATTGTTCTTTGTACAAGAGCCAAGGGCCTTGTGTCATCATCAGGTTCTGCAAAGACTTGAAGAAGCAAACAGAACATTTCCAGTTTGCATCCTTTCTTGTAGAATTTCAAATCTTCATTCTTCTTACCCTTGTTTTCACTTTACACTATCTTATATAAGATGTTTTCAGTCAATCCAGATTTCATATACACAATGATACAAGATTCAGTTGGTATAAATGTCAAGAATTTTGCATCTATTCTTTAAACAGGAGGTTTATTTTGCATCATACATCATTTGTTGACTTGTCTCTGGTACGAGAAAGAAACAAACTCTGTAAAATGTTTGGTCTTTACTAATGGAGAAAGAATCCATTCTCCAGAAAGTCCTTGTTCTTCTTAGGAAGCCTTTTGTAACTTTCAGTTAGTAATTTTGGTTTAGGGACAAAGCTCTCTTATTGGAGAGGAATAAAGTTACAGTGACTCATCACAGTTCTGCTGACTGTGATTCCATAAATGCTTTAACTCTGCCTTTCTGCAGCAGTACAAAAGTGGGAAGGCAGATGGAGCTCCTGCACACCGAGTGCCAGCATGCCAGTATTCAACCTTTAGACATCATCCACCTTTGGCTCAGACCTTTTTATTTTCAGTTTATTCTTTATTGTATTTGTTAAACTGGAACTGACTCCTTTTTCAATGGCACAGTAATGCTAGTGAAAAACCTAATTTCAAGGGAAGTTATTTGCACTGCCTGGTATGCTTCAAATCAGCATGGCTCAAAATGGAAGCTTTTAAAACAGTTTATTGCTAATTTGGGCTGAACTAATTTTTGAGGGAAATTTCCTGGTAATCACATTGATTCTGTTGTGTAATAGACTCCCAAAGAAGTAATGGAAAGCACTGGTCATTTGGACAGGCTGCATTTGGAATGGGACAGCCCTAATACAGAATAAGCAAGCAGTGGATTTTGTCCCTGATCATGCAGTTTCTGCTCATTCTGAATTCCCACTGATCTAATTAATCTCAATTGGAAAAAGAACAATGCCTCACTGAGTGCCCCAGAAACCAAATTCCTCTGTTAATGTGTTAAGCAAATACAACAATAGGCAGAATCAACATTTCTGCCTCTGCTCCATGGGGAAATCTCAATATGGGATCACTGCAAAGGTACCAAACCAGCAGCTCCCCATGGCTTTTCAGCTGTTAGTCCTGTAAAGGCTGTGAAAGGAGCATAAGGCTGATGTGGAGGTATTTTGTGCTACCTCTTGTTGACAAGATAATCATGACTTTCAAATTAATTTTAATTAACCAAATATTATTTTTCAACTTGCTGACATTGCTGTATGTCACAAATGCATTAATGAATAAAATTTTGTTTATTGTTTGGAATTCTCTTTATGAAACTCTTTAAATGTGACTGATTTGGTTAAAGTCACTTAAAATATTGTCTCCAGTTTTGCTTCGTTCAAACCAATAAAGTAGTAAAACTTGAATAGCAAATTTGGACAGCACATGGACACTTATTATTTTCAGGCAACAAATAGCATGAAATGTTCTTTGGTCTATTTTTATGTGTCCTCAATAATATTATTTTTTACTACCGCCCTCGGCTGCCATCGAATCTCTGTGGTGGTGATTTCTCTCCATCCTTCTGCCTGCCCCAGGTTTCCTTTCTTTTCATCTTCACTGCATTTCCCTTCAGTCCAGCTGACAGATCTGCTGAGTTCATAATTGTCAAAAGATTCCCCAGCATTTCTAATGATTCGTTGGATCTGATTTGACCAAAAGTTGTTGTTAATTCAACTGAAATCAGTAGTTTTAACATTAAACATTAATTATTCTGAAGTTGTTCCTTCTTCCAGATACCAAACCTACTCCAATTATTTTATTGCTGCCTAATGTTATTTTATTTTTTCTCTTAGCCATTTATTCTTCTGAGAAGTCCCATGATCTGGTGTTGAAACAAATTCATGTCTTGTAGAGAGACTCCACATCATCAGCAAAGCTCCATTGTTCCTATAAATTTACTTTAAAACTTTGATAAAATATTAAATCCCTATACTCTCACCCTCACAGTACCATAATTTTAGCATATATAGGATTGAAATGAAAGTATTTTAGTGACAATACACACACTTGAAGTTACATTTTTATCTATTTATGAGATGTTTGTATTTCCTATGGAAAGATTTCAAGTGAGGTGCCAAATGTCTTGGTTGTATAAGGTGACCAGTTTTGTAATTTAATTCCGCCATTCATTTCAGAAGGGTGTTAACTCTGTGACCTGTTACATTATGATAGAAATGAGGCAGGTGGTGAGCTATTTTTCATTCCAAGGGAATATAAATAGTGAAGGGGGGCAGCATGGTGTATATGCAGCTCTTTGATTTATGCAAGCATATTGTGGAACTTGTTTGAGGGAAGTCAGATATAGAAATCTTCTGTTCCTGAGACCAGTGGGAGATTTGCTTTTAGAGACCTTGCTGGGTTTCTCCTTTTCATGTCAACCATCCATGTGGTTACAGCTGGGATCTGACCTTTCTTTTTATTGAACACTCTAGGAATAGCTTAAATATACACCAGGATGCTCCACGTGTTGGGGAGACACTCAATGGGCTGTTTCCTGTCAAACACAGAAAATTTATTTTTTGAGAAAAGCCAAAGATCTTTCTTCTCTTGTTAAAGCTGTGTTTCCTCTTAGAAATCTTCCATGGGAATTCTTGAGCACCTTGTTCTGAGAGCTCTGAGTGAGGAACCACAGTGCAGGCGCACTGGGCTGGGGAGCCCTTGGGCAGTGGTCAAGGTCTTGGACTGCTGACTCTGGGTACTTTTTTCCAAGTCCACACCTCCTTCCTGCCTTTGTCCCATTTGCACCACAACACTGATAAAGATCTTTCCACATTATAAAGTCATGGCACAATATTTGTTACCAGCTCCCCCTTGCCTCGCTGTAAGGAGAGTTTGGGACAAAATGTCTTTGTGTCTGGCAGAGCTCTGCTCCCAGGGAGCTGTTCCAGGCCATCTGTCTGGAGCAGGGTAACATCTTCTGCCTGACCAAAGGAGATAATGCAGCCTTCATTCAAAAGTAAAATGAAGACTCAGAGCCATTTCTGCTGAAATTATTTCGCTGAACCTATTTTTCATTTTGCACCAAAGGCATAAGAAAAAGAACCACATGCCATATAGACTCTTCTAGAGATTAATGCCACAAAATTCTGGGCCAGTGAAATAATTAGGTCTGTTAAACCCTTTTTGTGCTTTTAGCATCATGGTCAATGAGTTCAAGCTTTTCAAATACACATTATATACTTAGAACAGCTCTCCTCTGTAGTGATGGCACCTTCATAGCCCTGAGCCAGGGATACACATTGCTACAAATTAGAAATAGCCCCACCAATACAGCTACAGCTTCATTACAATTCTTAAATTAATGTGTGTTTCTTTCATAAAATAGAAGCCAGCCAACCACACACAAAACACAAAATTTGCCTACTGAGGAATAAATCCCTGTCAGCATCCCAGTGCTGCACTCTGGTCCCATGTTGGGTAGGGCTATGGATAGACACACTGCTATCAGGAAATAATTTAATTTTATTTAGATGCTTGAAAAACATCTAAAAGAGGAAATTTATACCAGAACTCTTTTGTGTGGTTTATATCTTGGACAAATGGCCACTCTCTGTGTATATCCAGTCCTTAGAGGTTGCTCATCTGTAATGTGACTCCTGACAAATGGATCAGTCTGGATTTGGAAAACCACGTGGATAAGTGCACCATGATTTGGCCTCTATGTTTTAAAAAATCAGTCTAAATAGTGTTAGTGTACCCCTACATAAGTGGAGAAAGAGAGAAAACTGATATTAGGAAATGGAGAAGCCCACTTCCCTGGAAGATTTATGTGGTAGAGTATGCCAGCCTTTAACAGCATATGTCAAGTGTGTAGAGGTTGATGACAGGGTATGTTCTATTCTGCTGATGGGAGGGCTCAGCTCCCAGTGACTTTGGCCATCCCCGAAGCAGAGAAAACCATGGCAGTGAAGCAAATAACTTTTTCCTACTTCCATTTGCAGGTGTTTCCTCCCTGATCTCTTCACCACACATGCCTGACTTCCAGAGCAATTCGGGATGAATGGCAAATCCTTTGTGTTTGAAAAACTGTCCTTTTCCTTTGGTTTCTGTCTTGGAACCCCATGAAACAACCACTAAAGATACTTTTCTGGCTGAAAGACAAAGTCAAGGACCAGTGCACAACAACAGCAAAGTTAAGTAGATAAAAGCATCACAACATAAGGGCTTAAAAGACTCCCAGTGTTCTGACCTCTGCTGTCAAATAGTCTGAGTTCAATACCTGGTAGGAAAAGAATCCAAAACCCACAGAAGATGAACCATGCAAAGGGGACTTTCCTTGTTCAGTAGGGACAGAAGTTATGCCTTTATATTCAGACACGGTGAGTATTTGTTGTAGGGGGCTCTGTCAATTTAGCTACAGCATATTGTTCTATTTGATTTATTCGGATTTTTCAATTTTATCTTTCCTCCTCAAATTCTACCTGTGGCACAGAACTCAGCAATATGCAAATATTGCAAGAACATTGCAACACATCTCAAAAGTATTTCTCTTTCTCTATGCTTTTATTTATATAAAGCTAGATTAGGGGAGCATCTTTGCAAAATCAATTACTTAGTAAAGCTGAAATTCAGCTCAATGTGAACTCTTCCATTTGTTCATAACATTGGATTCCACATTATAGCTCTAAGTGCAATAATATGAAATATCCAAGGGATTGTACAGATTCTCATCTTGGGAAGTTCAATGAGAGCAAACTGCAGTGGATGTTAGAGCAAGGAAGAAACCAAGCTTGTTTTTAGAAATGGGTATCAAGGAAAAACCAGAATAGAACAGGGCTCTCACAGAACTGAGTAAATGATTTTAAAATTTGCTGCAGACAGAAGGTCACTCAAAAATGAAGGTAGGCCCATATTCTTCAACCTCCCTACCAGCATCAGGTAGCCAGGGGAAGCAGATCAGTTAAAATCAGTGTGTGGGGAGAAAATAACATTTCCACTCAATGATTTATGCTCAGTATTTCATTGGTGTATAAAAGCACTGCTAGCAAAGTAGTTTTATGCATATTTTAAAAGGCTGTTTCACTTGATCAGAGACAGGAAGGCCATGAAAGACTTGTAGATGGCAAGTTTATAAAAGGAAAACAAATGGAAGGGAAATAAAATCCCTTTCCACCAGTATTTTACTTTCCCAGCCCATGTGATAGACATAAGCAAACTTCTCATTTCACTCCTGGCACTTAGCAATGTTCCCCACTGTTTTCAGATCCCTCGGACTTTCCTTCTTTCCCATCACTCAATGAAGAGATAAGTTATCTTCAAAAGGCTTAGATATAAAGTCTAGTGAAATTACAGAAATAGAAATATGTACTAATCAGAAAAGCAAACCTACTCTCATATCTAAGTTTACATGAATACTATCAGTATTTAAGCCAAAACCATTTGATTTCCCTTGTGCTTCTCTGTGTTTGCTTCCTTATTTTGACTTAGCAGTCAGATTATTAGCTTTGCTTTCTTGCTTTAGAAAATTCAGAAGAAACACAGCAACAGTTTCCAAACAAAAAATTTCTCAGTTTTTGCTGATCATTGTGGCAGAGAGAAGAGCTTTGATTTTGCCAGGATCCTACAGGCCTGATTCAGCCCCAAGCTCATGGTGAATTGAACATCTTTGTCCTCTTTTTCCACACCTCATCTTCCATCACAGACTAGAGCTTTCCTACAAGGCTTTTTTTTTTTTAAATTGTGGCTGTCCCTTCATTAGGTAGCACCATAATCCTTCCATTTCTGTTGCATTTCAGCAAGTTTGCAGTTCTGGATTCAAGCTGGGTGTGTAGAGCTGCACTGAATCTCCAGTGGGATGACAGTGATGAACGTGGACAATGGCAAACAAACCACAGCCAAACTCACCAGAGCAGCTGATAAGGTGAACAACACTGAGGACTGCAATAGCACATCAATTCCAGCTACAGATTACTAAGCAGCTCTTTTCCCAGCAAACTGCAACTGCACAAGTAAATTGTCCACTTCAAAATCTCAAGTGCTTTAATTTCCTGGAGCTATTTACACGTCTTGGAGACCACAGGGAGAACTTCCTTAAAAGGGTAAGAAAAGCCACTGCTCTTCTGCAGCCTGAAGAGTTCTTACAAACAGATCATCCTTCTGGTTTTGGGCTGATTGAAGGAAGAGCATGAAAAAAATAAGAATATTTTGGAATATCATTTCCAGAGGTGAGAATTTTTGCAAAGATTTTTATTGTCACTTCCAAAAGACAGTCAGTTGTAGATGACATGAAAGAAATGTCCTGACTTTTGTAACATTGCTGATGAGAGGGGATCACACAGATAAATCTGCCTTCAGAACATTCAGGGCTTTAGAAATGGAAACTGAATTGCACTGAAGACAAATTGACAAAGCACATTAAGGTAGAATATGTTGGCAACTTCATCCATCCTCAGTATCAATTAATTTCAAAGAAGGGCACAGATGTCCATTCTGAGGCCCCAGATCAAGGTTCTCATGTTATGACTATTTATATTTGACTTCCTGACACTCCAAAGCCACCCAGACCACAAACAATCATCTCCCCAAAGCCTTTAGAATAAGGACATTTCCTCCCAGTTCCAAGTTTTACAGGCTGTACTGGGTAACTGCTCATACTGGTTTAGATGAATGCAGAAACAGCTAGGACAGACACATTTTGGTGGGTTTTTTTTCCCTTTCAACTCTGCACAATCAGTTTGGAGAAGGGAAGTCTATGGGTTGCAGTTTTGTTGTTATTTTCTATTCTGCTGGGTGGCAAAATGATAACCTGAGGCAGACTGGCCTTACCAGGGTGGCAGCTGGTGTCAGAGCTCTATAATAACACTTCTCCCCAGCACTGAAAAGCATTCAAGGCATTTCCCTTTTGTTTACAGCTCTTCCCATAAATGATATTAATCTGAAGTAGAGCTTGTGAGGCAAAGAGCACTTCAGTGTAAACCTTCTGAGGGTGATACCAGCAGCAGAGCTGCACACAGGCAGCCTTGTTAGGAATTGTTTGCCTCTTTGCTTTCCAGTGCTTGAGCCACTTCCAGACTGTGTTCTTTAAAGAGCATTTGCACACAGAGCCTGCACAAAGAGAAAGAGTTCTCTACTTCTCTGTCCTTCCCCAGGTTATCACTGTCCCAGGTCAAGGCTGAATTTCCACAGGACATTTGGCCCATGGGCACACTCATTTTGGATTCAGTTCTATTTGCTCTAAACTTGCCCAGTTTGTATCATCCCTTATGCTATGCTAAACACATTAGTACTTTGCTTAAAAACTGTTGTATAAATTAGGGTATTACAGTTTTTGATATGACAATCTAAAAAGATGCTTTTTCATGAGAGAAACAGCTGCAATGAATTACTTGCTTGTCACTCAATAAAATACACATATTTAAATTGACAAGAGTATGGTGTTTTCATAGGAAGTGTTTGTGTCATCTCCACATTAAAACAGCTGAGGGGTTTTAACTCTATGGCAGCTTCACTTTCAGTGCATGTACATCTTGCATATTCACTTAAAAAAATATTATTCCAAGGTTCAATTCCTGTATTTGCACTCATGATTAAATTATTTGTCCATTTTGTGGAAAAAAAAAGAGATCAAGATGTACATTTCTATACAACTGAAGAGCTAATAATGTTGTTTTAGCACAGCCTCTCTGCCTATCAGCAGGATTTCAGTTCAGAAATGTTCAATGTCCAAATCAGTCAAACTGGATTTAATTCAGACATCTAACTCCCTCAGGCCTGGTTGGAAAATGTCAGCCTAAAATAGCTTGTGCCCGAGTAGAACAAACGAGAAAGGCACTTCTGATGTATGTATTTGTACATCCAAATGTCACAGAGTGCTGAGCAGTGCTGAGCCCTCCCTGCAGCACTGGGAGCTCTCAGGGGCTGCAGCAGTTCCTCCCAGCTCCCTGAATGAGGGCCAGAGCTCCTTGGCTTCACCAGGTTTGAGCAGGGATTGCAGGACAGGGTGGAACAGCTGCCCCTGAGGTACCAGTTACAGGCTGGCCCAAATGCCAAGGCTTTGCAAGGTGAGCTAATGCTCCAAACAGGACCCAGGATCTGGGGTGACTCACCAGGAACAGAATTTAATGCTCCTCAGTAACACAACACAGAAAGCAGTAACCATCCCAAGGCAGCTTTTGAACAGGATGAAGTGAAATGTTTCTCACCTTCATTTTCAGTTAGAAGAATAGGATATCAGAGGTAAATCCACAAATAATTTCATTTTGTTTGTGTTTCAGCGAGTGAAGCACAGAATTTACAAACACCTCTTTCAAAGATGAGTTGTTAATTATCTGCTTCCCTTAAACTCTCCTGGAAGGAAGGGAAAAGCTGCTCTGAAAGGTGCTGAAAGGTAAATAAAGCATTTAACATTCCAGAGAAAACACAATGTAGCCACAATTTTGAGGGCACACAGCAGAAGGGAAAAATCCTGAAACGTGTTCGTTAATGGCAATTGATGAGCAAAATCCCAAAGAATTTATATGGGAAATGTCTTTAATTCTTTCGCTTAAGAGAATGAAATCAGTTACTCTGTGTTTTGTCATCCTGAGGTCATTTTAAAGCAGCATGACAAAAACGTTCTAGTAGAAATAAAGAATTCAGCATTATCACCTTAATCTAATGAAATCATTAAATATTCAGAAGTTCTCAAATATTTTTTAACTTGCTCATCATGATTATTTATAGATTTATTATTAAAAGCTAAGCCTCTGGACTTTTTTTCCTTTGCAATAGGGAATTTATACCATTTATACTGAAGAACAGGAAATTGCTTTATTTTTTACTGTTATGAAGAGCTACATTATATTTCACTCAGATTCCTAGCAAAGCTGCTTGTAAACAACACTTGAATTGACAATTCAGGTATAAATGTACAATTCAATTAAATTAAAATACAATTCAAACAATCCAAAGTAAAATTAGAAAATTAGATTATTGAAATTAGATTTTTTTTTACTACAGGTTTGTTAAAAAAATGTATCTGAGAAAAAAAAAGCTTTTTTTGGCATTAAAGATTACTACCTGATATTTAGTTAATTCCTAATAGATGTTTTTTTACATAATTCAAGAATTGAATTGGTTAATTTTTTTGCTATAGTTTTTCCATAGAATACTATGTTTCTACTCAGTTTATCATGAACAGCAAGAAAGAAAATACAAAGAAAGGATAAACTTGAGCAATAATTTGTTCTCTTTCCTCACAGAGAATTTGAGAGAGCCCTTCCACAGAAAAGTTTCAAAATTAGACATTTGCTTTGTCAGTTCCAGTTTGCTTCCCTTGTTCCTAACAGACTTTAGTTGCATTTTTCCACATTCTATATTTTGCAAATATTAGCACAGAAAATTGAAAAACACTGGTGAATACATTTGGATTTAAGGATAATAATGACAGTCCCAAACTGGAACTCAGAAGACAACGGCAAGCTCTTCACTCTATTCACACAGTGTTGGGTGAGGCAGTTTTGAAAAGCAAGCTGGCAGAAATGCAGGAAATTATTACCTGTCCAAGTTAAATCACAGAAAGCAAACTTTTAGGGGTTTCTGTTAGGGTTTGTTTGTTTGTTTGGTTGGTTGGTTGGTTGTTTTCTTGGTTTTGTGGCTTTTTTATAATACTTCCTCCGTTAAAATGAAGAAATTGAGGTGCCAACACCTGATGTTGTCCTGCACATCTTGTTGAGGTACTCATGACCTGCCTTAACTCATTTAAGATGCAGAAAAGACCTGGAGTTTTTTTCTGTAATAAATGTTTTTTTCTGTAATAAATCAGATTTATTTTCAGTTTCTTTCACAACAAAAATTGAAGCTAAAGAGCTGAAGTAAGAATTGGCATTTTCCCCTCTGCTTTCTGACCACCCCTTAAGTGTTTTGGCCACTGTTTCTCTCACAAAAAGCAAGTGTGCTGCTGAGAGCAGGGAATGAGGCTGGCTCATGCAGGGAGCCAGGACAGAGGGGCGCCAGGAGCGAGGGAGTGGCTGAAGGACACACAAATAGAGCACACATGAAACCCAAGCAGGTACAACCATTAGCTGAGAGCTGGCAGTGCTCTGAAGATGCTTTTCAGATAGGCATTTTATACCCTGGCACATCTTACTCTGGCTGCCTCTGTAATGAGCCAGGGCCCTTCATCTCAGTAACAGGAACTTGGCTCATCCCAGGCAGCCACAGAAGCAGGGAAGTGCAAAAGCAGGCACTGAGGAGAAATCCCATATTTGTAGCTGCTGCTGACTCTGCTGGAGGATGCAATGCTGGCATCTGCAAGCTGTAACTCATGGAAAAAGTTACACTTTTCAGCTCTGCCATCTGATCTTAACCTGTGTGCAGCTTATTTCCTATTCCATCGGCACTTGGGAAGGCTCTGCCTGGTGGGAGGCAGCTGCTCCTCTGCCAGGGGACGCTGCTGTGAGTCAGGACATGGTGGCCACCAGCAGAGCCTCAGTGCCCAGGGCTGGGCCAGCAGGGAAGGTGTCCATGCTCTGCGATCCAGCCATGGTTGAACAGGAGTTTCCCATTCCCTGTGTCACCCTGAGCTCACAGTGACCCTCGTGCTGTACCTGCAGAAGCTCCAGGAGCTGTTTGTCCCCTTCTGGTGTCCCTGATGCAGGAGAGCTGTTGGCAGAGCACTGAGGGTGCTCCCCTCAGGTGACAGGGCCCATCTGCCAGATCTCCTACACTCCTGGGAATTTCTTTTCCAGCTCAGCCTGTTCTATGGCTCTGTGGTTCTGTGAATTTGCCTGGTGGCTCACAGCACAGCTCAGATAATGAGAAAATCCTCCTCTGCCCTCTTGCCAGCAGCAAGGGCTTTATTTGTGATATCACAAAATATTTGCTCTGTTTCAAGACAAAAAGAGAGGGGATGTCTCTGCTTGCTTTCCAAAAATAATCTTTGCAATCTTGTTCAAGTCCTTAAAGGGAGTTGCTGGGTTCCCTGCTGATGTGTTTGATCATCTCCTGTATTAAGTTAATGTCCCACTTATTTATTTTAATGTCATGAGACCAGGGCCCAAGTAGGAGGCATTCTTTACTAGTAACACCCTATTAAAACAACTGCTCAGGAACATGCTTTGCCTTTTTCCCCAAGCATAAAGGTTTTGTGTCATGATAGGAGGGATCAGTAAGTCATCAATATATTGATTGGACTGCCAGCAACTGCTTTACATGTAACATTGTCCTTAAATTTAACAACTCAGTGGATTGATTGTAACAACAAGCATATCCTTCCTAAATTTCCAGAAAAAGAGAAAATGAATACATTCACTACAGAACCTTATGGCTTTGTTCTGACAGAGAACTAGATGCACTCAGGAATGCCAGCACAGTTTCACTGCCTTTTTTCACTCTAGCATTACTGGACACTTAAAGTGAACTCCCAGGCTTCAGATCAGATGAATCTATTTTCACCCACAAGTAAGCAAAGCCATATTTGGGGTCACAAAGAATGAACAGCAGATCTCAAATGTAGATTTTATAATACAAGTGACTTGTTGTGATACTATTTTATCCTAGTTGAACCACAGCACAAGATAGACAGTTATTAAAGAGAAACTGGGTGGTGTTACATTTCCCTTTAAAGAGTTAACACAATTTTTTATATTTTGGTAATGTTCTCTCCTTAAAACAAAGCAATTATCCTGCTAGTCCTCCCCTCTTTGGTAAATTCAGTGTGCAAAGTAGCAATCACTTGTTACAAATATTAAAGTAGCTTGGTGGATTTTATGGATTTGCAGTCTTTCTCTTCAAAATAAAAGCCTCTATAGCAGTCCAGAAGATGTTATACGTCACTACATTTTAAAAATATAGAACAGTGTAATAATTTAGTTTTTTCCCCCATTACATTGCTCAGCAGCTGATCTTTTCCTTCTGCAGGAACATTCTACTATCCTACACAATAATGTGCTGTTACTAGTCTAACTGGAAAAGACTTATTAAACTGACCAATTTTTAGAGATTTTTCAATGAGAATTGTGCAATAACTCATCTGATGCTGAGCAGCAGCATCTAACAAAGAGACACAACTTGCAAGGCCGAGTCCACGCCCCAAAAGTTGCCCAATTCAGGACTCAAACAGCGAGGCTGGTCTCTCAGCATGGGCTGCTTTTGTGGCTGCTCTAACAGCCCATTCTGCTTTGTACCAGCAGCTGCTGGGGTAGCTTCCAGCAGAGCTCTTTGGAAAGCTTTTCAATGGAAGCTTTTCCAGATGTAGGTGTGAGCCCGCCAAGCGCGCTGGCTCTCCAATGGAAAAAGCAAACTGGGAGCTCACCCTGGGGCCTGAGCAGAGCTTCAGGCAGTGCCCAGCTCCCAAATCCTGCCCTGACACACTGCCATGGGTGCCCAGGGCTCAGTCTGGAGAGTGGCACCAAAATGTGGCAGTCCTCCCACCCCTCCTTGCTTTGTCTCCCTCCCGGTATATGAGTTGTCTAATAATCTGCATAGTGGGATTTTATTAAGGGTTAAGAAAAATTATTTAATACTCATAATACTGAAAAAGTACCTGCTAATACTGTACATTATATGTAATTACTGTCTCACACAAGGACAGAGTAGACTGCCAGCTATGCAACCCACCAAATTATTTACCATGCAGTGAAACAGGATTTTATAGAATAAATAAATTCTGCAAGGTCTGGCTTATCTAGCATTAAGGCATCTTTATAATATAGGCAGTTCTTAGGTTATAGGAATTCCAAACTTTAACCCTTCCCCTCTTCACAGAAACAGATGTTTAGCAAAGACTGAGGTCAAGGTATTGCTGTACAATTACAGTGTTACTCAGAGTAACACTATTTTTCATCAGTATATACTAGGGAGAAATACATGTATTTGCATTTTCTCTATCAGTTTACTCCAGTTGAGAGCCTAAGAAATCTGTATCATAGAACTGTACATTGTATTACCTTCACTGCCAAATCTCATTTGGCACCCACAACAAAAAAGGACTGACAGCAACTTGAGAAGCCACTGACATATTCAGAGCAAGGTTTTAATTAGATCCCTTCTTGGCTGAGCATCTTCCTGCATCCTGTTAGAATCTCTATTCCTTTGCACTTCTCAGAGATATTTAGGCACAGGGAGTCACACAAATGCCTGATGGAAAAGACAGATGAGTCAAACTGTTGGAAAGTTCCCCGGGCAGCAGCTCAGATTGCTCACTCACTCCTCAGGCTTTTTCCTCCTCTAAATGTCAGATGTGTCACTGATTTAGCAGCCACTGCCTGAAGAGATTTGATTTGTGCCACCGTTGCCATCACTGATCTTCTTGGTTAATTCCTCTGCTTAAGTGATGGCAGCAAATTGTGGCAGAGCTGGTCACAGAGCATCTCTGCGTTGTCACAGGATGGAACAATGGCATTAAGTGAAAGTAAAGCCAAAATAAGGAGAAAATTCAACCAATCTGAAGCTGCAGTTTCCAATTATGCAGAGAAGTTGTCTTTTTAAACATTTGTATGAAGTAGCTGGGTCTCTTACAGGCACACTCCACAAAACTAAAGTGGCAAACAACCTTGAGCTGAAAATAATCAACAGCCTGTACCTTCCTGCCTGCTCTGCAGGGCCACAGAAAGGCTGACAAAGCAAAGGTGAAATAACACAGACCAACACACAGAAACATCAACCCACCATAGTCCCCCTCTGACTCCGGACCCAAATCACATCATGACAAATATAAGGAAGAGGAAAATAGAAGTTTCAGCATGTCAGAAGCATTTTGGTTACAGTGCACTGCTTTTCCTGTCAGGTTCATAAAATGTGAAGCAAAATTCTACCTAGTTTTAGGGTTGAGCATCTCTTAACTTTCTCACCTGGAAAAACTTTATCAAGCAGGTTTGATTCCAGCAGTAAATTCCTGCCACACCAACCTCATGTTATGATTTGGAAATGGAAATCAAAACCAATACCAGTGGTTTGGGATACCCAATAGCTGGAGATAACATCTTTCAAAACCCAGAGTTTTTCCTAGCTGAAGAAAAGGTTGCTTGTTATTTTGTTGGTTGCAGACATACAGCAGGAAAAAGAGTTTTACCTTTTAAACTATTTAAATTTGGAGTATGAACAAATATCTTTTATTTCCATTTTAATTTTAAACTCTCCTTTTTAGAATATTGAGACACCCCCATATTTTCAGTGCATCTTTAAAAAGTTATCACAACTGACAAGTTGTCAAAACCAGGAAATTGAAATTGTGATGTACTGAAAACCAACCCATTTTGAGTGCCATTCCTCACTGCTCAGAGAAACACATCAAGTTTCAGGGAAATCAGATCTTCACCATTGAGAGTTTTAACAGCAATACTGCTTCACTTAATAGAGCCTGAAAACATACTTTTTCTGACAGAGGCCATTTCCAGTGGAAACTATTTTGCTGATCACTTAACCATCTTCAGACTATGCTGTGATTTAGACAGTAGTTTCAGATACTTTCTTCCCTGTTTTGCAATATATGGAGAATGTGTGCTTTTCTCTCAGTGTATTAAAAATGGAGGATCTCTTCAGAAAGTCTCACTCTTTCACATAAAATCTCATTCTGACCCATTTCTTTAATTAAGAGAAAACTGGGTTAAAGGTATGAGTGATGTTTTCATTACAAATCAATTGCATAGTTAAACAGAAAAAGGAACTTTACAGTACACTGAGGGTAGCATTTAAATATATGTGTGTGTGTGTGTATATATATATATATATAACTATTTTCCATTAAAGATTTAAATGGGTGTAAAACAGTTTCTTTACTAGAAAAGGGTAAAAGTTAAGACATACCTCGGTCAAGTGCCAGGTTCCAAGGACAATTGTGATGCTGAAATCTCAGGGAATTCCACCTTCTGTGCTGCTTTATACTCTGCCTCTCCCACTACCTGTGGCACCCCACAACCACTGCTGGTCCCCACGTGCTGTGTGCAGTTGGAATAAGGAATATGCCATGTTCTGCCATCATGTCTATGATCAGCCTGAAAGAGGTGAATCTTTGCTGGAATGAAAAATTGGGTTCATTCTTTGAACCAAAATTAGCCCAGCCTGAGAGCAAAGTATTTACAGACATTGAGTCCTTTTTCTTGGACAGTGCAGCCTTAAAAACATCAGACAGGAAGAAAGAGAAACATCTGCATTGATTTTCATTGTTTAATACTCAAGAGTGAAAAAGTGTAAAATCACAAAGCTTATACCACCACAAAAAACGCAGTTTCATTGCAAATGACCAGAACACAAGCTGCCTGCAAAGTTTCACACAGCTGACATCAACAAACCCAGGTTCAACATTCTGACCGTCTTTTGAAACACCTGCTGTTCACAAACATCAGCAGCACAGAGCTCTCGCTATCTCACACATCCTTCTTGATCTTCTATGCTCTATTTGCTTCCTAGACCAGTGGTTTACACATTTGAAAAAAAACAGTGCCCCACTTCTGGTCTATATCAGCATAGAAATACAGAGTTTTTACCCTCCCTAAAATGCTAATTATATTTTAAAAGCATTTTGTTTAATCCAAACTCAGCAGATTAAAGATATATAAAGAAATAAAGTTTTTATTTCTATTTAATAAAAAGCATAATATGAGTAAGCTTCAGAAGTGCATGCTGACTGAGGGTGTGTCACCAATCTGCTCAGCCACAGGATATAATTCTTGGGTGAGTTAGTACACCAGGGAGTAGGTTATGTTTGCTCTCATTAGTAATTCATGGACCTACAGCCCCAGTTCTGCACATGCAGCCACGAGGCGTGCTGGATATGTCTGTCCACCTAAATACACTCTGCTGTCTGAAGGTAGAATTATCCAAAAGTTACCATTATGTCTAAATGTGTCAGGTTAATAAGAATTAAGTGGAAAATGGGTTGCTTATATTAAAACTTTTTAAAACTTGAATTTTTATATGTGAGGCAACTTTGTTTTCACAGGCTTTCTTAATGCAAAGGAACTGTGCCTAAAATGTTTAAAATCCTTTTAAAATCATGCTAATGCACATTTCCAGTACTCTGCAATAACCTAGCTTCCCAATAATTGATTAAAATCCTGCTCTTAAATAGAAATAAAGTCCACTGAACTAATTTTTCCTCTAGACTATGTATCAAAACAGAAAGGTATCTTGGCATAACCTACTGCATCTGACAGTGATGTGCAAAGGAATTTCTGAAGAGCTGTTGTTGCCTCAGTGGAAGCAACACTGATTTTTAATTTTTTAAAATCCGTCAATGCTAAGGGCACCTGCATTTTATGAGTCACTTGCTCCTCACTGGTTTATTCCCTCACCTTACCTTATAATCCTCTCAGCAGGTGAAGATAAACAGAACAGTTTTGGCATCACTGTTCCTAAGAAGCACCTGAATCTGTCAAAGATTCCACAATGTATTCATCAATGGGCTTGGCATTGTAAGTAGCTTCTTGTTGGTTGCTAAATATATTTTCTGCAGATATTCTTGTATCTGCTTTACAGAGAATGGTAAGTCTTGAATAAAATTCCAAGAAAACTTACCTCATTATTTTTACCTCTGTTGCTTACTACAGACCTGACTTCTTCCTTCATGCAGTTATTTGATACTTGAAGTACAGAATCTGATTACAGGCAGTATGGCACCTAGCTGGAAAATTCTGGCTTGTACATGATTATTAAACACAGAGATGTTGCCACCTTTAAAATCATACAGTCAACTAAGGAAACAAAAATATAGGATGAGATTAGAAGTATTATAATAATTAACATCCTATTTATAAATAGAAGCACAGGCTCTTTTCTGAGCACATAGGAATAGTTTTGAAAAAAATATTATCTATTACACAGTGAACAGTATAAATAAGCTTAGATTACATGCCTTGAGTGCTTCTACACAACTCAGTTTCCTATTCATTTTCCAGCTGTTGGTGGAACTTCCAATTTCAACAAATGATTCCAGACAAAATGAGGAAAACATTCAGAAAATTTTGCAGTGCAGACAAACCTCATGAGTTAATCTTTGGAACATTAATAGCTTTGTACAGTTTCAAACTTAGTAAAACTAAGGCACACATGGATTAAACTGTCCTATTCTGAGAGAGCAGGATATGTCAGTCAGCACGGAGCTTCTCAGCTTTGCATTTACATTCATAGTATAAAGCAGCAGTCAGCTTTGAGAAATCTACTTCTGTTAATAGTAAGGAATCTGAAAAGTGACTAGTCATGCCAGACTAAGATAGTCTAACTGGATTCTAAGATGGATCAGCACACACAAAACTGGGCTTACATAACCACAGGAAGAAAATCCGGGAGTCAGCACTGGCCGGGCTGGCGCTGCTCAGCCTCCCCAGCCAGGTGTGTGTCTGCTCTGCAGAGGTGGGCACAGCGAGTGAGTGTGTGCTTGTGTTTGTGAGTGTGTGTGTGCAGAAACAGCAGCTTCTCACCTCTGTTTGGTACTTCCATACGTGTCCAGTATGGTATTCCTTACCTCAGGGACAGTATTTTTTGGCTATTTTTGTTACTGCCAGCACTGCCCAGGTCAGGCCAGCCAGTGGTGCTGTGCTGGCTTCCAAGCTGAACTTATAAAGTCACTGAATTATAAAGTGAAATTATGTCCTTCATTCAACCAATGTGCAATTCAAGTGAAATTAGCTTATTTGCAAACGATTTAAGTAAAAGGCAACTTTGGCCTAAGGCACATGTTACATTCAGAGGGAAAAAAAAAGGAAGAAAAACAAATTCAAATCTCAGGTTGGGTTTGCAGGGGGAGTGATTGAAAAGGACATCTTGTTTGTAAACAAAGGATTATCTGGGAATGAGCTGACACACAATGATCATAAGTGTCATCAATGTCATTTGTAGAAGTTTCCTTCTAACAGGACACATATCAGCTAATTTCACTGTGTTAGGAAATTAGGCACTCTGTAGTCATGTCTGACTCTTCACACTTGCCTTTAGCAATACCTAGTATCAGGTAACCCATGAACTGCAAAGGAAGTTGAGGTTACTAATGTACACAGCCACCGATTCTGTAAGGAGTTCTCCTTACCTCAGTGGGAACACCATCCAGTCTAGTTTTAAAATTTGTTTTCATTTTAGAGATATATTAAATATACTATTGTCTAACCATAAAATTCACTATTTCTCACCTAGAATACTGTGAGAAATTCTAACCTCAGTGTTACCTCTTTCTTTTTGCACTGCATTCAAGCTATAAAAATAATGTCACTTTTGTCAAGTCTTGCTATGCTTAGTTTGATCCTACAGGATCATATTTAATTTTATAGCTGTAATAACTGTCTCTTATAATGTATGCATTAGGTATTGCATATAACTACACAGAAATGGAACTGAAAATCAGCTACTACCACTCATTAGTCTCATATTCTGTTAAATTTGTGGTCAGTAGCTTGAGATTCAAATCGAATTGCATAGTAATATTGTAGTAACCAAGTACAATACAGTATTAAGAAAAAAATAATTTGAAAAGTCCTATTCAAGCACACATTTAATAGTTGGTGTGCTATAAAACAAACAGAAAAATAGAATCCTTTGAATTCTCCAGTAGCAAATTCCTGTTTCTATGGGTGGAAAAATCTGAAAATACTAGACACAGAACTCTGAGGAAAAATATTAAGAGCATGATCTCTCCCAAAAATAAAATTTCCAATAAAATAAAATGTGCTGAATAGAGGCTTAAATTCAACACTTCTCAGTCCAGCATTAATAATCTAAATAGTTTGAGTGTTTGCCCATCCCTTTTTTTCTCTTTAAAAAAAAGGATAATATAAAATAGGTATAAACAAACTGCTATGTAGGCTTCATCAGAGAGTCCTTTCAGAACCACTGTCCATCATTATCATTCTCTTCATCATCTTCCTCCTCATGGTCCAGGTAGACAAAAGCGACTTTCTTCTCTTCAGAAGTATCCGACCTTTGTCCGACCGTTCTTTGCAACTGCACAGTTTGATCAAAATATGACTGTTCCACCACCTTTTCCCCCTGATCTTGGGAAAAACTGGAGAGAACGTAGCCACTTCTTGTGCTTTCATTTCCTGCAAGCTGGTTGCTTTCAACAATGACCTGTGGCTGACCAGCAGAAGGCTCTTGCTTGATGGACACCAGCCTTGCCCCTTGCTGTTCTGCAGATGTTCCACCCATATTGGAAACATCCATTTGGAAAGTGTAAGCTGTTTCCCTGGAGCCTACTTTAACATGCTTCACAGAGCTGCTGCTCTCAGATGACTCTGCTATTTGTGAAAGATCTTCCACCACTCCAGCAATGGGTCCTGAGAAGATGATTTCCTCAGCATGAGTTCCTGCAGGACTTACTTGAACGCGCCTGAAGGCTCTTGAGCCTCCTGAAAGGGTCTGGTCTTCCAGTTCAGTGATTTCTGTGTGCTCAGAGGCAGGCCCCTGGTAGATGATCTCTTCAGCTGTCATAAAGCCCTGGGGACCCATCTGGACTTGTCTGACTGAACTTTCTGCCTGTGAGAAGTCCCTTGTGCTGCTGACCTCCACTTTACCGGAGATGGGCCCCTCAAAGATAACGTGCTCAGTGTGAACCTCTTTTGGGCCCAGCCTGAAGTGCCTCATTGATCTGCTGACATCCACAGCCCCTTCAGCCTGGGAAAAGCCATCTGAGCTGTTGAGTGCCAGAGAGTCCAAACCCGACCCCTCAAAAGACATTCCTTCAGTCATTTGCCTTGATCCTACTGTGACACGTCTTGTGGTCCTGCTGAAGTCTGTGGAGACCTTCTGAGAAAGATTTCCAGAATCCATCTCTTCTACAACTGTAGTAATAGGGCCTGTAAAAATGACTTGTTCTGTGGTTTGGATTTCGTTGGGGCCCAGTTTGAAGTGCTTCACAGATTGGCTGAATTCTGACAGCCCCTCTCTCTGAACGAGATCTTCTGAGGCACTGAGCTCCAGCATTTCAGAACCAGGCCCTTCATACAGGACCTGCTCAAACCCCTGGACTTCTGCTGGGCCAACCCTGACACGCCTCTGGGACTTGGTCTCATCAGCTGAATGTGATGAGTGAGAGGCCTCTCCATAATCTGCAGTTTCCGAAACGGAACCGTCATAAACGACCCTTTCAGTGGTGTGATAGCCAGCGCCACCACTGCGCCTCGTCGTGGAGGAGCTGTAGATCTCCTGGTCAGCAAAAGGAGTGTATTTGTCACTCTGGGAAGAAACTTCCCCACTGCTCCTATCTGAGCTCTCTTTCTTCAGGGAGTGTAATGTTGCCTTCTCCTTCTCGCTCGTGATTACTTCACCAAGCCGATCTACATCAAATTCATCAGCATTAAGGGTCTGGGACAGATTGACTTCAGCAACAATGGTCACTGAGCCCCCCTCCTCCTTCTGATCAACTTTTTTGATATCAAATGCCAAGTTACTAGCGTCCACTCTGCTGTCTTTTGTTAATGCAGAGAGCTCCTCTTTCACACTTTCTGGGAGACTGCCCTCCAACTGCTCCAAAGCTTCCTTCAACTGATGTTTAGGGTCTTTTGTTTCCTTGGATAACAGCCCTTTTATTGAAGTCTGAAATTCATGGGGAATTTTAATTTCTTTTTCAATAACAATGGATTCAACATGGGATCTTTCACCTTCAGGAGGATGCTCTTTTAAAATATGGGCACTGGCTTCCTCCCCCACCACTTTGTAGGTATCTTCTGGAGACCTTGCACCTTCCTCTCTCTTACTTTGTGTGCCTTGCAAAAATTCATCTTGCCAAGAATATTTAATAGTTGATTCTTCTTCAATATGAATTTGCCCATAGACTGAGTCATCATCTTTTTCATTAATAATAGGATGCTCATCAGGAACAGATACAAAATATTTCTGTTCAATAGGTGAGTCATCTTCCTCAGTTACTTCTTCCACATGAGTGAAGCTCTCATGGCGCGGTTTCTTCTTTTTGACATCTTCATACGTGAAGGTGACATTTTGTTCCTCCTCACCATAACGCCTCTCCCTCTCAGGGAATGAATCCTCCACTTCTTCTACTTGGAAAGGTGTTGAAAAATCACTCCTTTCATCGGTGGTGTAATCCAGTGGCTCCTCTACAATCTCCACATTCACAGACACGTTCTTTCCGCTCTCGCTTCCTTTCAGGCCGTGATGGACAATATCTTCTATCTCCTCTTTGGAAGGAGTCCCCTCAACACCCTCTCGAATCACTTTTCTAACATCCTGGTTTGATAGGTGTCCTAAGTCACCTTCATCAGAAATGGCTATGTCTTCTTGAACTTGAGACTGCACTGTGAACTCAGTCTTTATTTTCCCTTCATCTTCCTGTTCTTTCTTATCAAAATAAGTCACTTTGGTGTCTGTCGACATCTGTGAACTAGAAGAGTGTGTGAAACTTTTAAGAATGTCAGCAACAATATTCTCTGCTATGCTTTCAGTTGGCAGAGCTCCCATTTTATGGCTCCCATCCTTAATTTGCTCTTGATCTTCCAGACTGGACTCTGATTCTGAAATCCTCAGGCGAGTTTCAGCAGACTGAGTTACATGTTCATCTGTTTCTCTTCCCATGGAAGTTTTAACACCTTGTACCCTTACTTCTTTATTTCTCTGAGGCTCTTTGTCAGGAACAGGCCTTTCAATGGTGATTGGTACCTCAATGACATCTTTGCTTCTTGATTCCGAGGTCACAGTTGCATCTTTTTTGGTTGCCTCGCTTTTCAAAGTTCTTGCAGCAGAACTATCACTGCCTGTTACCTTCTGGCTAATTTCCTCATGGATATATTTTTTCTGCTCAGTCTTCCTCCCAAAATCGAGAGTTTCTTCTATAAAAGATTTCTCATCAGTTTTCTTTTTCTCATCCTTTGTTTGTTTCTCCAGCTTATCTTTTTCTTTCAGCAGAGATGTCTTCTCATCGGTTGGTTTGCTGCCACCTCTTTTGTCTTTTAGTGTGGTCCGAGTTTCAATTATAGTTTCTTCATATTTAGATGGTTTTGCATTGGTAATCAGCTCATAGGCTGGAAATCTAGTGAAGCCTGGTTTACTTCTTTCAGCATCAGGCTTGTGGTCCTTGTCTGATCTTTCAGCATGTGTTGATTCCTTTGAAAAAGATACTGTGGATGAAGTTGTAACTTCTGTTTTCTTCCTTTCTGGAATCCTCTTTTGCTGCATTTCAGTGCTTCTCCAGCTACTGTAGTCTGGAGTAAATGTTCTTAGCTCTTTGTGGTCTGTTACAATCCTTTCATCCTTTGTGACAGTCGTAGAAGGGCGATATGTTGAACCAAGCAGGTCCCTTCCAAAAGTTCTTCCCCCCGTTGTTGTGTGTGATCCAGACAGTGTGGAGTGGGCTGAGTAATGTGCAGAGCTGCTCATATTTGTCACTGGCATTCTGTGCCTCATGTCAGGGATCCTGGGAGCTGGTGAAGTTCTACTTCTATTGCTTTCTTGATAAGTAGAGTAAATATCAGTGTAGTTTGTATACAAAGTGTTTATAAGATCTGCAAAGAGAGCACAGGTGACCAAGCATTAAAATAATGGTTTGTATTTAAAATATCATCAAATAGAGGGCATGAACTATGAAAACATGCACTATGTTTTATGAAAGAAATCACGTCTTCATTTTCAGTGGAGCTTTGTACAGGCATTCCTGTAGGTTTTGCTTGTTAATTAAGTCTGTGGTAAATTACATTAAAGCTGAAAGCAAAGCTTTTTCTCAAGTTGCAAGATCTTGCTAATTTTACCTGTTGTGCACTACTGGGTATTGTGGCATTTATTGAGGAATTACACTTTTTATATTTATAATGACATTCATTTACAACTTCTTATTAAATAATGTATGCTGATATCACAGGCTGGGTTTTTTACTTCATTACTGAAGTTTCTTAGTTCCTATTGACATTCAAGGGCACACTCCCACCACATACTAGAAACTGCAAACACAAATACAACCCTTCATAGCCTCACAGTAAAGAACAACAAGGGAGAGAAACAAAGAACCTTTTAGGCTCTGTCTATAGAAATTAATACAATGTTCCAGAATATCTGACAGGTAAGACCAACCAGTACTGCACACACACATCTCTCACTCCTAAAAAGCTACCACATCTTCTCTGACTTTTGGTAGTGTCTCCTGTATTATTTCTGTATTTCCTTCCCTGTTCTGTGAATATGCTGAGCACTGTCTGCAGAAGTACTGGCTAGTCCAGACCCAAACTCTGCTGGCCAGATGCAGGCACAATGTTCACAATTTAACAGCACAGGCAGAGCTCTGTGAGCATTTCAGCCTGAGCCTCTTGCATTTCCTGCTACATACACAGCCTTCAAATGTCTTCTGGGACTACAATAATGACCCCACATTGCTAAACTCCTGAGTATTATCCAGATTAATTCTGTTATTAATTGCAATGTCCACAGCAGTCACAGTGAAGGTCTGTCTTATCTAAAACCCTGTTTGCAGGGACCAAAAGTAGATACACAGGGAAGAGTATAAGAACAGGGCAAGTAAATAGTGATACTTCCCTTGTATACTCTCACAGCCTCCAGAGATTTGCAGCTCCTAAGATAGAAATGGTATCTTTATGTTTAGTGAGTCTTTGATTTGTCTTTCATTACTCTGCTAAGATATCTCTTTAAACCCACGTGAACTTTTTAACACTCACAATGCCTCAGGATGATGAACTCCTTATTTTTAACTACATGTTCTGTTAAACACCTCTTGCCTTATACTTCAGAACTCTTTTAAGACCTATGGACATCCAAAAGTTCTTTAGAGCTACAAAACATCACTCCCTATGTCCTCCACTCAAGCCATGATTTTATAAGGTATCTCACATAGAAGAGCAATATGTTGATTTAAAATATTAACACTCAAAACAAATTCAATATTCACTTTGCAATACACCCATAAAAATACACATCAGGAAGAGTATAACATAATGATTTCCAGTTGTATTTAATTCAAAATTAGTTTTAAAATATTCATATTTTACCTTGAGGCAATTTCCCTGCATACTCTTCTCTCCATATAATCCACGGCTTGCACTCCCCTTCTAACAAAGCTCTGCAAAACACAAAGGGCATTTCATTAAAATATTGGGAACAATAAGCATAATATTTTACACTTATAAGTCTTAGGAATTGAAACAATTATCCTGTAGTTGCCACATTCCACTATTCCAGGTTGTTCCAAGTCCCATCCAACGTGGCCTGAACACTTCCAGGGATGGGGCAGCCACAGTTTCTCTGGGCAAGATGTTTTACAAAAAAAAAAAGTCAAAATGGAAAAAAAAAATGACAGCAACCTTCCTGTTTGTAAAAGAGTAGTAAAGGTGGTGTTGAAGTGTGATATGAGGGAACTGTTACAGGAGGATTTGCAAGTTGTATCATTGTGAAATGAAAAATGAAGGAAAGTATAACTGCTGCTATCAAACACAGTGCTGGAGGAAACAATTTACAGTGTTAAATTAACTATTCTTAGTTCCTATTCCACTGGAAATCAGCACATCACATTTCACAAAAAAGGAGTAGGGAAATTCTCTGTGTCAGAAACTGCTTGGTCTCCTTTAATGCCCTCTGTGTGTGTCCCTGTCCCTTTTGGCAGTGACACTCCAACAGCTCCCACACTTCCAGGAAGCGCCAGGGCAGCAGCCTGGAAATGCTACATCAGGCCATGCCCTGGGCAAGGCAAGGCTGCAGGCAGCACAGGAACTTGGTGGGTTTGTGCTGCTCCCACCAGCCACTGACAGCATTTCTGGCCTTGGGAATGCCAGATGTTCTGCACTGATAAGACACAGCTGCAACATCAAAGCTGGCAAGAGTAAGGCTGGAGGACTGTGATAGCCAAGGCTTCTGCCTCCCCAGGGCAGGAGCTGAAAGCCACTCAGGACTGGGGTACAAACGCCTCTGCTGGACATTTATGTCAAAACTAACAAAGCAGGTGTTTTAACATCACCTGTATATTTCACACTTCCCATGACTGATCACTTTGGCCCAGCAAAATATCATTAGCAAGATTTTCTCAGCCTTGATAGATTTGTCTAGATCCAGAAGAAAAGCCGGGTTAGAATTACCTAAAACAGGCTCAGATGGGCATCTTTCCTTCTATTTTGTGAGCTGAAAAAACCCACAGTAAAAGTAATTTATCTTTCTCCAAGCTGAGAGAAGCTTCATGGGAATTAGATCCCTTCAACACACGTAATGCTCCCAAGACCAAACATCTGATCTGATGGAGCCAGTGAGTGCCAAACAAATTTCTCTGACAGACCTGCCAGAGAAGCTGGTGGTGACGCTGCAGAAACACACCCAGGAGCTGGCAGGGAAAGTGTTAACCATGACGAAGGAAAGCAGGAATGCGGGGAGTTTGACTAAGGATTTCTGGCTGCTGTTAAAACAACAGTTGTTCAGTTGCTGCAGCAACCCATGAGGTCACTAAAAATAAGTTCCAGGAGGTAACTGTATATGGCAAAGGGCAGCAGCCCACAGAAAAGCTGGATCTGAAGTGTTGCTACTGAAAGTGAAAGGCAAAGCTTCCTGAAACCTCTGTAAAACTGGACAGAGAATCAGTATTTCACTGGGCACTTCATAATATGTATGACCTCATGCTTATCAGAAACCAAGAAAATGTTAAACTGAGCTTGGCTTACTAAACTGGCACGAGAAAGAGCAGTGTACTGTACTGAGCCAGCAAACTCAGCTTGGGCTGCCCAGCTTGACCATAGCTTGAATTTATGCAAGTCATTTTGCTTCTCTATTCCTCTGCATCCTTTCCTAATAACAGCCTCTTGGTGGTAAGGTCTGCTTTTAAAATTAAACTGCCCAAAGAATTAATTTCAACTGAATGAACTTTTAAGCACTCATAGTAATAATAAAAAAAAAAATTGCCCCAAGCAGCACTTTTCTAAAAAAAATAACCATGTCAGCTACTTCTGGGAAATCAGGTCCTAAATGACATATACTCCCATTTTGTTAACACTTAATTTAAGTGTTACCAGAAAATAATCCAACTGCACTGTTAGCTCATCTCATTATTAATGGCATTTATCTAAAGTTAGCAGGGCCATGCTCGTCAGCCTGTGCTGGATGACAACAGAAACAACCAGTCCATGAGAGCAGGAGGAGGAGATAAAGTGGTTGGGGTGGGGAAAGAGAACAAGAGGATGTAGTGCAAATTTTATTATGGGCATTCAGGACAGTAATGACTTCATTTCAACTACAGAAACCCAAAATCTCAGATGAGGCAGTTGCCCAGCAAGCCATAAAAACTCATCCTCTCTATCCTGGGTATTTGCTAAGGAGTTACAAAAAATCCCCACCTCTCCAGGAAGGGGATCAAGGCCATTCCACACCCTTTCTCCATCCTCCCAGGACAGGAGGACAAGGAGTGTGAACAACAGCAGGTACTGCATGTTAAATTCCCCAGGTGTTGCAAACTCAGTGTGTTCTCAAAAAGAAACCCATACAGGAGTGGAACCTATTGGATGGTACAAGTTATGAAGAGGAAGAAATGAGAGTGACTGAAAAAGCTGTGGTGAGTGGCTCACAGGAGCTTAATGCTGGTGATGACTCTGTGAGAGGAAGGCATGGAAAGGGTCAGAAGTGTTGATGGAGGAACACAAGTCAAAGTTCACCTGGCAAGTGTGTTCAGAGATCCTAACAATGACCATGGAAATAAAAAAGAAAAAAGTTTTGTAGCCTTTGGTGCTTCAGAATGCAGGGTGGTAACCTGAACAGAACGCTTCTATCACACTGGAATTTCAAAGTGAAATATTTTGCCCTTCAACAACATATTTGAGAGAGGACAGAAAAGCTCCTGAACCTATTGGTACAGCCTCTGGGCAGCCTCTGCTATGTGAAGAGAAGTTTCTGCTAGCTAAGGAGAAAGATCTGAGAGTAATTCAGATTCTAGGCAGGTTTTCTATCTCTTTTTAAAATCAAGATTTTTACAGGGTGACTAATTCACCACTTCTCTCTGGAAATAAAACCTAAGCATAGTTAAGTAGCTGTGGTTTTGAAGGGTTCCAAGGACACAGAACAAAACTGTGAGACACTTGATAAATATTTACTTCAACAGTGAGAAAAGGGCTTAAGAATGAATATTCCCATGAGGTGTAATTCCACAAAGCCACATATTTCTCTTCCTGAGTGAATCTCAGCTCCCAGAGCAGGAAGGGTGAGCAGAGTCAGAGAGGAAACACACTTGGACCTTCAGGAAGGGTGTTCCTTGCAGCAGTGATCCTTCTTCCCACTCCAGGAGCAATGGTGACTAATGGAAAGAACTGATCTTGTAACATAACTGAATGAGTTGTAAAACAAAAAGAAAACACACGGTGGGAGGCAAAAAGGCTCCAAGACCAGCTACCACACCCTCAACCTACGGGGCCAGGAGGAAAGGAAATGCCAGGGCCTTGGTGGGAAGCTCTCCATGGAAAGCTCAGGATGCTAAACTGAGTGTGAATAGGTGGCTTTTGTTTCCAGTCTGCATAAGCCAGGGTATATGGCAGCATCCTCTGATAACCAACTGAAGCTGTGCTCACATGCCCTTCTTTCCACAGGTAAAAAGACCTGGGAGAGGAACAGGATTTGAAAAAGCACATGAATGAGCTGTCCAGAACTCTCCTACTTGACCTTACTGATTGGGTCTCCTCTCACAGCAGGGTTGACAGAGACACACAAGAAGGAATGAACTATTTTCTTGAATAAAGAGAGAAAAAGTAGAGAAGAGGAATAGGTAAAACTGCATATATGTAAAACCACAAAACAATAGCTTTTCAGCTTCTGATATTTTAAAAGAAGCTTGTTTGCTGGCATTTGGAAGTTTTTTATCTGTAGCAAGGCCCATTCTCTTATTCTTATCCCATCTTCAGTGGGCAGATGCTCATTTTTCCATTGACATCTGCCTTGCCAAGGCCATCAGTGACCCAAGCTGCATTCACATCCATCAGATGAAGAAACCCTGTGGATTAGGGAGCTTCTGAACTGGACAACAAACACACTGCAGGTGATGCTGAATTGTTGTCCTTTCTATAAACAGGGCAGGGAATCCTTAGACAAGCCAATAATACTCAGATAATCAGTGATACAACTCTGAAGAAATTCCAGAATTTCATGGGCTTACAAGGTTTTCAAACAACTGAATATCTGGGCATTATCATTCCTAGCTCTGGATGAATACTAATCATCAAAACAACTCTGATAATTCTGCTATTGTGACAGCGCTAATCCTGTTTTGCAGATGAATAAACCAAGGGAGAAAGTTTAACAACAGCAGTGAAAGTCAACAACAGAGCTGGGATTAAATTCAGAAGAATCATGTTTTTTAGCAAAGTTAACAGAATTAACACACACAGATAAGGATCACAGCTGGCTACCACTTCCACAGTAATGCTCCAGACACTGCTGGCTTTCCAAGGATCACAGGGATCCCCAAACATCAAGCAACACACTGTTGCTTATCAAGTGACTGCAGATAACTCGTCCCCCACTGTCTGTGATTTTATCTCCTCCAGAAACCAGCCTTGGTCTGTGTCTCCTTGCAGACAAGGCTTCTTGAACAGACTGTTGGTGCTCTTCCATGAAGACATTCTCTGCTCACTGCTCCTTATCAAGCTCCTCAGAAGTTATTTCAAGTTTCCCATATTTTCAGTTATGCAACTGAAATTAAATTTCAAATGCATCAGTGGATTGACAGTCCACACACCTCACCCATAACTCAGCTGGTGCTCTCTTTATCCTGACTAACTGGTTCACATTCAGGACACAGCATTAATGCTTTAGGACACAGAAGCATGTATTATATTTAACTGGAAACACCCCATCTATTTACACAGGCTGAATATTAATAAAGCATCCAGTGTAATGACAGAGGCAGTCTCCTTAAAAAAATACAGAAGTAGCCTGACAATAAATTTTCACAAATTATCCCTTTCCTCAGTAATAATTGCACATCTCTCTGTATTTGAAGATCAGTATCTCAATCAAATTTGTTGAAAATATTGTACTATTTGTAGAAAAAACACATCATCTTTACAAGAAGGAAGGATCTTCCTCCAGTTCATCAGTTTTGGGTTATTTAGGATTTTTTTCATTCCAAATCAGTTTTGTGCCGTGTACATCATGATTCCCAGACAAGAGAATTACTCTGCCTTTTCAACCCCACAGCTATTTAGTGGCTAGAGAGAGGTACAGTCCTGAAGATTCATTAGCAGGAATGTTGTTTGCTCTTATCTCCCATTTGATCTAAACATGTTTTCATAACAAATCAAGGATGGAGAAAGGCAGGACTTAATCAAACGGACTTTTCTGTTATCTTCCCACTATCCTACAACTGCAACAAGGATGGGGAACTCACTGCTTACATCAGTGCTGCAGGTGGTCACTAATCAACATATTTAAACAATGAAATGTGCCACGTAAATTGACAGCAACTACATAACCTCAAGTTTTATTGATTGCAATTTAGGGATATTGCCTCCTCAGCTTGTAACCAAATATTGCCCCCAAAATCCCCATCAATCTGATATCCATTCTACCAGGACTAAGAAGGTTTCTTACATACCATGATATTTGTACCAGGTTAATAGGATTCCTATGAATTATATTGGTTGTAGAGCCTTGAGACTCCCAAAGTCACTGCTTGTATTTTAAATGCTGGAAAGGGGATGAATGGGGCTCCCATATCTATAAAAAGGGATTTAAATTATACTCTGTCTAGAGAATAAAGTGTGACCACAAATCTTACCTGTAGGTTTCAATTTCAAGGATGAGGCCTGCTTTCACCTGCAGGAGCTCTTGGTAGTCCCTCAGGTAATCTGTGATTGACATGGTCAGGAACTGCTTCTCTTCTTCCAGGGCATCAATTATTCTCTGAAAAGAAACAAATTATTTTTAGTTTTGAAAGAACATAAAATATGTAAACTTCAAGGCCTTAAAACATAAAAAATTTAATTAAAATAAAAACTTATACAAAAGTACATCAGTGCTCTACCACTTCAAGAACCAGAAGCAATCAGCTCCATCACCTCCCCATATACAAGCTGAAATAAATTGTTTCTGAGGCAAATTTTATGCTAAGTTCACTTTATTCCTTACTAAGCTGGTTAAATTAATTCAGTTTAAGCCATTCAGATGCCCTGTTCAAAAGTTATTAAGCACACATAACAAGGAAAATACACTTCTTTACAAGACTTATATGTGACTTGTTTGGTCATTTTAAGACACACTTAAATCACACTTGAGATCAGAAATTTCAGCAATTGCTTTGCCATGAGAACCTTATTTCAGTTCCAGTATTTTCAGTTCCACAGATGTCTGGTTTCAAACCAGTTTTAGAATTTGAGCATCCGTAGATGCCCACAGTGCTCACAAGGTAAAAGATGAACCTCCAGTGATTCCTTCAAGTTTTCTGCAGTATTTGGACACCTGCTTTGAGGCCCATCCAGCAATACCAAATCTCTAAACTTGCTAACTAATATGCTATAGATTGCAATTTGTTCTGGGGGCTGGGAAGACAGAAATTAAATATAAACAAAGGCCCAATTCTGTTTTGTTCACGTCACTCTGCAATATGCAGGAACTCTGAAATGTCATTTACAGAGCAAAACCTCATGTACAACACTAAACAGGAATTCACAACAGGGTATTTTAGATTTCAGTCTGAAAACTGCTTTGCAATCAAACTGGAAAATCAAGGCACTGATGGTTTAGTTTTAAAAAATTCAAAATATATCACTTATAGGCAGGCAGTGCTCCAGTATCACAGTATGAGCAACAGCATAAAAATGAAGATACAGCAGGGGACTCTGCTGTTAATGCCAGCATGATGTGCTAGGCAGAAGTAAGAACTAAGAATATAAAGTGCTGGCATGTCAAACATTAATAGTTTTGGGTTTTTTAAGTAAAACTAAAAGAAAGCTCTATGAAGGAAGCTGCCTATATTTGCCTATACACGTGGGTACAGTTCTCTATATAACACATGAATTTCTTCATTTGCCTTTGCAGCTCTTGCTAAATGATTACACTGATGTTTCCCCTGACACGACAACCCTTGCCTACAGTCTTCAGTGTACTGAAAATTCCCTTTTTATGGCAGAAGACAAATCATATCTGCTTATCTGAAAGAGCACTAAAACCCCCCAAAATCCTCCCTCAGACCCAGGGGAGGCACCATCCCATGGCCAGGCAGACCTTCAGCAGCTCTGAGGGAACAATCCTGCTCAAGAGCAGCACAGACACAAAGGAAAACCCCGAGGTGAGAAGGGAATAAAAGTACAAGTACTGTTTTTTAAAAGGAAAAGGTTACTCAGCAAGAATGGCCTGGGTGCAACAGAACCAGGAGTCAGCAGAAGGTGAAGAAGAAAACCAATCCCTAAGAGCTCTTGTACAAAAGTTAAATGATTCAGATGTTTCTGGCCTCCAGGATTAAACACAGAATAACCTATACATGTGCAGAGCTTTAAAATGCAGTCCCAGAAAAATCCATACAGGAAATTTCTACACTGGACTACAGAGTATGGGGAGCTCTGAAAGACAGGGGCTCTTCAAACCTATCCAACAACACAGGAGCTTCAGTCCCTCACCCCCAAGTTCTCCAGTCTGGGCTTGAAAATCCACCTGGATTCTGCCCATGGGGCTGGAGAGCACTGGGGATCCAAGAGTTGGAGCTCATGATTACCATAAGGGGCCACACAGCCCAGCCAGCTGTGCAGCAGTTCCAAAGGAATTAATTCCAGTGGGAGCAGACACTCTATAGACTGGTGGCAGACAGCCAGACACCCAGCCCTCCATCCCTGATGCTCAAACACAAAGCAGAAGACAACTGGCCTCAAGTGCTGTCTCCAAGCACACCAAAAAGCACAGGAACCAATCCATCAAAGTCCAGCAGATTGCGAGCCAACAAACCCATTTTGCAAAAGGTAACCTCTGCTTGGCAGATCTGGTGTTTTCTTCACACAGGACTCTCTTGGAAAGATCTGCTTCCCAGCCACATCAATCACAGCCCCCAAATCCCTGGGATGTCCTGCTAGGACTAAGTAAAGGAATAGAAACTGTTTTCTCACCCTTCATGTGCTCCTTTCCAGGCAGCACTGGGAAATTTTAGAAGGGCAGCAGGGGGGAAAGAATTTACTTGGGTTGTCCAAGCTGTACCTAGTGAGGGAATAGAGGACTCCAGGCCCCAGCCCTTTCCATCTGGAACTATTTACTGATCCCATGGCTCATTCATGGCTCAGCAGGGGAGGAACTCACCCTGCACTTGCCTGGCTTGAAACTGCTACACAGAGAACGGCACATGACATATCAGCATTAAATGTGCATTTGACAAGATGTTTTCTCCTTCTCTTGAGCTCACAGCACTGACACAGGAGCTGATCTTAAACCCACTCTTATCAGTTAAAAATATCTGCCTCGTTTCAGAGCAGCAGGATGGGCCATGGATGGTTTTACATCCAAATAATTCAGGGTTTTCAAACCACCAGGAGTTTTTGCATCAGTATTCTCATGGCACACAGCTAAAATTATGGAAGGAAGAGACCTACTGAGTTCATCCCTTTAGCACTCAGGACTAGGGAAAATTTTCCAGTGTATGATTTACTGCCTGCCTGGTTCAGCTGCATTATAACTCCAAATTATTTTTTTTGACTCAACACTGCTGAAAGCTTCAGGGAGGATAAGGGCAGTTCAGGAGGCAAAGATGAACATATAAGGCAACTGGATGATATATGGAAAATATGAATAAATCTAATTGCCATTGCAGCTGCAATGAACAATAATAACTTGACTTTAATCTGTGCATACATATAATTTTTGCATGACACTCTACAATAAATAAGCATGGAATTGATGCTTTTTAAAGAGCAGTTTAAAACCCATGCTGAACATACTTCAACCAGTAAGAGAAATGAGTGAGGAAAAAAAAAGCTTTGATCCCAAGAACGGAACCTGAAACAGCTGCTCCTACGCATTCCATAATTTTTCTTCCTGTATGTGAGCAAAAGATTTTATTTCTCATGTACAGCAGACTGGCAACTGCAAAAAGGCATTTTTCATTAAACCCAAACACAACATCCTTCAGAATTAATAAACCCTATGACATATTTGAATATACATCTAGATAATATTTAATTTCTGGTGAAAATGGTCAGATATTTTCAACACACTTTTTTCTTGTTGTTGTATTACTAAGATTTGGGAACGTTTACATATGTGACTGTCAGAATGAATTGTCCTGTCAAAAATGGGAAAAAAAATATTTAAAAGTTAAGAGCCTTTCCAATTACTTCTTACATACCTAATCTGTCTCAGTTCACAGCATCTGCAAACTATGCAGCTTCCAAACAATCCAGCAGAGTACAAAAACCAGACACACACAGAGCCACAGGTCCTAGTCCCTTCCCAGCTGCCAACATCACCATAATCTGCACAAAGCTGGGCAAACACGGGGTTCGGGCACACACCGAGCTCCAGCAGGGTGTTAATAAAGGGTCTAACAATGAACAAAAGAAATGTTGCCCTCAGGAAATGGATGGATGGGCTGCATGATCTAATATGCGCTCTCCCCTCGGAGCTGGATGAGCGGATGCTCCGCTGTTCCGGCAGGAGCTGATCCCCTCCCACACACACGGGGGATCACACATCACACCGAACACCATCCTGACACAAACAAACCCTCAGCTCTAACCCCTGCTTGACGCCTCCAACATCCACCTCCAGCATCTTCTCGCCTTTACACTAAGTTTTCTTAACTACGCTGTGGACCACAAGCTTTTCCCGAGGCTCAAGGCACACTGGGTGTAAAACAGGAAGAAATTCCGGAATATTTCTGTGATGGGGACAGGCCACCCCGAAGCCTCAGAGCCGTGTCCCACGGTTCATTTGCTCCCAGGGGCTGCTCCGTGTCCCAAGCGCTCCTGCCAAGCCTGCCAGGAGCCTGGCAAGGCCGTGTGCCTGCTCCATGCTCTTGGCCACCTGCCGAGGGCAGGTTGGGAAGGGAGCACCTGTCACCAGGATGATGTCCTCAGGGTCACTGTCTCCCTTCTGAGTCACACCCAGCTCTCCCCAAACCCCTCAGGGGCTCTGAGGGACTCCCCGCCCCACACAGAGAAGGGCCCAAGGTCCTGCTGGGCCACCTCCTCCTCCAGCCTGGGAGATCCCACTGCCAGGAGGGAAAGCGGGGTGGGAAAGCCCGGACCACACCGAGTGAGAGCGGCTTTAGCTGCTCCCGGAGCAGAGCAAGGAGGAGGGACGGGAAAGTCAGGCTCACATCGCGCCATGGACCAGAACTGAAGGGAAAACGCGAGTGACAGGAGTGTCAGGGGAAGCGGGAGAGTCCCGGCAGCGGGGCCCATGTGCCACCCACCTGGTACTCCTCCAGCTCGGCGCCGTGGCGGTCCTGCAGGGCCAGCATCTCCTGCTCCAGCCGCTCCCGCAGCGCGACCAGCTCCTCGCCCTGGCGGTGCAGATCCTCCAGGTGCTGCCGGCACTGCCGGCTCTCCTCCCGCAGCAGCTCCAGGTTCTCCCGGCTGCGCTGCGCCTCCTGCTCCTGCAGCACCTGGATCTGCTCCTGGTAGCGCAGCAGGGTCTCCCGGCAGCTCTGGTTGAGCAGCATCTCGTAGGTCTCCTCCAGCTCCTCCAGGCTCAGCCCGGCCAAGGGGGGCGGCAGGGCGGCCAGGTTCAGCCGCAGCTCCCGCATCTCCACCGCCTCCCGCCGCTGCCGCTCCGCCATGTGCCCGTGCTCGGCCTGCAGCTCCAGCAGCAGCTCCTCCAGGGCCACGCACTCGCCCCGCAGCCGCTCCAGCAGCGCCCGCTGCGCGGCCAGCTCGGGCTCCAGGCGCCGCCGCATCCCCAGCACCTCCGCGCCCAGCGCCCGCAGCTCCTCCAGCTCCCGCCGCAGCCCGTCCCGCTCCAGCTCCGCTTCCAGCTTCGCCCGGGTCAGCTCCTCCAGCTGCATCCGCAGCCAGGCCAGCTCCTGCTCGGGCACCTGGAGCCCGATCAGCTCCTGCTCCCGCAGCTCCGCCAGCTCCTGCGCCAGAAAGCGGTTCTCCTCCTCCAGCTCCCGCACGCGGGTCACGAAGACCCGCAGGCGGGAGTTGAGCTCCTGCAGCTCCCTCTTCTCGTCCCATCCCGGTTCCCAGCGCCGCCACATCTTGCCGGGCCGCGGGGTCGGGGCGCGGTGGCCCCGGGGCTGCGGGCGCTGCGCGGCTGCGGCGGGAGCTGCGGGGTGTGCGCGGCACCGGGACAGGCCCCGCCCCTCAGCCCCGGCCCTCAGCCCCGGCCCCGCCCCCGGACACTCGGCCCCGCCCCTGGCCCCGCCCCGCTGCGCCGTGGCGCCCCCTGCCGGCTGCTGGCGGCTCCCGCCAAATTCCTGGGCGGGAATCTGAGCCCGGTTTAAAGAGCAAAGCCCGTCTTAAGGACCAGAGCCCGGCTTAAGGAGCAAGTCCTGTTCGGGGAGCGAAGCGTTGTTCAGAGAGCAAAGCCCTTCTAAGGGAGCAAAGTCGGGCTCAGGAAGAAAAGTCGAGCTGAGGGAGCTGAGTCCTGTTCAGGAGCAAGGCTGGGCTTGGGAAGTAAAGTCAAGCTGAGGGAGCCAAATTCCTGCTTGGAGAACAAGGCCCTGTTTAGTTAGGAGCCCAGCCCTGCTTAGGGAGCTCCCAGCATTGCTCTCCTGATCCCCTTTCCTTGGCATTCTCCTGCTCCTGCCTGTTGGGGCTCATCCTGCGCTCCCCGCGCAGCCCCAGCTGCTCTGCTCCCCACGAGGGATTTCTGGATTTACCCTCTTTGCCATCACCTGCTGCTGTTACTGCACCGTGCCTGGGCTTATATTTGTATAAAGTGTCAAATGCCACTTTTTAACACTACTTTAAAGTGGAACACCTCCAATTTTGGCTTTGTCTCACAACCATAAACCTTTGCCCAGCAGAAGAACATCTCACCTCGGGGCCGAGGCGCCTGCAGCCTGCGTGTCCCTGTGCCCGCTTCTCCCGGCCTCATTTTGCACCATATAAGGGCTGGATCCAGCTGGATCCTTTCATTGACTGCCTGGAACTCAGCGAGGAGGCAGTGAAGCATCACACCCTGTATTATCTACCAAATTAGACAAAAAAGACAAGGAGTGAGTCATTTCAGCCTTTCTCATCTCCCCAGGCGTTCTTCTCTCCCTCTCTGACACACACACATTTCTATTTCACCCAGAGCTGCAGCAGCACTGGGAGTTCTGCAGAGATTTTCTGCTTCACACAAGGCAGCACAGCTCCCACCTCCATGGTTGCCCCTTAGGACCACTCCCAAGCAAAGCTCTTGCATGGAAAGGACTGGAATTTGGCACAAGCCCCAAAAGGCTGGGATCAGGGCACAGATGTACCACACTGACCTGCTCTGGGCACTGCAACTCCTTCGCTGCTCTGTGTCACCCTTCCCAAAGCCTTCCCACAGAACTGCACCTCCCTGCCCTCAGAAAGGCCAAATTCTGGCTGCTGCTTTGCTCTCTGCTGAGCAAGTTTTCTTCTAATCTCAGTAAAGCCTCCAGGATTTGAGCCTAACCAACACAGATAAATCGTTGGCTTTGGCCTAAAAGTCAGCCAATTTAGCCTTGGCAGATTTGCTCCCTCAGAGGTCACTGAGAAGCCGAGATTTACTAAAGGCACTTGAGTTTTCTTGGCTTTGTGGTCGAAGTCAAGTCCCTCGGTGACACTCTAACACCTGCTGTTCTTTTATGAGGGAAACCACTGTGCTTCTGGGAAGAGCTACCTTCCTGTGGTTTACGAGGCTTTTTCTCCCTCTGGTGTCACTGTTGTCCTAAAAACCCCGGGTGACACTGGCGTCCACACGGAGCTGGACCAAACCAGCTCCCAGGGGTCCCACTGTGGGTGTCCAGCCAAACGTCCAACTCAGCACCTTGTCATCTCTCACTGACAATCTGACTGCTTTCTTGCTGCAACTGCATTAATAAATTTTTATTATTTCGCCATTGGAAACAGTAGATGCTGAGTCTTTGATTTTGTGAAAAATCTCTGGTTTTTTGAGAAAGCACCATAAGTAAATCTGTCTAGATGTGGAACAGCTTTCCAGGCTGGGGGATCTACCTCTCCATTGGCTGTATATATGTGGTAGATCTGCAATTGAGCAAGGAATCTGTGGCTAGGGCAGGGAATGCTTAAAGGGGCAAAGTTTGGACAAGTAATTTCTGAGACAGATCTTGAAGTTTTGTGGATGGCTTCCAGCACTCAGTGGACCATCAAGAATCGCCTGATTGATGCAAATATGTGGACACATTAATTGATTTGCACCTGCAGAAAAAGGGAAAGAAACCTGACATAGCCAACCAATGGTGGGCAAATTAAAAACTACTAAAGGCCTTTGCTGCCACAGTTATTTCTCCTTCACTGTGGGAAGAAACATGTTGGAGACCTTGACAGAAGGGAAAACAAAGACCTACAGCACTTCCAAGGTGGAGGTGTGGAGCATCCCTCCTTCCAAGGTAAATCCCTGCTGTCCCTAGGAATTCAGCTGTAATGCACATTTAATAGAATCAAAGACCTGGGGAGGGGGAATTTACAATCTTCTTTGCCACTTCAGTGACAGCTGAGGCAAATTGGGTCTCTGTGTCACTTCAGCTCCAGCGAAGGCCTCGTGCTTTTGTGAGGCTCCTTGTCAGCATCCTCCAAACTACAAAGTGTCACCCTGGTAACTCTTAATCCTGCCTCAGCACAGCTTGTTCCATGTGCTCTCTCATCTGCAGAGTTTAAAGGATGGAGCTGTCACTGGGGAAATGTTCTGATTCCGACGTTCCTGAGATGGATTTGACGCGAGGAAAACAGGGTTCATTAAAATGGTGCAAGACGTTGTGATTGCTATTTATATGGGAGGCTCAAAACAGGCTTTTGTTTACAGAAACAGTTCCTGCAATTAGACCAGTGGAGGAATATTCCCCCTGTGTGGGTGGGAGGGAGTGTGAAGTGCAGTATTTCCCATCCTCACCTTTTGCTCTCGTGGCCACCCTGCTTTATAACAGAGAAAATAAAGCGAGCACCAGCCATTTCCTGTTAAATGAATATCAGATATATCCCCAGTACCAGCAAAAGGTGGACTTCTCTGCATCCCCTTTCTGGGGCTCTACAAAGCCTGGAGACCCTCAAAAACGGGCGGAAATGTTGCTGTGGCAGGGAGTGATTCTCCATGGGCCAAAACTGAGGGTCCCCTCTGCTTCCAGCCCAAGGGAATAATGCTTTGCCATTCCCACAATCCCTGCACCATCCTGACTTCACTGGGAGTTTCACAGTTTATGGATTCATTCCTTCTTTCAGGAAGATCCATTCCCTCTATGCCATCCTCTCCCATTTGCACCCCTTTGGATAAACCTTTGCAGAGCTATAACTGGAAATACAGGAGCGTGTGGGCAGAGCCATTTGTGCATCCCTGGCTGCCACAGCCCCCCGAGCAAAGCTCGTCCCTCCTGCTGTGACCTTCAGGTGTTCCAGGCACCTGCAGTGTCCTGGCTCTCCTCTGGAAAGCCTTTGGAACCAGGAGCTTTATTTGACCTGGTGCAGAAGGGCCTTTGTTTAGAAATCCCCCGGAAATATTCATTTCGAAGAATGCAGCGGGGGTGATTAAAGCACTTGGTTGCCTCTGTCAAGGTGATTTTCCGTCCCGGTGAGGGGTTTAGCCAATTCTGGCTGCGTTTTGCTGAGGAGCGCTTGCAGAAGCGGTGGGCACCTCTAGATGGTGCGTTTTACTCAGGAGAACTTTGTGCCCGGCCCTTTACGTAACTTCTGCTCCTTGTCTGAGGCTGCAAACTCTCTCCGACCAAACCACACAGATTTTAGTATTTCCTTGTTTTCTTAACTTGAGAACCTGGCTGCAGTAGTGCAAAAATAATACAAATATAGGGCTTAGATACTTAAAAAAGCTGTATTATGTGGCACATTTGGTTGGACCTCTGAGATATCTACCATGTGGAGTATCTGCCACATAACTGTTGGCATTCCCTGTCTTCTGGGTTCATTCCTGTGCTAATTAAATTAAAATTAATCTAACTTTTTTTTTTTTTTAATAGAAAACTCTGCTCTTGTACTTGAATGCAAAGAAAGAGGGAAGGACCAAAGATGGGTAATGTCACAGAGATAAAATGATGGTGATGTTGCAATAACTTACTCCCTCTACAGTATTCATACTTCTTTTCTCTGGACAGCATTTCCCTGCTTGAATGAACCACACAAGTAATTTAACTGTCCCAGTTTAGGGAGGCCAAAATCCAGTGAGACACCTGGAGACAGTGGGAGATTGCAAAAGAATTGGAGACCAGGAAAGATTGGGTTTCCAAGGAGAGGGAATGGGAGACCCAAAAGTGGGATGGGAGGCTGGGAGGAGCGAGACACTGGCAGCAGGTGGGAGGCTGGAGAAGAACAGAAGACCAAGAAGAAATGGGATGGCAACAGAGGTGTCCTCCAAGGAGGCTCCAAGTTCCATCTTTTCCCAGTGGCTCCTGTGTTGCAGCAAGGAATAGCTGTCATCCATGCTGAAACTGGGGGAGATAAACCAGAAAAAAAAAAAAAAGGGAAAAATCTAAAATGGTGTAAGAATGAATCTCAACTGCCACCTCCAGCATCCAAAACCAGTGAAGGAGAGCATCACATTATCTCAGAACCCAGCAGCAGCGACATCAAACAAAACCGGAGAGGCGCTCCTGATGGCATTTATGGGACTCGGGGCTATCGGGGGCAGCAATCTCCTCGTAAAAGCCCAGTGAGCCCTGCAGCAGCACCCTGCGATAACCACACACTCCTGTGCCGGGAGCTGCGGGAATGTGGCAGCAGCAGCCCCGGCTGTGTCCCCGCTCCTCCCCGCGCTGCTCCTGCACAAAACACGGAGTTTAGGCAGCCGGAACAAAGCTATTTATATCCTAAAGTGTTCTTTTACGCCTGGGAGCTGAGACTGTAGCCTCGGCATCAAAGATAACTTCATAATAGCCTTTTAGTTGAAATAACCCTTATTTGCAGGGAAGTTCTGTCGCGAGGCTGAGATGTAAAACAGGAGCAGTAGAAATTACTCATAATGCACTGGAAGAGTTTATTCCGTACGTGGCCTTTTCATAAGCTTCTAAAAGGAGCAATTTCAGGTGAGAAATCATGGAGAAAATCTTGGACCCATTGAAAAAGAACCAGCAATTTCCTTATCCCTGTTATGAAGAACATCTTAGCTTATGAAAGCCCAGCAGATTTTTTGATCTACATAATTTTTTATCATTTATTCCATTTTGATTACTGTCTGTAGGGCTGGACAATGCAAGAAGGTTGGTGTCTTTTCTGCTCCTGGATAATTTAACTGTACCATTCCGATGCCTAAGAATGCTGAAGGCAACTATGTGTTCTTTCTATTTCTTAAGAATTAAATAAAATAACCCAGAACAAAAAGTAGGAAAACAAAATGCCCTTTATCCTCAGCCCCAAATTAGTGATATTAATTTTCTATGTCCTCTTCATGGCTTTTCTAAAGCGTTCTGTTCTTCTCCAGCCTCCCACCTTCTGCCAGTGTCTCGCTCCTCCCAGCCTCCCATCCCACTTTTGGGTCTCCCATTCCCTCTCCTTGGAAACCCAATCTTTCCTGGTCTCCAATTCTTTTGCAATCTCCCACTGTCTCCAGGGGTCTCACTGGATTTTGGCCTCCCACCCATCTTTGCCCCCTCTCCCTTTCTGGCCTCCCATCGCACTATTCAGCCTCCAACCCCTTTTATGCTTCACAACCCTTCCTAAACTCCCACTCCTCTTTTTGGCCTGACACCCTACTTTTTGGCTGGACACGCCCTTTTACAACTGGACACTCCTCTTACACCCCTTTTTGAGCCTCCCATCATTTTGAACCTCCTTCCTCTTCCCTTCTGGGACTGCAGTCCTGTTTTCCTTTTGCTATCTTTTTTTTTGGTTTTTTTTTGCTCTGCCTGCAGCCCTGTTTTCAGCCTGGCACCCTATTTCATCTGTTTTTCATCCTCTCACCCCTTTTTAGCCCTCTACACTGTTTTGGCCTCCAGCCTCCTCCTGCTGTCCTCCCACCCATGTTTTGGCTGCCCCAGTTTGGGGGCTGCTGAAGGGCAGCACTGCATCTGGGCTATTTTAGATTCTGGAAAACACACCTGAGAGGCTGTTGATCACATTTTTTAACAGCAGGTTGTTTGCAAGGAAACTGCTGAGAGCATTTGCACTCAGAATTTAATCAGTCCCAAAATATTCAGAGGAGCCTCAGCAACAGCGCTGCTCTTCTGCTGTCTGTCAGTCTGTGCAGGGAGAGGTGGCAGATCTGCTCACACAGATGCACCACCTCTGACTTAGCTGCATCATCCTGTTTTCCTCCGTCCCCACAGCCTTTTGGCCGTGTCTGACCATCAGCTGTAATTGTTATTTAAGGTTAAAAGCCCCAGTACTCTTGGAGAGGCTGGTGGCTCCAAGGTGGTGGTCCTGCCTCAGCTGGGCAGTGGCACAGGGACAGGAGAGCCTGGTAAGGGCAGCCCACAGGAGCCAGGCTGGTTTTTCATCTCCTCTTAGCCTTGGTAGCTTGGGTTGCACCTTCAAAATGGGAGTTTCCAGCCTGTGTGTTGATACAACATCTTCCCCAAATTTTCCACTCCCCGTTTCACTCTCTGTGTCATTTCTGGTTGGGAACACACTGGCTGTTTCCACACAGGAGATACATTTTAAGGTTCTTCACATGCACAAACAAATGCATTTCTCAAGCTATGTAATGATTTTCAGTGTTCTATAAAGCAGTGGTAGGACAGACCTCTTCAAATTTATCCCAGTTTTATCTCAGACTTGTCTAAACTTCAAGCAATTGGATTGGCACGACAAATCTTAGCTCTCCTCCTCCCATGCCCTTGCCCATTTTGATGGTCAGCTAAGGGGGATGAGTTTGATTTGTTATTCCAGTCATACTGACCATTAACCCATCCTCATTTAGGACAATATTTAATCACAAGCTCAAAAAGCCTTGAAAGGAGTAATTTTTATAAATGATAGTCTGAGCCATTTGTCCTGCTGAAGGCCTGGAGGGTTAACAACAGGAACATCTGCAAGGCAGTTATTGTGGCAATCAATCCCAAAATACAAATAACTCAATAATTTATAACAGACCCCCACCATTAAATTGTACTGTGCTATTTTCATTTATCTCAGTGCTTATTATGGTGTTACACTGATTTTTAATAATCTCTCTGGCCTTTTCATTTGCCTGCTGGTGCTTGTCAGATTTAGCTCTGGTTTGGTATTGGAGAGCCTGTGAGCCAGGCTGGATCTACCATTTTAATTATTCCAATTCACTGGATGAAACAAATCTGAATTAGGAAGTAACATTTAGCCGTGTCAGAGTGATGAATTCCTGTCATTCAGAGAAACAAATACATGCACTTATTTTGTCTTTTCAGGGTTCAGTGATCCAGTCCAAATGTTAACTTTTGCCCCCATTTTGCCCCTCATTAAGTCTGTCTCAGAGAGTAAAGTCACCTGGTCCTTACCTCACCTTTACCAGCACTTTTTTGGTACATTCAGAACCAAAACAATGATCTGATTCCTGCTTTGAGATCTTTTATAGCACCAAAGCTCTCAACACTCCTGTGCCCTGGACATGGCCTCAGCTCTCAGGTGAGAGCTCCAGCTCTGTGGTGGGAGGGTGCAGAAATGGAAACCAGAAACTCAGCCCTGTGTAAGGATAAGCAGACAGGAAAGAGGCACAAAGATACTGTGATTTTTGGGCATTGATGCAGCTCCTCTACAGCCTGAGGGCATCTGCATCCTTAGTCATGCAGCAGAGGTGGCTTGTGCAGGGAATGTGCTTCCTGTATTTCCCTGTGTTGGGCTTCTGTCAGGTTTGTCTCGCCAGACAACATCAAAACGAGACAGGCGTAGGGTGAAAGCCCTGGGACAGGCGTGTGAGTGGTGCCAGAGGTTTCTCAGGTGTTATTTGAGTGAGAGCAGAGGCGGTGCTGGGAAGGGCGTTGGGTTGTGCAGGCTGGGGTGAGTTGGGAAAACGAGGTCACTGGGGATGTTGTGCAGCACCGGGAAGGCTTTACAGCAGCAGCCTCGCCTGGGATTTCTGGCTCCTGCAGCTTAAGGAGCTCCATGCAAACCCTCATTTCCCAGAGGATCAGGTGCTTGCTCAGGAGGATGCAGTGATTTGGTTTTTAGACATCTTTCACCACAGAGTTACACAAATCTATATTTCAGAAGAGAGGTCTTTCCACAGCCAGAGCTGCTCACGCTGTTCTCAGATGGTTTCCACCTCCCAGCAGCCAAGGCTGTGCTCCTGCTCCCTTGGCATTTGGGAGGGTGGGCTGATCCCCGCCGCTGTTCGTGCAGAGGGCTGCGCTCCAGTCCCCATGGAAACAATTTGGAGAGTTTTCCAGCTTGTGTAGCATCGCTGAGCTGTGTTTTGCCTTCCTTTTCACTTCCATCGGGAGGGCGGCAAAGCTTTAACGCATTCGTGTTTGAAAAGCACTTTGAGGTGCTCGAGGAAGGTGCTACAGAGGAGAGAAGTGTTGTTACCCAGATGAACTGTTTCTGTTTTGCTCAGAGCCACAGCTGTGAGTGTCGCTGTGCCCGTGGCAGCAGGATGGGGCACTGGGGTCACCGTGTCCCCATTGGGGCCCTCTGGACAGCTCTTCTGCAGAGTCACCTCGACACCAAGGCAAGGCTGAGCAGGACTCCCACAGCTGCAGTCAGGCAGGGAATCCATTCTGGAAAGCTCAGTGGCCTGATTTGTGCAGGCAAAATGGAGGGAGTTCTCCACAAGGAGTGGCTCCACATGTTTCAGGTGCAACAGGAGCACAAGGCAGGCAAGAGCTCCTGGTGAGGGGAGCTGGGGATCCAGTGCTGCCTTGGATGTGAGGCCCCCCAAAGCTCTCTGAGGACACACTGTTTGTGCTGTAAAATACCTGTATCAGGGGTGTTTATCCACTCAGACTCTGCAGTTGGGCCAGCTCCTGCTCCTGACTGTGAGTGCAGAGCACTCCTGGGCTGCTCTGAGCAGGCTGCACCCCGATGCTGTGGCAGGGTAAAACCACATACCTGTCTGGAGCTCAGGAATGTAACACGCTGGGGCCTAAGGGATTTTACATTTCTATTCCCTACCGAGTGCCTCAGCACCTTCCAGACACACCTGAGCTCTGCTAACCCATCTGTACTTGGGAATCACTGCACAGCTCTGGCCACTGCTGTGCTGAGGAATTGGGCTCCAGTTCCCCCATCCCTCATTCCTCCACCTGCGTCCCACAGGGTGGGCCTCCTGCAAAATCCCTTCCAGTTTCTAGGTACATTGTTCTTCCCAACTCTGTAAGAGGAGCCTGGAGCTGATGACAAGGGTTTCTGAGGATCCTGCCAAGGGTATTTTGTCTGGACTGCCTTTTTCTTCCTCTCCTTCAATTCTGTTTTGGTTTGGTTTCATCATTTTTTGCAGGGGGATTGGTGGTTGTTTGCATTTTTCTAAATTATTTTTCTAAACTTATTACTTGTAACTTTCTGAAAAAGAACATTGTTAACAAACACCAGCTGAATCTGCACTGCCTGCCTTGCTAAGGCCACAGTGAGCTGGGACCACATTACCCCATCTCTGCTCTTAGTTCCAGCAACAATTTTTAAATCCAGTTATAAACCACTCGTTTTAACATTTGAAACAAATCTTTTCCCATACATGCTTTCTCTCCAGTTTAGTGTGATCAGCTGAAAACAAACTGTACCAAAAAATGAAGGGACTGTTTTCCATCTGCCAGGTCCTCACCTGCCAGGCTGCCCAAACCCTTGGAAGGGAGAGGCCATGGGACACTCAGAGTGAGTGCCGCCAGAAGGGGCCCTTTCTGTCACAGCAAGCTTTAGTCAGCTTCAGCCACCTACGAGTACACCCTCACTTCATTCTCATCCTTCCTGGAAAGGCCCCTTCCAGCCTCTCCTCAGCAGTGCCAGCTGCCCTCTCGGCCTGACCTGCCTCAGTTCCCCTTCCCCCTTCCATACATCCTCCCTGTGCTGTTGCTGTGATTCATTAACGCCTCAGAGACACCAGTCTGAGTGGAAAAAACCCAAGCAAGCACCAGGTTGTGCCTCTCTGTACATTTTCTATAGTGACTCACAAGCCTGACCAGGTAACTCCCCTTTCCTCTCACTTAGTCACTCTCTCCCTCCCGGATAGGCCGCTCTGACTCCTCACTTCACTTATTGCTCTTGTTTTCTTTGCTCTTCCCTCCCCAGCCCTACGCGTGAGCTCGAGGATGGGAAGTTCTCCTTCGCTGACCCGTGGCACACAATGAAGAGCAAAGGAAAACACTGACTGCAGCAACTTTGCCTATGGAGGGAGCACAGGGCAGAGCTGCCCCCCTTTTCCCGCTCGGGCCACGCACAAATTACTTTGTCATTGTGGAGAAACAAATAAGGCTTCGTTCTCATTACCATCCTGATGGGAGTAAACAAGTTTATTTACACTTGAGCACTGCTGAAGAATAAAGTCATAGAGAAAAGTTCAGGGTAGGTGGCCTGTCTTTGTCATTAAGGCCAGCTTTTACAAAATCCCTGCCCGCTCGGCCAGACAGGCTGCTATTCAGGCAGGCCCGGGTTAATGAAAGTACGGGGTGTGCTTGTTAAAAGGAGGACTACAACACTTGTAATCATGGGTGGTCACATTTTTATTTAATGATACGTATCTTTCCTTTCTCCAGCCTTCGCTTGTAACCCTTTGCCTCCCACTCAGCCATCCTTCTGCAGTGACTAATTGTGAGTCCTCAACTAATTATGAGTCCTCAGCTAAAATCTGATAGCAGGGCCACAACCAGCTAAACCCACTAAACAAGTGATTTTTATTTTAAAATAATCTGTTCATTAACAGCCCTGGGATTCTGTCAGAGCAAAAAGCCCTCAAAGCATGAGGGGCCCCACATGTGTAATCGCTGGAGCTAAGATAATAATAAAAGGACAACTGCAAACAAACTTTGGAGAAGAAAGGGCTGCGGAACAGAACTGCTTCCTCTCTTTCAAGGCCTTCGTGTGGCCCTGGTGATAAATCTGTTGGGACAAGGATACTTCAAAGCCAGAGGTCGAACTCTGCTCTCATTTGTGCAAGTCTCACAACTCGTGTCAATGGAGTTTCACCCAGGCAGGAGGCTCAGGCCTGCTGTTCTGCTCTCATGAATGCAGTGAAAGACAAAGCCAGCCATGATGGGGGAAAATATCTATTTATCTATGACATGACCTTGCTGAAGTGTTGAGTACAATCAAGCTACACTAGAAAACCTCCCAATGTCTCCCAACTTTCCAGCTATTTCTAGAGACTAACCAGTCTGAAGTGCTCATGTCTGGGCTGAGGAGAAGTTCAAGCTCAAATGTATTTTTTTGGTATGTCCTGGATGTTTTAAGGATTCTCATAGAAGGATGTGCTCACACAGAGGCATCACTCACCCACCATTTTCACCTGCCTGTTGCAGGCTGTCGCTTCTTTCTGTGGTCATGGATGGAAGGTTTGTCTCTGCATACCCCACAGTCATTCTTGAACTTCACAGTCATTTGTGACAGAGGAGCTGTGAGAGATGTGAGGACTCTAAATTTTTCCAATTTTTAGAAAACCGACGGCTGTGTGAGAAGCTGATGCTTTGGTACATGTAAATTATCACTGTCACTGGGGTATCTTATTCACAAGCATTTTCCATTGTCACTTAGGAATCTAAAACCCAATTACAGGCAGTTTTGGGAGGGGAGAAGGGCCCCTTCTCATTGAGACTTCCCATCTGCTGATCACCCCATCCATTGAGGACAGGAGAGCAAAACGCTTAAGATAATGTGTTGTGCAATGATGTTACTTAGTTACACTCTTTGTTTCTTTATGAGGTTGGAAAAGACCTCACCTTGGTGTTCCTGCCCTACCTCGCGCTTCCCTCACCCGGCAGGGCCCAGAAATGTCAGTCCCACATCCCATCCGAGGCCTGGGGCAGCGCTCTGCAGGAAGAGCTGCCTCTGATACCGAGCGGAGAAGGGAAAAGGAGCAACACCAACGTGTCACTGCCTGCCCCAGTGCTCCCAGCACTCCCTGGCCCTGTTTTCACCTCTGTTTCAAGGCATATTTATTATTCCAGAGGAAACAGCCTGTTGGCTCTATGAGTTATGGTGAGACTGAAGGAAGGACTTCCAAACTTGGGTCAGCCTGAGCCTCAGCCTGTTTCAGGTTCAGCAAGGAAATCCCAGGTGGCTGAAGGTACAATTCAGCAGTACTTGCCACAAATCAGCTGGAATTCACTCCATCAAGGCTCTCAGTACATTCTGAAGAGCTCAGGAGCACTGCTGGTGATGAACATCACCAAGGGCTTTGGTTTGCTGTGGTGCTGAGGCTGTGCCCAGGCAGGAGGGGCAGGGAGAGCATGGCTGAGGCTGCAGGAGGCACACAGGGCAGCGTGGCCTCTGAAGCAGTGCAGACTGATCCATGTATTAAATAAACATGCTGAGGTAACTGGCAGTGCTAAACAATGTGCATAACTAATACTCATGGCTTGAAAATCATCAACCTCCCCAAGTGCTTTGCACATATTAGTGAGCAACCCGCGGAGCACGGCTGCTTCCCCCAGTGGGAGGCAAACTGAGATCCAGAGGGTGAGGGAATCCAATCCCTGATGATGTCCCTCAGTTTGGGAGCACAATATGAGCCCCTCTAAACTCAAGGGAATTCTTTGAAAAAGGGAGGTGAGAATGAGGGGTTATTGCAGAATGGCAGGGGCTGTATCTTTGTATTTGCAACAGAGATTAATTTGGGTGAAGAAATTTCAAACAGATAATGTGAAACTCTTTATTTACTGCTTCATGCTCAGAGGCAGAAACAAACCTGAGCAGGGAATCAGAAGCAGCCAAGCCAAGGCCAGTCTGGATGGGGCTGTGGGCACCCTGGTCTAGTGGAATGTGAACCTGCCCATGGCAGGGGTGTGGAACAAGGTGATCTTTAAGGTCCCTCCCATCCCAACCAATCCAGAATTCCAGGATTCCAGGATTCAAAGGCCTCCCCTGAGCTCTGCAGCTACCAAAGGCACCTCTGAGTGTTTTCCTTCACCTTTTCTTCTCTTTTTCCTGGCTCTTTCCCCATCATTTACAGAAAGCATCATCGGTGGTGTGAGGGTTAATGAACACCTTGCTCCAGCGAGGCACAAACTCATGAGTCTTCATGTTGTCACGAAGGTGTTGCTGAGCTTACGCTGCATGAAATATCCCAGAACTCCTGCAAACTGTGGGATTTAAATGCACAGGCTATAATTACAGAGTCTCCAGCACCCTCCCACACTTTGCAATGCCTTCACAAGTGGGAGCAGCAGGAACACCTGTCCCGGCCTCCTGTGGGCTTGTAGGTCCTTGCCTGCAGGCAGGCAGGGCTTGCTCCCTGGCAGGAGGCTCCCAGCAGAGCTGGGATGATGGGCTGGGAGTCTGGGCTCTCCTGGCTGTGCTCAGCAAACAGCCCAAGGCAGAGTCAGCACGGTCATGTTTGCAAACAGGTGCTCACAGCCAGGTTAATTGGGTGCCATTTCACAGTCAGCTTGATGACAGCCTTGAACACAGGGTTTGGAGGATTTAGAGGAGCAAGGGAATGAAAAGAACTTTCCTTTCAAAAAGGGATTGCTCCTTTCTGAGGGAGCCTGGGGAACATCACAGGTGTGAACCCCAGCAATGCTCCTGAGACTCTTGGGGCTCCCCCAGATCAGCATCAGCACAGCAGACCTGGTGCTAACCTGATTCCCAGGGTGGGAACCAGCTCTGGATGCTGTGGTGCAAATCAGATGCATATAGAAAGGGCAGGTTCAGCAGGGGGTGAGAGAATGGTTAAATTGCTATAAAATCCAAAAATGCCATCCTGGGGCGATCTTAGCCTTAGTTAGGCCAGTACTGCATGAGGTGAGGATCACCTTCATGCATCTCCTGTGCCCTGGCAGGGCCCCAGGGGCTCTGGGGGCAGAGCAGAGTCCCCAGAGGTTCCAGGCTGTCTGGATGCACCCCAGGCAGGGCAGGTTCCTCCATGGCACACAGCAGGGTCTCCTCGGAGCGTTTGGAGCTGCTTGGGAGCTGATGTCATGAGGGCTCTGCCCAGACTGGCACAGGCAGGCTCTGCACAGAGGTGCTTCTCTCTGCCTCCAGGGCACTTTCTGGAGAGTCTTCCACAGCATCCTCCCCTCCCTGCCCCTGCTGCTGAGCAGCAAGGCAAGGAGAAGGAGAAGGAGGAGAAGGAGGAGGAGGAGAACTTCCCAGGGCCACCTCAGGAACGTGGCTACAGCCTTACCCCACAAATCCTCCTGCCAAGTGGGTAAATGTAGAGGCTGGAGCTGCCAGGGATATCCACAGCCACCAGCCAAAATGCAGCAGCAGCTCTGGTGGTGGTGGAGCCCTGGGTTGTGTGGGGACAGGGACACCCCCATTGCGTGGGGTAAGTGCATTCCTGCTGGAAAAGCTCCTCAGCTCCTTCTCTATCCTTATGTGCTTCATTTTTTTTTATCCTGTGCTGGTGCTTATCTCATCCCATAGTGATAGAGGAGGGTATTTCTCTCCATAATGAGTTGGAGAATTAATATTGGGTCCTCCTTCGTGGCAGGAGCTGCATTTAGTGCAGCCTTGCTGCAATGCCTGTCCCTGTATTTGCATTTGCCTTCCCCCTCCACCCCTTGGCCCTGCTGCAAGAGAGAACCCCATAGCTGGGATGAGCCTGTGACTCCTGCAGCCCCATCGGCTCTCCCACCCCCTGGCTGCTCCAGCAGCGAGTCCTGGAGCTGCAGGAAGGACCCTCACAGCCCCTCTGGCATCCCAGTGGACAAACATCCTCCATCCCAGAGGAGCAGGGGGACGTGGAGCCCCTCAGGGGGAGCAAGGGCCCTCTGTGGCCTCTGCTCCAGCCTGTTCTGCTGCGTCACCAGAGGGACCAACTGCAGCCCTGAGCAGCTCCTGCAGCCTCTGCTGGCATGAGCCTGCCTGACCTTTGCAGCACTTGTGTCTCTGACTCCTCTCTGCCTGCACTGGGCTGACATGGAGCACCCCAAACTCTCATTTACTGGCAGCCATTATCACTGGGGCTTTATTAGCCCTTAGCAGTTGCTCCTCTGTGGTCTCACTCTGAGGTGGCTGATGCAGAATCTGATAAAGGGCACCTGATATCACTGTGAATAGCTGATGTAAACTTAGCAGACAGTCCTGTGACACATCATGTGGGCAAATTAATAAACCCCCTCCCAATAAATTCAGCATGTGTCCTATAATCCCAGTTCAAGGGCATCACTTATGTCAACATCACTAAGTTAGCTACTCTGCTCCCCTGGGAATGCAGCACCAGGACTGTTCTGGTCAGAGGAATTCCCCCTCTTGTGACCACAGAACAGCAGCTCTGGCTCTGTGGGAGTCAGCTTTGTGACATCCATCAGCTCAGGGACAGAGCAGCTCCAGCCCCGGGCTCTGGTTCCTGCAGGGTCACAGGCTGAGACCTCAATGTGGGACACCAGGGTCCAGGGGAATGGCACCGTTGGGACCAGCATTTCCCACTGGTTTCTCATCCCCATTGCTGGGGTTTTCAGGGGAATGGCACCGTTGGGACCAGCATTTCCCACTGGTTTCTCATCCCCACTGCTGGGGTTCCCTCTTGCAGAGCTCCCATGGTGCTGCTGAGGCAGCTGAGCTCCCAATGACCTCAAGTGCTCTGGGGGTCCACCAGCAGGACCCCTGCATGGCCTGGGCTCTGCTGCTGCAGGAGGGTGCCCCCAGCCCCACTGCTCACTGCTCTGTGCTTTTCTGTGGGAATAATCCCAATCCCATGGGTACTGGAGCAATGGGCAGCATCCCTCCCATGCCAGACATCAGACACCCCTTCAAAAAGGGCTCCTGCTCCCACATTCCCACTGGGATCAGCACATTGTGGCTCCTCAAATGAGCTGTTTCAGTGATTACTTTGCCCTTGCTCAAACAAAAAAGCAATCAGGGGGATATGAAAAAGGCAGCAATAGCATTTTGTTTTTCAGACTCCCCAGATGATCTGACTGAGCAACCAAAACATTTACAGGAGGACTCAGACCCTTTCGCTCGGCTCTGCGTGTCTCACAGGACCGAGTCGTTCGTCACACTGCTCCCAACCACCCTCCCATCAGCCAGCAGCTCTCTGGAGATCTGCACAACCCATCAGCATCAGGGCAACCCCTCGGGGGCCCAGGGCCACCCACCGAGCCCCAGCAGCGGAGCCAGCCCTGGGTGTCCCCTCCAGGCTCCTTCAGGAGCAGCTCTGAGGCCCAAGGCTCCCTGCAGAGCCACCAGCGTGCTCCCTGCTCAGCCTCTCACCCTCCCGTGCTCTGTGGGATGCCCTCAGCCCTGTTTGCTCTCCAGGAGCTGCTGCTGTCCCCACAGCCCCAGCCTTCCCTCCCTGCACACTCGGCTCGCTCCCGGCATTGTTCCCCAGCGGGTTTTTATTTGAAGGGTTTCATTAAATTATCGCACAACATCACTTGGTACACAACTACAAATTAATTTAGTCAGTTTGCATTTGGCTGACCTAATATTCATTATATTCCAGTCAAGTGGATGTGTTTGCTGTTTGACGGGCTGCTCCTCGATAAGATACGTGGTCCAAAGTACCGTACTTAGAACTAGAGGTAATATTTACAGACACTCCATGCAAATACTGCAATTACCTGATTAATTATAGCCCTTCTGTTTGGTTCTGCAGATCACACTCTTATCCCTCCCTTCCCCATTTCCATATTTGTCTATAATACGTGGGAATAGCCTTTAGATCTATACAAAGCAAAGCTGGATGTTTTTTAAACACTCTGTGGTCACTCAGAGCCCTCCTCTCCCCAGGGCTGTGCCTGCCTGCAGAGGTTTGTTGTGCCTGGGATGCATGGAGCATTACCAGCGCTGCATTTTAATAACAATCTCAGGCCAGGAGATTGGAAATTGGAATCTAAACATAGCCCTGAAGAAGGACGAAAAAGGAAGTCAAGAGGGACTTGGAAATAGTGTTAAATGTGCAGGAGTGCTGTAACTGTAGTTCCCCTTAACTGCAGGAATAAGCATACTCAGACTGACATATAGACAGACAGACAGATGGACAAAGAAATCTTACTATTATACAGCACTTTTCATCCTGGGATCAAAAACACTTTAAAAACTCTGTGAAACTGAGCAAAAATGCAGCTGCTGTCCCTGCAGTCACCTGTCCCTGCAGCACCAGCACATGTTATCAGCTGGTGCTTCTACCCATGGTTTACTTTATTGTTTTTAAATTTATGGTTAATCAGAGAGAAAGATTCAGGCATCAACATTTGGCTTCATTCTTGTCTGACGCCGTGTTTTGCCCTTCCAATGTCAATGGAGTAATTTGTGGTGGAGTGGAGTCACTCCTCCAGTTTAGGAGGGCTGGAGATGGGTGGTTTTTGCCACCCAAGCAAAGGCAGAGGTGTTTCCTCTGGCTCAGGAGGGAGGGCGGCTCTGCCCCACGCCCCACTGAGGTTCTCATGGGCAGAGGTGACCCCTCCACCCAGAGGAGGGGCCCAAAGCAGAGCAGAGGATGGGGCTCTGCCCGAGCAGCTGCAGTGGCACTTGGCACAGCAGCATTCCAGCTACAGCCCCATCCATTCCCCTCAGAGCACAGTGTGAGTGACACCGGGGCGGGGCAGAGGGAACCCTGCCCCTGGCTTGGCCACGTTTCCAAATCCCTTCCCACGAGGGAGACCCCCAGCAGCTCTGTGCACTTCCCAAAGGAGGTGATGGGGGACTGGGAAGTGCTCCCAGCCTGAGGGCATTGGCACAGGAGTGGGATGAACAAAGGAAGCAATGGAAAGGAAAGGAGCCCTTGAGCTCAAACTGGCCCCATCACCCAGCTCAGCATTTTCTTACCTTTGTAGGATCACCTCATCCTCCCCCTGCCACCTCACCCTCCCCTTGTCCCAACTGGGCACCTTCAGCCCCTGCTCTTTCTCACCTGCCTGCAGGTACAGCTTTTCCTGTTCCCGCTTCCCAGTGATCCCTGCCCCTGCCAGCCTTCCTGCCCCCTGCCAGGAGCTTTCCTAGGGCCCTCCCTTTGTGCTTAAGCACCTTGCAGTCGGGGACCCTACAGCAATGCAGTCTCATTATCTGCCTGCCAAAGCCATCAATGAGAGGATCTCCAAGGTGAAATAAAACCATGCATTACAAATGAAATGCTCTGCTGCTCTCCTTTGCCTCCTGCCATCACCGGAGATCTTTGTGGTTAGTCTGCAAGACAGCTCTTCCCTGCTAATTAACATTTAAAAGTCTTCCTCTCTCACCCTGCCACCGTGACACAGGGGCTGCTATCGCCCAGGTTGTTCCTTGAAATAATTCATCACTTGGGAAACATCAGAGGCTCATTGTAATCCCACAGACCTGGCCTAAAACCAGAGCTGTCCTCCTGCATTCCATACCGTGGTCTCTGCAAGGACTGCCTCCGGATGTCAACCAGATTTGATTATCAGAAAACATCTTTCCAAACTATGTGTGTCTGATTTTGCAAGCAGGATTTTGTTTTTCACGACAGGAAATAGTCTGAGCAATGGAAACACTCTGTGCGACCTGTGAAAAATCACTGAATATATGTGTGTTTCTACCTCTCTGTTGCAATTCCACCCATTTTTGTAGCTGGGGAGAGAAATTGCCCTTTACTTTGCATATTTGCAGTGCTCAATACAAGGGGCTAATTCCTCAAAGCTTTTCTCTTGTCCTAAAAACACATCAAATATAATTTAGCTACGTCTCCAGCTCCCATAGGGGAGCAGAGGAACCTGGGGGACAAAGGCATTGCTGAGTCCCCATTTCCATGGGCTGTGCTGGGCTGTCGGGTTGTGATATGCATCGCAAAAGGGCCCCCAAACCACCTGGGCATCAATACCTGAGGGATGGTGCTCACCCTGTCCCCATCCTGGCTACAAACCTGCAGAATCAGGGAAAAGCCAAACTCTCACCTCTCATATCCAGCCTCAAACCACGCTGGCAGATGCTCCTGTTCTCTCTGTTCATGGACTCTTGCAGCAGCAATGAACTTTGGAGGTCTTAACAGTTCTGGTCCTGCCTCCTTTTCCTTCCAGGGATATTTCCAGTGCCAGATGGAGAGCAGATTGGCTTTCAGTGTAACCCAGCCATTACCCACCAACTGCTCCTGCCACAGAGCTGGTTGTGCTCAGGCTTTATGCAAACACCTCTGAGGCTTTTTCAGGGATTTTGTAGTTGAACCTGTGCTTCATTTAGTCAGGGCAGAGAAATCAACAGAGTGGATCCCCACAGCACTGGCTCAGCCTCGGAAGGTGGAGGAAAAGTATGAAATCAATGACTGTCAATGTCTCTGGTCTAGAGCAGCAGCTCCCAAGCTCACTTTGCTCAGGGACTATTGACATGACAGCAGGAGTGCTCTGGGGTTTGCTCCAGTTCCCGCAGCTCTGTTGATTTGCCATGGGATGTGATGGGGGATCTGCAGGACCACGCACAGCTCCGACAGAGCAGAGTGTCTGTGCCACAGCCTGTGCCAAGGGTGGGCAAATGTCACCCCAGGAGCAGGCCTGGCAGGGGAGCTTCCCTTGTTTTTATGTTCTCCAGCCTGGTTTTGGTCTTGTAGTGCTGCCCTGCAGCAAGAACCCTTGAAGGCCGTTGGAAATAATCTCATAAATAGAGCAGCACCCTCTGGGAACGTCTGCCTGGCTCCCCTCAGGCACAGCAAGTCCTATGGCTGCTTTTATGGGAGGTGTTGCTCGAACCAACAACCCCCTCCATGAAGAAGGATCTTGCATCTACGTGTGCTGTACAGGAGCCAAAATCTGGCCTGTCCCACCAGGAGCTGCCTCTCGCTCTCCATAGAGCACAGCAGAGCCAAGTTTAATCCAAACCAGCCTCACCTGAGAAGATCCTGCTCATGATACGAGATGTGAAGGGCCAAGCCTTGATGATTACTTGGAAACGTGAGCCTTGGAGAAAGAGTGACAGTTTTGGGAGCGGGTGATGACAGAATGGTAAATTACATAATGTCCCATAAAGGGAGCCCGCTCCTAGCCCAATTACCCGTCCCAGCAGCCCCATGCAGTTGATTGCAGCGTTATATAAAGGGCTTTTCATTAGTCAGAGAGTCACAAAGGGAGCTCTTTCCACGTCCTCCTTAGGATTACTTAACCATCACTCTGGACAAGACCAGCAGAGCATTATTGGGATGTGTCAGAACAATACCCACCAACCTTTCCTCAAGCACGTCCGCCCCACTCAGGCATGGTCCCACAGAGGGTACAGGGACATGGTGGTGGCTTCGAGGCAGGGTGACCCACACACCGTGTCCTGGGCTGGAGGGAGGTCTGCTGTCCCTCTGCCAGGGCATCTCCAGCTTGAGCACCTGGGCCTCTGCTGTGGGCTGAGCAGGGCAGTGAAACCCACCCAGCACCCAAAATGAGCCCCCTGGAGTGTTGGTGGGCTGGTGGAGCTCCTCTGCTGCCACAGCCAAACAAATGCAGTGGCAGCACTGTGCAGACATCCCTCCCTCGCTCCTGCAAGCCAGGGATTGACAGGCTTTTCCAATTCCCCCTGACCTGGAGTACATAATAAAGATGCAGAGCACTTGTGACAGCAGCTCTGGGTTGGTGATGTCTCACCTCAGTGGAGGATGTGGCCAGGGAAGCAGGTCCTGGTCACGTCCTCATCGCTGCCTGCTGATGTGACCTTCCCCAAGTTGCCCAATATAGCTCGGCCGCGTTTCCCTCTCCCCGTGGCAGAGATAATAACAGTTCCTGGGTGTTGCAGAACTCATTCATTCCCATTTGTTTCTGGTATCTCAGATTATCAAAGAGCAGTCAGGAGGAAGACTGGCAAAGAACAAGCTCTTATTCACTTGTCAGTTAGAAACAGTAACCTATTTTAGACTAAAAATGGGGGGAAAAAATAATCCTGATAGAGGTTGTTCCTTGGCTTTTCCTGCTGCTCAATTTAAAATCTCCCCCAGCCTCCACCCTGCCATGGCTGGGGTGAAATGTTGACCATTTCACAGAGCACCAAATTGGTGTCTTCCCTCCCCTGGCAGGAATGACAATGCAAACAAAAATAGATAATGCATTTAAAAAATCTCCAGTGGATCGTCATGGCGATAAATAATTGTAGCATGTTGCCATAGTAACTCTGGCTGTAATAAAGAGAGGCCTATCTGCAGCTTAGCTAAATTTAGTTGTTCCAAACTATTAAAAATATTTTCAAATACTCTGGTAACTCTTTTTAACATTTTCTGGGGTTGGAAGCAAGACTGAATCTTCATTCATGCCTTTGTGTTGTCTCCATATTCCAGATACACTTCATCACTGAAATAATCAATGCCATCCAATTAAAAAGTTGTTAAACTGAGGAAATTGCTGAGGATCTTTCTGTTTCCCACCTCTTGGAGACTTTTCACCTGGAAGTGTAAAATCTGTCTATGGAAGATTCCCATTCTGCCAGGCCTGGTGGGAGCCCAGGATCCAGCCCCAGCCTGTACTGGTGGGAACTGGGAGATGAGAAGGGAAAGAACTGTGTGTGGGTTTTTTGGGAGGAATGGATTTGGGGACCTGAGCCCTCACTAACACAGAGCAGTGTGGGGATGCTGTGCAGAACAGGTGGGATCTCTCCAGTCCCAAACTGGGCTGGGTGTAACTTTCCCAGTTACTTGTCTTGTTTCAAACAATGCCACATCTAATGACACTTAAACACTGCTCAGAAGTCCAAAATCCCTCCGTGCCTCCCTCAGCTCACTGCCTGTTTGAACTGGCAGCTACATCCTGTCTGGAAACCTCTCCTGTACCAAATGGGCTTTATTTTCCCAGGGGGAAGCCTTAACACCTGTAATTCCTGATTTTTTTCAGGCTTTGACATAAGTTGGTCTCTTCCAGCTGCGTCTCTCTGGGAGGAGGAATGGCCACACACTGTGGGGGGTATTCAATTAATTCATTTTCTTGGTGGTGCTCCCTTTGGGCTGAAAACCCTGAGTTTCCCCTCAGCCCTGTGGTTCTGCTCCTCCTCAGCAGGAAGGAGCTTCGGACTGTCCCCAGGGAAAGGGTTTCCAAGTCGCCATCTCTCAAAGGCCCTTTCTGCCTGTCTGATTCCCTCCTTGGCTTCACATATCTGAGCTTATCCACGAGAGCAAAGCTCCCAGAATCAGAGCCTTTAATGCTCAATAACGGGGCTGTGGTTCCCCAAACCCCCTGGGACCCAGAGCCGTGGCTGCAGGGATGGGGCCTCCTCCCCACCTCCCCCAGGACCCTCTGCTGCTGCTGCCTGCAGGCTCAGCCTGCTGGAGGTGTCTGAGATTTCTCCATTCCCCAAGGAAAAGGTTTCCAGCTGCACTAATGTGGGTTTCTCCTGCAGAAGGTGAATTTAAGCCTCGTGTCTGGGATGGCTGCAGAGGAGTCTGTGCCATGGGCTGGGCTCTGTCCTGCAAGCCCTGGCAGCAGCAGATCTCCCTTGTTTTGGTGGGACCTGCCCAGGACACCTCTCTGTCCATTCCGTTAAAGCCAGCTCTTGGTGTCTTGCTTGAATTTTCTAAGCCACAGAGCAAGAGAATCCCAGAATGGTTTGTGTTAGAAGGGACCTCAAAGCTCATCTCTAATCCCTTGTCACAGGCAGGGACACCTTCCCCTGCACCAGGGTGTTTAAAGCCTCATCCATCCTTGAAACACGTTAATGACTTCTTGCACGAGCAAAGCCACGTTTCTAAAAGGCACTTTGCAGTGCTCTAGAATCCTCTGAAAAGAAACAAAAGCAAGTAATTCCATTGTTTCCTTACTGACAAGAGACTGCAGCCTATGGCTCAAAAACAACACAGCATAAAAACAGGATGAGCAGCTCCGTAGGCAGAAATACTTAAATTCCAAATAACCGCATGATTTAGGAAAAAAAGAAACTGTGCATGCCTGCTTGCCCCGATGCAAAACCAGGGGAAAGCATTTGGAGTGCTCTTAACACATCAGTGCCTGTAATTATGGAAGTTTTCTTCCCTGAGTGCCCTAAAAACCCACTGGAGTCAAGGAGAGGGCAGGAAGGGCAGCCCCAGCCCCAGGCAGGGAGCAGAGCAGGTGATCACAGCCCCAGAGCTTTGCTCAGGTTTATCCTGGACTTTTGGTAGGGCCCTGGGGAAAATCTCCTACCACTGCACTGCTGCTGAGCTGCAGGAGGAAGGAATGCATTTATTTCCCTCTCACCCTGCGGGGTCAGGGCACCAGGGCTGGGCTGGGCTTTGTTCATCACCAGCCCCGGCTCCAGCCAAGCCTCGGCTGCTGTAAGGGACAGTCAGTGACAGCTCCTGGTCCTGCTGTCCTGGGCTGTGCAGCAGCATCCTCCTCCCCAGCAGGACCTGCTGGCCTCGGGCTCCGTGGCCATGACAGGGATGTGTGTCTGAACGTTTGGAATTAATAAATGGCCACATTTGCTGCTGCCCCAGCGCTCCTGGGGCTGGAGCCTGCACTCCTCGGCAGGGTTTGCTCACTCCCACCTGCCCACAGCCCTGGGGAGGCTCCCTGGCAGTGCAGGCTCGTCCCTCCCAGCCTCTGTGTTATCACTGCATCCCCCTGGCCTTCCTCTCCTCATGTGCAGTGACATCCAGCAGGGACACCCCAGCAGGGACAGACACCCCCAGCAATGACACCCAGCAGTGACATCCAGCAGTGACACCCCAGCAGTGACACCCCAGCAGTGACACCCCAATAGTGACACCCAACAATGACACCCCAACAATGACACCCTGCAGTGACACTCCAACAGTGACATCCAGCAGTTATACCAAAGCAGTGACACCCCAACAGTGACACCCCAGCAATGACACCCAGCAATGACACCCCACCAGTGACACCCACCAGTGACACCCACCAGTGACACCCCAGCAATGACACCCCAGCAGTGACACCCAGCAGTGACAGCCAATAGTGACACCCAGCAGTGATACCCCAGCAGTGACACCCCACGCTCCCCTGGCACTGGACCCCAAACCCCCTGGGAGGGAGCAGGAGGGGATGCTCTGCCTTTTCCATGGAACAAAGTCAAATTTTGGAGACAAACTGACACACAGGGATGTACAGGCAGTGCCCAGGGCAGGGCAGGACAATCTGCTGCTGTGGGAGTCACTGGGGGTGACAATGGAGCCACCAGCACTGGGGACAGCACCAAGGCTGGGGCTGCCCCTGCCCAGTGCCCTCATTTCCATGAGAAACCATGGAGAAGGCAGCATAATCCTGCCTCATTCATGTTCTGTTGTGACTGATATTTTGGATACCAGCTCTAAATTAGGTTTTAAAAATAGAGCAGTGGTCTTTTTTTTTGTCTTTTTTTTTTTTTTTTCTTTTTATAAACAGAAATTGTTCTCTCATGGAAACATTTAACCTCAAATGGGACCTCATCAAATTTTTGCTGTGTTTATTATAGACTGTGAAATAGGAATGAGCATCACTGAGAGAACTCCAAGTGATTATGGAGCTGTGATGGGGCAGCTGGAAAAGTCTTGGCTGTTTGGATAAAGAACTGAAAGTTCTGATATCGTCCTGATCTTTATTTGAGTGATCCCAACCTCTGAGGTGTAGAATATTGGCTCAGAAAGCTCTGGGAATTGTCCCTTCTCATGGAATTTCATTGTTCCTGCCCCTGGTCGTGGCTGCAATCAGGAAACACAAGAGTCAATGGGAAAAATGCATAGCAGGTTGAAAAGTTTGCTAATTTGCTTGCAAAAAAAATTTTAAAAATTAAAAAAAAAAATTAAAAAATTAAAAAATTTTAGGTTTACACTTTTATTTTTTCAGGTTATTAGAAGTTTCTGTAATACAGTGGGTTTGAATTTATATGTTCCTTTTTTACATAATCTTAAGTAATATATTTATTATATAAATAATTTTTAATTATTTTAAATATTTTTAAATGTTTTAAATATTTTAAAACCACTTTTAAATATTTTAAAGCCACTTTTAAATATTCCTTTAATGTTTTTGAAGTGGAACAGGCACAGAGCATAGGATCAGCTCCTCTGGGGGTAGGACAGACCCTGCCACCACGAGAGCCACCACAACTCATATTTTGGTTACTCCTTGTTCCACGTGTCCCAAATCAGAGATTTTGACCCTGGTTACCCACGGAGGGACACAGAATCTGCTTTCTTTAGAAACAGCCCCAGCATCACTCAGGGGAAGGTGCCAGGAGCTGGATGGAAATTTGGAGGCTGCAAACAGCAGGGAGGGAGGTTTGAAAAATAAAGGGGTGCAAAATCCAGGGAGTAAATCAGAGAAAATCAGGTTTCCAGTTGGATTGCTGTTGGGAAAAGCTGCATTTCGGTGCTCCTCACAGTGATTTTACACAAACACAGCTCCACTGGGCGCAGCACTTACACCTGATTTACTCTCGTAGTAGGAGGCGAAATTGGATCTATCTCAAAGCAAAGCCTGATGCCTGTTTTCAGATAAATCCCTGTTACACTCAGAGAGAAACTAACTTTGTGAACAATCCATGATTTTCACAAAGTCCCTGCAGAAGCCTATTGGAAAATGTAATAGGTTTAATTTCTCTTACTGGATATTCCCTGAAAAACCCTAAAATGGAAATCTCCAGGATTTTTCTAAAGGAAACAAAGAAATCAAAAATATCCTGTTAGTCTGAAAAAGCAAAAAAAGAATGATCAGTACAGTTCTTGGGTCAATTGACTGGTACATCCTTTGTAAAGAGGTTTCACTCTAGAAACTGATTGTAGTGTTTGTAAGTTTTACATTAAATTTGTGCTTAAAACAATTAACTTTTAAAAAGAAAATATTTAAATAAGTTACTATTATTAAAAATGTTAAAATGGTTACAATTAATGCCTGTTCATGAAATGAACAGGTAAATATTTCCATTGAAAATGGTAAAAGTGTCCTGAAGCATAAATGAAATATGGCAAATAAAAGACCAATTATATGGTCTCTTTCCACTGGAATTTTCCTATTTTTACATATGGTACTTTTGGGGTAGAAATAATGTAACTTAATTTCAGCAATGCATTAAAAAAATTAATTTTGCTTGTGGGCAAGGTGTTTTAATATGAAAATAACTAAATAAAATTATGTTGGGTTTTTTTTCAAACAAGAAAATAAAACAGTTGAATAATCAAAGAGCTACATATGATGAAAACAGAGATAATTCTGTGGGACATCCTTATTATTACTTATGTTATTTAAGAATTCTATTGCTTTTTAGGTGCCCAGCATTTAATTCTTGAGTGGTATGCTCTCTGCTTAGCTAAACAGAGATTAATTTATATTCTGCAATAAAATGTTATCTACTATCTTGGGGTTTTTTTATTGTCTATTTAAAACCACCCAGAGATGAGAAATCGCTCAGTGTCTCCTGTTCATTTTACACAGTATATAATTTAAAATATATTCAGGGGCTGAGCTGTCTTTGTAGGTTCCCAAATACCCAACACCCATGATTACTCTGAAATAATAATAATAATAATAATAATAATAATAATAATAATAATAATAATAATAAAAAATTGCCATTAAGCCATTTGGATGCCAGAATCACCCTGTGAGGGAAATAATTCTCCCCACTCGTGGGGAGGGAGCAGCTTTTGGGGTGACAGCACCCCTGGTTCCCTGGGGCAGTCTCCAGTCTCTTTTTCCTCTTGCCATCTTGACTCTCCATCCCAATAATCCCATTTTTCCTGGATCTCCCCTATGGTTCCTCGCAGGCTCAGCAGGACCAAGGAGCCGCTGCTGCCTCTCCAGGGAGTGGGGAAGGACAGCAGAGCTTTCAGTTCAGACAGAAAAGGGTTAATGATGAGAAGTGTGTGCTTGATCTTCCTGGCCTCAGAGCCAAAAAAAAATATTGAAAAGTAAAAAGAAAAAAAATGTTTATGAGCAATTACAGAAGCACAGAATTGGTGGAGATCATCAAGTCCAGCCATGAAATGCTGCTCAGAGGTACCAGGTCCCCCTGGCTAAACCAGGGAGAGGGTGAGCACGTTTTGAGAAGGGCATGAAAGCTGCAAGAACAAAATGTAAAGCACCCCCATGGTGTGTGACTGGTCTGTGCTCTGTTAGAAATATAAATTTAATTTTCTGAGCATCTCAGGCTATTCCATAATGACAATCATTAATGTAGTCACACAGTTACAGGAAGAAATTTTGTGTATGAGAGATTTTACTTAACTGTAAGCAAATCAGAGATGCACATCTCATATATTAATCACCATCACTGTACTTTTATTTTTTGCTCAGATGGAAATTCACAGCTCTAGATGGACTTACAAGACAGCTCCCCTTCCTAAAGTGCTGCCACCCTTGAAAAGCTGATCACATCACAGAGGAAAGAAAGAATATATTTTAATAGCTTCAGTGTAAAAGTAGTTCCTTATTTTTGATTTCTAACACTAAAGTATATTTTTCACTTGGCATTGTTAACTAATTTTATGCTCTTTTTTCTGTTGAAAACTGCAGATCTGAGCGATGCACTGAGGGGCAGAGCTGGGAGAGCAGCTTGGAGAGCCCAGGGACGGTGCTCAGGAGCAGCTGCCTCCAGCCCAGCCTCCTCCCATTCCCACCAGAGAGCATCCAGGGTGGCTCTGAACGTGCCCTGCCCCTCCGGGCTCCTGGAAATCTGCCAGCATCTGTTCTGATGGCAGAAAGTGGGAGTGCTCCATCACAAAAACAACAGAACCATTGAATCATTAGAGTCGGGAAAGACCTCCAAATCATCAATTCCAGCCTTCAGCCTGGTGCAGAAAGTGATCCAGCCAAAGGAAAATGCAAAAAGAGAGAATGGTGTTTAGAATTTTTTTTTCCCCCTCAGCCTGGTGCAGAAAACTTTAAGAAGCAAACTTTGAGTCACTCCTGGAGAGCTCCAGACGAGAGGAGCTCTGGGCTGTACCAAGCTCCGGCTGATGCTATCGGCAGGAAGGTGAGGAGGAGCACAGGGAGCAGCTGCTCCCTGCAGCCAGTGATAATCAGCGATAAAGGGAGTCCTGCCGATCCCCACTCTCATCGGGAGGATCCTGCCCAGCCAGGAGGGATCAGCTGCACAGGGAGCAGCTCCCAGGGCTGCCAGGCCGGTACCCACCAGTGCTGATGGCCCAGTGCTCAAACATTGCATTGGTGGTGCTTTAATGAAGCAGGAGAGGGAGGCTGGAGCTGCCCCGGGCTCTCCCTGGATGTGCCAAGCGCTGGAGCATTTGCTGACTCGGGGTTAGGGAAGGTGGAGGCACCCAAGGAGCCTCATTGACTCATGATATTTTCCAGCCCGGCTTGTTTGTTTTCATTGTGCACACAGGTCCTGTTTACCTGGATCAAAGATGGCAAAATCAACAACAACACTGTGCAGACAGGGACTTGCAAAATTCCTACTGAAGGCATGACTGTGCCCAGACCTGCAGCTCCTGCTCTTCCCCCCATGCTCTCCTTCTGCCATCACCCATCCTCTGTTCCTGCCTCACCCAGCCCTGGCTGAGCCCTGCCTGCCAGCCCCCAGCCTCGAGTTGTTTTTCCCAAGAGTGGCACAATGAAATCCAAATTTCCCTGGCAGGACCAGCAGCAGGAGATGGGAGGAAGGAGGTGCACAGGCATTGCAAGCTCCTGCTGCCCTGCTCGTGCTGTACCTGCTCCTCTCACCCCTCTGGATTTTCAGCCTTGCAGCAGCTCCTCCTTGTCATGGTCTATGGAATGAGGCCACTGGAGTGTATTCCCCGCACAGCTGGCAGCCTGACCTCCCTGCACTGGGGTCTGCTCAGCTTTTGGGGATCAGGGAGAAGCAGAAAATGAGTTAGGACAGTCCTGGAATTCTGAGCTTACAGTTGGTCCTGAGCAAGTTCCTGCACAGCCCCAGAGCACAAACCCTTCACCAGCCAGATTAGGATCTTCTGTCTGCTCCAGCCTCTGGAAAGCTTCTGCTCATGCACTCCTTGGAGGAGCCATCCCAGACACCCAGGGCATGGGGTAACAGCAGAATTAAAAGTAGAGAGTTATGCAAAATCCTCCTGCAGCTCATGGCTGTGATGCAATGCTGCAGCCTCGAGCAGCTCTTGCACAGGTTTGTGCAGTGCTTGCAATCCCAAGGACCCAACCTTGGGCAACGTGAGCAGCCCCAAGCAGCTCTGCCAGCCCTCAGAAGGGAGGCAGAAGGAAAGAAATGTCATTTTCTTTTTTTAAATTCTTTGCTCCCTAGGCCCATTTTAATTGTTTAAATTTAAAGTCTGACAATACTTTAGTTCAGGTTCCCTCTGTCCAGGTGAAATCCGTGGCAGCTTCTCCATCTGATCACAAGGATGATATTGTATGGGGAAGGCACTGGGGAAAGTTTACTCATGCTGAGAAAGATGTTGTCAAGGGGATGCCCACTGTGCTCCTGTCTCAAGACTTCACAACTCCAAATAATTCACACCACACATCTTTCATTTTGTTTCCCCTCAGCATCCCAGCTTGGAAGATTTTTTGAATGATCAAAGCAAAACAAAGGGACCAAGGCAGAGACCAAGGCAGAGCCCGCTGGCCTCAGCACCCAGGGCAGAGCTTTCAGCTGCAATAAATGGGTGTAAGATAGGTAGCACCTCTTTGCAGTGGAACACAACTTGGTTCTCGGGGGTTTTCTTTCTCTTCTCTTCTCTCGGGATGAATGAGTTTCCCTGTGAGGCTCCAGGTTCCCCCGGCAGAGTCCGCCCCGTGTCTTGCGCCAGCCCCTGCCCTATGTCATGGGTAAAGTATGCGGCGCCCCAAAACCCGGAGCGGATCTCGCCCGTGGGATCGGGACCGGCGGGAGCAGCCGGGGCACTCCTGGGGCAGGGACCGGGGGGAGCCACCATGAGCATCCCAGCACCCCAGGATCCCAGCATTCAGCATCCCAGGATCCCAGCACCCCAGCACTCCAGCATCCCAGCATCCAGCATCCCAGCGCCCCAGCATCCCAGCATCCAGCATCCCAGTGTCCCAGCACCCCAGCATCCAGCATCTCAGTGTCCCAGTGCCCCAGCATCCCAGTATCCAGCATCCCAGCATCTTAGCACCCCAGCATCCCAGGATCCCGTCATCCCAGTATCCCATTGTCCCAGCATCCCAGCACCCCAGCATCCCAGCATCCAGCATCCTAGCATCCCAGTGTCCCGCTCCGCACGCCTCCCGCAGCCCCCGAGCACCGGCTCGGCCCGGGCTGGTGGTGCCCCAGCGCTCGGGACTGACACGCTCAGACGGAGACACACACACACACACGAGCAAAATGCTTCTTTCCGTGCCTCCCGCATCGGATGTGGGTGGTCCCGGGGCAGGAATGCAGGAATGCGAGCGGCGGGACCCGCGGAGCACCGCGCTGGGATGGGACTGACCCCGGAGCATCCCGGCTCCGGCGCGCCTTCCGCACGCTTCTGACCAAATTCATCTCTCCCAAAGCCAACATCCCCAAAATCACAACAGAGAGGTGTTTTAGGGTGGTTTTTTTTTGGTTTTTTTTTTTTTTTTTTACCTCCCCACCAACAAAAAAAGACGGAAAGAACAAAGCGTGGCGAAGCCCCCCCGGTGCCTCCCCACGACACAGATTTCCATCTCTGAGTCAGATCTCTGCAGCTCCCTGCATATGGTCCGCATGAGAAGCAGTTCCTGGCTAGTGACTCACTCAACGCCGATGGAAAGGAGCCGTTTGGAGCGAACATCCCCAGTTTTGCCATCTGGGGCTCGGCGGGGTGCGGGACACACGGACACACGGACACACGGACACAGGGACAGACCCGGGCCGGTCCAGCCCGAGCCGGCCCCTCCTGGGATGAGCCAGGAGCGGCTCCGCCGGATCCTCTCCCCTTTCTCTAAGAGTTTCCCAAAATCGCCTTTCTGCCTGATTTTTGCTGTGGTCAAAACTGATGTCTAGGGTTACAAAAATTGAAAGAGATAAGAAGAACGGGTTTATCTCTTTCTTTGCAGGTTGTTTACTTGGTTCATTCGATATCACTTTGCGGAGAGGGTGTTTGGTTTCAGTGTTTCCACTGTGCGGTCACTCGGGGAGTTTCCTTTTGTTCTTCCTCTGGGTTTTTTTTCGTAGTGATGTAAAGAGAGTGAGAGGGAAAAGCCTTTCAAACCCGGTGGTTAAAGCCACAAAAACTGGCAGGTGGACTCACACATGTCAAGTCACAGAAACCAAATCCAATCAGCTACTCATTAATAAAAGAAGAATTTATTGTGGAATTGATTAAATTTCCAGTGGACGTTATGCTAGATGAGCTCATGGTCAGATCTGTGGTGTCAGGTTTGCATGACATTTAGACTGCATTTTAATTTTTTTGGGGGGTTAGTTTTGAAATTTTTAAGTCACTTTAAATACATGCAATTCAGCTCTCCTTATAAAAGAAAAATAACCATAGTAGGGAAAATTGCTGAAATCACATAATCTAGAATTTTTCGCAAAGCTGGTTATCAGAAACATCACAGAAATTAATCTCTTGATTTTGTGGGCTGTGATGGGTCCCTGCACTTTTTTCCTTTGCACACTCAAGAATTCCAAATTCAGAACCTGGAAATAATCCTCTGTAACTGAGCAAACAGACTGCAAAAAGTCTCAGGAATCCCAGAATTAATTCATGTAGCTATCTTTAACCTCTCTTCTTTTTATTTAAAAGAGTAATATGAGATCCAAAGCCATTTAATTAATTGGAAATTGTTACACTTAAGCATGTACAAAGGAGGGATCAAAAGAGATGCTACAGCCATTAAATAATCAAATAGCAATACCATTAAGTAAGTGATTAGTATGTGCAATAAATGGCCAGACTGTGCTAATGAGATTTCCCATATATCCTAAATCAGGTCTGATCCTTTGCACAGGAAAGATCACCCTGTGTGTTGATTCTCTGTTGAGGGATGAGAGCATTTCCTTTCCTTTTCCAGGATATCTCCTACATGTACAACATCTCCTATCCACCCTCAAGTCCCAGCATTTGTATTCTCAGCAGAAAGACTTCCAGAATGTTCCTGGAAATTCTGACTGAGGAGAAAATCTGGATTCTTTTTTCCTGAGAGCACTGAGGGATGAAGCACCACCATCCTCCCTGATGGAATGAATGGTGGGCAGGTGATTCCTGAAAAACAGAACATCCTCACTCCCCTCATGGCTCTTCCACAGCCAAATGGAGGAAAACCCACAGGAATAACAGGTGCTGACAATAAACAGGTATGATAGGTTAGAATAAAGGAATATAAAAAAAAAATATGAGAAGTACAAGATGGTTTTGACCATAGGGTGTGTAGAAGAATTCATGGCAGTGCTAGGAGAGGATGCCTCAAACTGTGCCCAGATGAGATGATCCTGAAACCTCCTCAGAGCTGAATCTCTGTGCTTGTGCCTCCCTGGGCTGCAGCAGCACCTCGGGGTGCCTGGCTCCCCTACAGGAAAGGGCACTGCAGAGCCCAGGACCAGGGAAATAAAGTTCAGAGAGTGTGGGCAAGGGCAGGAGAAGTGGCTTGGCTCAGGTTGCCAAACAGGTCAAAAAGGAGCTCAGCAGCAAACTCCAGGACTTGCAAATCCTCCTCTGGAGATGGTTCCTTGTACCACATTGCTTCACATAAGCAGCCCCACATACAGAGGATAAATGGCAATTTTTTGTAAAAAGAACCTGGATCCCATGATGATGCAGGTGCAGCTGTTGGGATTTTGGGCAAAATTACATCTTTTGTGCTAGCCAGTAAAAAACCTTCAGGAAAACAGATTCAAAAGTAACCCAACTCCTTTTACAAGAGATTTCCTGATCTTGCCTGCTTACAGTCTGCCACCCTGGCTCTGGAAAAGTTAATCCAGGCTATGCACATTCCTGGGAGTGGATCCCACCAGACAATGTAACACTCTAATTAGTACCAAGGCAACTGTTTACAAGTCTGTTCCAAATGCCTCCCTTGCGTTTGCACCCTCCTACCACACCAGCAATATTTAGTAGAAGTGTCCTAGGTAAAGCTCTCCTGGGGCTTATTCACATGTCAGCCAGCTCAGCACAAGCACGCTGGGAAAATGGATGGAAACAAAAGAGGATGAGTTTCTGCCTTCCTTGGGAAGCAGCAGGTTTGTCAGGAGAAGGTTTTGGATGCATCAGTGAATGTTCTCCAGCAGAGGCTGTCGGAAATAAAGCAGGACCCCATCGTGGGGAGGGCTGCCCTGAAGCCTGGATTCAGTGCCCAGGCTGCATTCCCAGTGAATATTCACTGGTGGGATGGAAGCTTTGGCATCCCTGTGCCACCAGTCCCTTCCTGCCACGGCTGCTTGAGGAGGATGGGAAGGCACAGCCACCCTCACTCATGTTTCCTCTACAGCCATGATGCATCAGCTTTTCCTGCTTTGGAAGTGGGTTCTGCTGAGCTGGGGCTGACACACAGCAGAGGATGGGATGTCTGGGCTGCCTGAGGGACACTGGGAGTGCTCCTGTCACTGCACATCCCGGCAAGGAGGAGGTGGTGAGGGATGGGGAGACAGGAAAACGCTGCTCTGGGAGGCTCAGGGTGTGATGGATGAGGCTCTGCTGTGGCTGCCTGCAATACTCTCCTTTTCATCCACCTCACACCATATGCTCTTGGCAAAATAGCTGTGATATAAAGGAATCACTTCACTTCCATTGAAATGCAGCTGCGTTAGACTACTCAGCTGTAATCAATGGGAGAAAAATACCCGGTGCCTTTTAAGCTGTAAGGGGAATTTACAGAAGCATAATGAAATTATTCAGTGTGAATTCAGCTGGGCTGCGAGTATGGGTAAAACCTTCCTCTTCCAAATCAAGAAGCAAAACTTTACCCAGAAGTTACTTTGCTTTTCTGTGATCACCAGAAGGAAAATGACACTAAAAGGTCACGGATATTTCTGAGCTGATATGGCTAGGTCTGACTCAGACCAGTGGAAATTACAGGATATTGTCTTGGAGGGCTCTTGTGAGTTAATATAAAGTTTCCTGGAATGATTTACAAATCTGAATTGCACAAAGGGATACAATGAAGGGAAATGGGGAAACTCAGGTTACACAAAGCGCTGCAGAACATTTGTGAAAGTCATTTTCTAACAGTCATGAGTAAAGAGAGGATGTCTATGAGTTCCTGGCACTTTGCACACTGCTAAGTACTTATTTACCCTAATATGTAACATTTCATTATTAAAATAAGTAGTTTCACCTCTCAAGTTTGTTTTGTTCAGTTTTTTTTTTTTTTAAGGAGCTTTCCTGAGTGTGTTTCCTATTGAACCAGCTTGTGCTTCATAGTCAGGCTGGTGCATTCCTCTAGAAAAGAGCCTTGGATTAGAACTGCAGGCTCGCCTTGAAAATAAGTTGACCTTCAAACACTTGTTTGGGTAAGGCATGGAATAGCTGAGGAGGTAATGGAGGGCTGGAAGAAAAGCCTGGTTGGTAGAATCTTCAAGGGACAACTGAATAATGATCCTAACATCTGGCTTGCCCCTCTAATGCAAACAGCATGACAATAAAACCTGCCATGAGGTTTTTACAATGGAATATCCAGGAAGATCATCAGATAGGTGACTCCAGTGGGTGTCTGATGGGTTATGCCAGCTGGGGAGCTCCTCTCCCTGCAGCACAGAGGGGTTTGTGATTGTGTAGATGTGGAGGGTGGGCAGCAGTCCCAGCCAGGGGCACCAGCAGTGGGAAATGAGTTTATCCCTCTGTACATAGGAAAGGAAGGGAGCAGGGGGTGCTTCTCTCCAGAACCAGAACATGAGGAGTACAGGGGACATCTAAAGTGACAATTCTTGGCTCAGAGTGAGTGTGAATGGCAGCTGAGGGCCCAGAGGTTGGCAATGATGGGGCAGGACGCCATGGTGGGGCAGGGCTGGCAGGTAACACAAAGCTGCACTTTTCTCCAGCATGTCTGCAATTATTTTATTTTGTTTTCCTTCCCACGTGAGGCCCCTGAGCTCAGCTCAGGCTCTGGCCCCTGAAAGCTGCTGCTGGGCTGTACCAGTGAGGTTTCACTGGGAGGAACTGGGCTCGTGGAGCTTCCTGTGGCTGAAATGGCCTCCAGGTCTCCTGCTACCTCCTGTGGATTTGGGAAGGTGTATCCCAGCTGTTCACTCAATCTCTACAGAGGACTTGTGTGTGCTTTCTTCTCCTTTTCTAATCACTCAAATTCAAATAGCAGTCAGATAATAGCTGTAAAATATTAACCTGTTATACAACACATTGTGTGGCAGACAGTCCTGGTATGAAGGGAATTTCTTCAGTGTTGCACACTGGTGAGAAATGCCAGGCTTACAATTAGGAGGAAAAAAAGACTGAAAGAATGGAGTAACACAGCTGGATATTCCCCTTCTTATTTAGAAGTAGGCAGCTAACATTGGACTATTCAGGATTCTGGCATTACTGCAGAAAAGCCCTAATTAATATGCATGGAAGTTTTTTCATGGGTTTGTGGTGACAAATTTATATAAGTTTATCTAGAAGATTTCTAAAACTAATAGCATTTGTCGTATGAATATTATACAATTAATGTCTAGCTGAAATACCAGCAGTCTACTATTAATTTTAACATAAGAATGGAAACGTTAACATTATCTGAATTCCAATTAGTGTGGGAAGGAGCAAAATACCACTAATGGGGAAAAAAGCTGGTCTCTACTATTCCCTTCTGTCCTGTGCTCACTGCTCAGGTGCTGGGACATTTCTGCTGCTGGGGAGTTGTTTCAAGGTTCTGGGAACTCAAAATGAAAAAGATTTTCTGAGCAAGATGCTCTCAATTTGAAAATGTGATGACATTTGGTGTATCACAGACTTAATTTGTGTTAGCCCTGCATATGTGACAGTTTATTACCAGCACCCAAATTTTCCAAAGTGGCAAGGCATTGTACAAACACTGTTCCTGTCATTTTCCACTGCTGTTCACACACCTCTTACTGATGGCAAATAAGGGATGCATTGCAGTCACAGTGCTGCTTCTTGCTCAGTCATCCTTCCAAAAAAAAAAAAAATTCTGGGAAAAAGAGTAATTTAACCCCTCCTTTTCCCAAGTGCAGGAGCATCCCATAAAACCACACAGCCAATGCAAGCTGAGCTTGATCCTACCCACCAACAGTGACCTCAGGAACCTTCTCCAGCTGATTTTTGGAGGGATTCTTTGGTTTTGGGTGTTTCTAGATTGGTTTAGGGTTTTGGTTTCTCTTTTTTTTGGTGAGTCCTTCCACAGGAATGGAATGTCAGGAAAATATTTCAGGCACACCAGCCTGTGATCAGCTGCTAAGGCTTGTGTAGTGCCAGGAGGCTGCTCTAGGCATGATGCTCCTGTGACTCCTGTAGAGAGGCAGAGGAAAGTAAAGCCCAAAGGCAAGGCAGTTTTTAACCTTAATTTCCAGCTATTTTCAGAGAGCAGATGGGAAGATGGAGACAAGTTCTGCTCTCTGGACCCTCACAAGAATCCGGAGGCTGCAGCAGTGCCAAATGCCAGAGCTGAGAAGAGCATCATCCATGTTAAGTTGAGTGAGGAGAGGGTTGTAATGTAGCTCAAATCTTCATTATTCCCTTGCAGGAACAAGGACAAGCTGATTTTGAGGAGTGGTCTCATTGGGGAAGATGGAAAATAAGTTCTGAAAATGTTGATTTGATCAGGGGTGTTGGGTGCACACTGTGGGATGTGCCGCTATGGAGGTGGCCTTGAGTCCTGGCTTGGGGTTAAAGTGTGGAGGAGAGCTTGTTCTTAGAGAAAAAACCTGGATTGTTGCCATGAGCAAAGAAAACTTATTCTCCCTTTGAAAATGTCTCTGCTACTGCAATGTAGGTCATCCCTAGCAGCAAATAAGCCAAATTCCCATCTTTGGCTACACCTGCACCACTGCAGAAAGCTCCCCCTCAGCCTCCCTGACAGCACTGCAATCCTGAGCAGCTCTGCCCAGCTCCCCCTGGAGAGGATGACACTGATCCTGGGGACTGGCAGTGCTGGAAATCACCCCTGCTGTGCCAGAATCCAGGAGCAGCAGCGCTGCTCGATATCTGATATTGACAGTGTGATCTGAAGAGGCCACTGCTGCTTTTGGGGTCTGAAGTTATACTGTACCTATGGGCTGCTAAACACATAAAAACCCATAAAAACCTCATATTACCCTCTAAGACCTTGATTGTCTTCAGTTTACTGTGCCTGCTCCACAGTGCTGGGCTTTACAAGGGACAATATTCCAGCACATGGGATAAAACTCCTGTATCATCACTGCAGCCAGAGTGGTTCGTGCTGTGCCCCGTGGGGACATGGAGAAACCAGAAGGTTTCAGTGTTTAAATGCCAGGATGAATACCTGGGATCCAGGAGGAGAAAAGTGACTATATAAACCTGTTCTTCAGGAGCAATAAAACCCCCAGCCCCAAAAGCTGATATTCTTCAAAGCCTTTTCCTGAGGTGTTTCAGACTTGGTAAAATCAGAAGATGCTTTTCACAGTAATTTATGAAATACTTTTCTCCCCATTTCAAACTCTGCACAAATATTTCTAGCGAGGAAAATCTTTGGTTTGAACTGATGCAGGATGATGTTTAGGACCATGAGCAGAAAGTTTGAAAGGCTTCTTTACAGACCACATCTCTTAGCATTGCCTGCTCGATCTTCTGACTCAGAAATATCACAATTTTTCCCCCTGGGCATTTTGTTCATGGTTCCTCTGGGTTTGTTGAAGAAATTGATATTTCTTTAATACATTTTATGAGTTATATGGTGTATTTGAGGTGCATGATGCACCAAGTGGCAATGCTGGGTTACAGTCCTGCCCTCTGGCTCCTGGGAAGAAGGTGCTTTGTAGAAATCCTTTCTCCTGCTCTCCAAACCTTTGCCTTGATTTCCCCTCAACACACTGGACAGGGTGGCAACTTCTACACTTTTGCTCATGGCCCTTGAACTACAGAGCTGATGTGCTACACCAAAAATCTGCTCTGAGGGGTCTACCTATAAATGACAATAATCTGGATTAAAAGCAATTTAGAAGATCCCACAATTATAGCATGGTTTTGTTTGATTTGTGAGCAGTAGCTGCTACTGGGAGTATTTGGGGCGAAGGAAAAGCCACTACCTAGAAAGAAAATTAAGGGAGAAAACACCTTGAATCTCCCCAGCACCCCTGCCATGCATCTCTCTCTGATGGAACTGCCCTGCTGCCTCCTTAGGAAAATTCCTGCAGGTTTGCTTGTTGGAAAGTGAAAATAACATTTCAGAAACGTCCATGGGCAGATTTCTGCCAGCTAGAAGCCTACGAGAGGATTTTTCAAAAGCTTGTTTGACAGTGAGTGTGGTGGCACTAAATGATGGGAGGAACATTTTGACAACTCCACTCGAGCAGGTGAGGACGTGGCCTCGTCTCGGTTATTTCTATCTGCACTGAGAAGGTGGAGAAAGTAGCCAGGCATCCTCCTATCTCACTCAGCAGTTTATCTCGAATTTACATAAACTAATCTATGCCAAACTCCTGTGAGAACAGCCCTGCCTGATAAGAACCTGCCCCTACGATGATGGACATCCCCCTGAAAAATCTGCTCTCACCAGATTTCGCTGACGAATCGGAATCTCATGCCTTAACCCACACATCATTTTGCCTGGAGATTATAATGCTATTTTAATTTTTCTACACTTGCTGTTGCAAATACTACAAAATGCAAATCCTCTGGTATGAAGATACAGTTATGTAAGACCTCATTCAAAGGGTCTTATTTAAGAATGTACTTAAGCATATGTTCAGTTTCAGCGACACATCCCAAAATATGAGGGTCTTAAAAATGCACCTGAGAGTTTTCCCTTCCCTCACAGGGATTTAAATAAAATGTTATCTGGTGCTATTTTCCTCTGTAGGATGACTTAGCAGAAAGAACATTTCTTCAGACAAAATCATGCTCCTTTTCAGGAGAGATTCTTTCTGAAATTATTTGCATTAGAAGGTTTTTACAGTGATGTTTAAAATTCATTGCATAAGAAATACTGTGTCATGATAAAAAAAAAAAATAGACAAAATGAATTCTGCCTTTTAAGCCTCAGTTACAAAAGAAAAGGGATTTCTTGGACAGGCCATCTTTAGACAAGGGGAAGGGTGAGTCCAAGAGAATGTGTCAGATGCTCACACTGGGGCACAATGGCAAAAGCAGCCCTGCAAGACTGGCAGGTATATTTTCTGTACAGTCTGTTGAAAAGACAGACTGATTCCTTTCCTAGGGACAGCAGAGAAGTGTATTAAGCTTTGCTTCATTCCCAGCACTCAGTGAAGAGAGTTTTTGGGAAAGGTGCCAGATACTATGGACCAAGTTCAGCTCCAGCCCAAGCAGACAGAATTCCCACTGAAATCAATGGGGGTTGCACCTGCTGACTTTGGAGTTGAATATGGCCCAATATGTGGATACTATAAAGGTCCTGTTTCCAAAGTTTCTTCTGGCTTGTTTTGTGGGAATGCAGACCTGGCGCCAGGAACGTCAGAAGACCAATAAATTCACTATGGGAACTTCCAGACAAATGACAACTCTCCCGCACAAAACAAATCCAGAAGCTCACACGATGCTGAAGGACAAATTGTCAGTGTTCCCCCAGTTCATTTGCATGAACACCAGTTCCAGAAAGGCTGTGAGAGAAGAAAATGGGGAGTGTGTGGCTGGGAGAGATACGAAGGGAAATGCTTTGATTGGTTAGTCCAAATTATTTGGATAAATATTTAAATGATCCCAAATGTTTGTTAACTTGCAGGAAAAGCGGTCCTAAGTCACTAAGGAGGGAATATTATATTTATACAAACTATTTGATGGCTGGTCCCAAGAGCTGCTATTCTACATCTTCCCAATTTGGATGGGATTTAAGCTGTGACTGTCTCCAGGGGCAGAATAAAAGTCCAGACAGGCTAGAGGAGTCCATCCAGAAAAAAAAGCAGTAGCTTGAATGTATCCACGTGGCACTGAATACAGAGGAGTTAACAAAGGCATTATGTAAAGGAGCCAGTTTGTCTCTGTTGGGGTTATAATTGGCTGGTAACTGGGATTTAAACAAGTGAGATTCAAAGTCCATTTTTTGAGTAATTGCTGTATAATGGCACCAGTCTCCTCGGAAAGCACACGTGTTCTTGGCAAGTGGTTTGGAGGTAGTGGAAGCACAGGAAGAGAAAGTTAAGAGCTCAACACAAGAAACAATCTTGGAGGCCCTGCATTACAAAACTAGTCAGTTTTAATTCTTTCAAAATTCTAAAGAAAACCAGCATTTGATTCAAAGCCTGTATTCTGATTTAGCCTAAAGTTTGAAAGCATTTAAAGTTCATATTTCTAGTTCATTTCCTTGATACACAAACCAAGAACTTTCTGTATTTGACTAATTTATTTAAATGCAGTAGTTTTCTAAACAAGGTGTGGAGAAGGAGACACTTCATCTCATGGGCGTTGTGCTCACTCTGAACACTCACACGTGGAAAAAGGGTAAGGACAGAGAAAGAGGTTAAAGGCAGTGAGTGCCCGGGTGCTGATCTGATGGAAACCCATCTTTCAAAGGAATATTGTAACTTCTTGTAGCTGGCATGTCTTGGAAAAAAAACTGTTTTAAGATTTCTTTTCCAAGCTGCTTATGATTAACAACTTTCTTTCCATGTCCTCCATTTCTAGCCCAATATTCTTCCTTCTTCTACCACTAAACCCATATGAGTCATCCCTTTTAAAATCCGTGGTGGTCACACAGAGCACTCACACACACATACAGAGCAAATTAGGGGAAAATTGATGTCAAGACCTATCGAGTATGAAGGGCCTTTTAAAACCAGCCTTCAGAATGTGCTAATATTTACACATTCCCAAACCACCTGGAAATATGTTCCAACAGCTTTAAAGCATTTGCAATATGATTTAGATGTATATGCAGCCATTCAGGGTTGCACATTAATTTACCCTAAAATCCAATTTGATCCAATCCATAATTTGATGTCTTTGAAAAAATACCTGCCCAGCCCTGGATTTTATAGGAAGTCAAAAATCTTATTTCAGCCAAGAAGGAGTCAGGGGTTTTTTTCTTGAACAATTTTCAGAAACTTTTTTTTTTTCTTTTTATGCTAGAGATACAATTTATTAGTCTTAAGCCTGTGCTTTTTCATAATGTTTTTGAATAAATGTTTTGTTTCTTCTTGTAAATGTGAGATAGTTTGGAGTTCCTTAGATTTGAAGGAGTTTTGATGATAGCACGTAATTGAAGGGATGGAAATGTGGATAAATAAAACCATGTATTTTTGTATATACTGTGCTTTTATAATGTTTAGGTCTTTTTATTCTGTATAGAACTCTATCAAATATTTGATATAAATTAATACCTACAGCCTATAATGCCATTATTCAATCCTATTTAATCCCCTGTTTACTTTATTTTGGGTTCCATTTATATGTTCAACCAAACTAGAACAAATAATCTTAACTTTCATATATTCAGCTCCATCTTGAGTCAGCTGCAAATGTAGAGACAAACACGAATTTTTTTTTGAAATCTGTCATAAATAAATTATTGTATATGTAAAGTTAAAAAAAAATTGCTCCCCCCAAAAAAATAGAAGCAGGTTGGGCTCTTTTAATTCTCCTGCAGGTAACAGGAGTGAGCTTAAAGTCACTAGAGTAAATTCTGCACCTGTGCTTCCTTCTTCATAGCAGCAATAATTATTCTCCTTACAAATGAACTGTGACATTTAATTGCCTATAAACACATTATAAGATCTAGTGATGATGTTACTAATCAATTGGAAAATGCAGCAGGTTTCTCCCAGGTATTGATAGGAGCACGTCCCTCTCACTGCTGTGGGTCAGCACCACTTCATCCCTGGGCCTGGTTCACAGAATCCTGGAATGGTTTGGGTTGGAAGGAGCTTTAAACATCATCTCTTTCCAGCCCCTTTGCCATGGGCTGTGACATCTTCTGTTTGACCAGGTTGCTTCATGTTCCAGGTACGTCCATATTTAAGTTTAAGATATGAAAACCCAAAGTGGTCAATACAAATATCACCTAATACAGTAGGGACAAACCCTTGCTGCACAGTTCGTGGGGTAAAAATCAGATCTCTCTCCTCGTTAGCTTGGTGAAATCCTTGCTGGTGATGCTAAAGTTCACATACACGTTGCTTTGAAAGAGTTAATAATACAAGATTAATAGCTGTTATAAGCATGTTGCAGACATTGGGAGTTTGTGCTATAAAATGTAATAAGCACACCAACAGATGGCCTGGTGGATGCTCATAAGCCACGGTTACAAGCACGCAATTGACCTGTTGGACTCTGCACCAATCTCCACAACTGACTGGCCACGACTCCCAACACCTCCCAGGCACTCATTAACTCTTTGTAAACTATTTACACACACACCATTAATATGCAGCATGATCACCTCAACACTGCCTGCAACAGGAGCAGGATAGAGCCCTAATTACTTGCAACAGTTTATTAATTCAATCCATTAACAGGAGGCAGGTTCTGACAGCCGGAGTGGGGAGCCAGCAGGCGCTGGGAGCAGCTGGTCCCCTGCACCTCTGGCTCACTCTGCTCACCTTTGAGGTGCCTTTTGTCACGGATTTCTCACTCCCAGAAGCACAGGAGGGGACACAGGCACGGCATCTGGTAGGGAAGGGGTTTGGCTGCTGCTGTGCCGTGCCACAAAGGCTCAGAGTGGTTGCAGAGTGCACTGACAGCCCTTTAAAACCCTGTCAAAAAGGCACAAACATCAGCATAATTTATCGGTGGCTATTTTAGGCAGGTGCACGGGAACTCTAAATATATGGCATTCACCGCTTGCTGCAGTTGCTATGGATATGATATCTCAGGCCTGTAACTAGGGTTATAAATGCTGTTGTGTGCTTATTATTGTTGTTGTTATTAAAACATGAATTTTATAGTTATTCCTACTCAGCTGCTGCCCTTAAATCATCCATGCAACTGCATATCCCTGGTTTGAAGGAGGGATGTGTATGGAAAGAGGTAATAAACAGTACCCTTTCTTCTTTCTGCTTTTTCTTTGCTCCAGAAGGGAACAATCTTCAGCTCCTGCTTGCAGTAGTTTTAGGGCCAGGAGAAATAGAAATCACTCAGAGACAAAGAAATATCCTTCATTTGGGTCTATCTGATTAGCTCTTTGGTAGTTAAATCTTTCACACATCAAACGTGTCCAATTGCTGGGGTTTTTTTTTCCTTCTCTTTGTCCTAAGAGGCTGTTCTGCAGCTGCAGGATTCTGCACAGCCCTCTCAATGTTACAATGAGATGTTCACTTCAACCCTATTCCTGCAGGTCTGGGAAAGAGAAGATGGTCAGAGGCCAGAGAGGTTCTACAGACAGAGGAGTTAATGATGTCAACCTGCCCAGCCAGCATCCATCTGAGGTGTGCTGTGCTCCTGTCCCTGTGCAGGGAGGAGACTGAGCATCCTCCTGCAGTCGGGAGCCTGTGAAGGTCATTGGTACAGGGTGTGACTCAATACAGAGCAAAAACTGGCAAAAAGTGAAAAACGTGGTAGAAAGGGGCAACCCACATTTTGCCTGGCTTGTTATGAGTCCATAAGATGTTGTTTATAAGGGGAGATTTGGAAGGGGGAAAGAGTGAACTCCCAGAAAGAAGGATTTCTGTTTGTCTTTCAGGTGTACAAAGCCCACTCAGCCGGGCTGTGTAAAAGATGTATCACTCACCCAGGCACAATTCCCACCTGGAACTCTTACCTGCCCCCACCTCCCCACAAGGAGAACGTTCACCCTGCAGCAGAGGCTGAACAAGGTGAGCTGGCAGCACCAGCAGCTCCTGGAGCTGCCGTGGGTGCTCTCGGCTGCTGGCCCATGGCAAGGGCCATGTCAGGAGCTGCAGAGACCCTCCAAAAAGCAGCCCCTGGAGCAGACACAGGCAGTGCTCAGTGATGGCTGACCCTCATCCCGGGGAGCTGACATGGCTGGAGAAGGCAGGAGAATAAATTTCAGCACTCCCTTCTGCCGGTAATACAAAATGTTCAGATGCATAAAGGTTATGACAAGCGAGCGTCTGGTAAAGAGGTCAGGCTGCCCTGAAAGTGCTGCAGAAGCCAAAATAAAGTCTAGCCAGGCCTATAAGGAGTCCGAGCACCGAGGCAGGGGAATGAGTGAGGCCTCTTCCTCCCCAGTGGTGGCCCCAGAAAGCAGTGGTGAGGCTGCTGTTAAAACAAAAGTATGGCTGAGTATGAGGATATTTGCCTTGGGCAGATATATGTTTTGAGAGACTGGGGTCAGTGGCTGTTTTAATCACGTTGTTTCATCCCCACTGCCACATTTCCTAAGTTTTCCACTTAAGTGGCATTTTAAACAGCACACAGGTATGCTGGTGGCACTCAGCATCATGCTTTAGAGGGTAAAATGTGTGTGTGTAACCAGGTGTTTCTTTCTGCCCATCTATCCCAGGGACCACAAAGCAGCAGTGGACAAAGGGGGAGCACAAAGTGCAAACAGAGAGGAGGAATGATTGTGGAACCAACAGGACAGAGAAGAGGAGCCATCATTTTATGATTTTATCATGAAGCACATTGTTATGAAAATTCACTTTAATTTGTCCAAATTATAACTTTAATTTTGCACATGGTACAGGGACAGTGTGCTTGAGGTCTTCATCGCCAAGGATATGACCATGGTGTGGTTGCACAGGGAAAAATCCTGATTTAAATATCTCCACTGAAAAGACCAGGACCCTCCTGGAGAAAGATGCCAGCGTACAGGAGCCAGATCTGATTAAAAGGGTTCACTAAAGCTGAGCATGTGCAAATTTATGGCTGGCACTGGAAGCTGCTGAACATGGGAAGCATGAAGAAAGCTGGACATTGTGCACAGCTCTCCTCTAAAGAGGTCAAGAGAACAGAGCTATGGGCACCTGGGCATTCACAGAAAAAGGGATTCCTCCCTCATACCTCCACAGAATAAAAGGTAAAGACATCCTGGCAGAATACAGCCAGATAATTACAAATGATGAATTTCACATCAGCAGCTCAGGAGGATGGAGAGCACTGCAAAAGCCTCCCGTTCAACAATGAGCTGTTACAATTTTTTTTTTTTAACTTTTTAAAAGAATCCAACAGATTCCAGAAACAATCTACATTACAACACCTACAGGACTGTGTTTATGTGAGACTGGAAACTCATTGGGGGCACAGCACTTCTTTCTGCTTTATGCCTGTACACCACCCAGTACAACGGGCTTGTCCATGACGCACCCTATTTGCCAAAGTAAGAAAGAAAGGCTATTTGACAAAAATAAAAGTTCTTTATGACAGCAGAATGATGAAGGACAGACATACAGTTCCCACTTCAGCTCTGCCTTTACACAACAATACATTAATTGGTAAATAAGACATTACAATTTATGCTGCATCAATGCCATGGCACACACAGAAAGGACACTTGTTCTGCTCAGAACCAGCGCCCGTAGCAGCCACAGCTGTACCCAGCAGCAGTAAAAATTTATGGCACATGAAGATCTCTCTGGTTCAGTTTGAGGACATGAGAGCCTGTGTGTGGTAGATAAAATATATGGTAGACACACACATGGCAGTACAGGATGGTTTCAGGTGAAAATGCCTGATTTTCCTACAGGGAATCTCGGGAAGGTTGTTGCACATAGTTTTGAGTTATTCTTGAATTACTGACAGCATTCTGCATAGGTGGGCTCGTGTGGCGATCCTGGCCCTGTTGTACTCAGTGATGATCTTCCCTTCAATTTCTGTGACACAGAATAGAACCTTTCCATCTTTCCTAAGGGGTACGAGAGTTGATGAGTAACTCAGACCACGGGACCATTCTCACAAGGCAAACAGTAGAAGGATGGATGGAAAAACAAGAAGAAAAACATGTACAGTACAAGGTTGTTGGAAATTATGGGGTAGCATCACTGAAGGATATTGTAATACAAGATGCTCAAGAAGAATTCAGGTTTAAATGTAAAAACTTAATTTTGACATTTGCATTAATAATGCGACATTTGCAAATTTCTTAATGTACTTCTTAAAGAAAGACAAAAACCAAGCAGCCTAGAATATAGCTAATGCTCGCAGATGTCTGCTTTCTTATACTCCAGCATCATTTTGCTATCTCCCCATGCCAAAGTATTGCAACAAATCTGTGATTACTCAGGACACCCATATGCCGCGCAGCATGGCTACTACGAGCTCCGGTGAAACAGCGGGAACACGGCCCACGTCTTCCGATTCCGAAAAGCCAAAACCTCTCCTGCTTCAACTCAGCCCAAGTCCCCATCATTTGGGGCCAGGTGTCCAATGTCATTGAGGGATGCGAGTGAACAGCTGAGAAACAGAGTGACAATGTTGGAGCGTTGGATGGGGACGGTGAGTGTGCAGGGGGAGGATGGTGAGTGTGCATGGGGATGTGTCCCACCGTGGTTTGTCCCCTGCACTGGGCCAAGCCTTGGCATCCCTGTCCCTCGCTCCTGACCTGCATCCCTGGGAGCAGCACCCCGGGGTCGGCCCTTGGCCCTGCTCTCAGTATGAAACACAGGAGCAGCTTCCATTAAATGCCGTAAATAAATAAACATGCCATGTAAAAATCGCAGCTATGGATTTCTCCTTCCTCCTAACTCCATCCCTGCCTTTTTTATATGTTTTATTTAATTAATTAATTAATTAATTAATTTGTCAGGGGCACAGCAGCGTTTCCACTGGCAAGGCTCGCTCGTGAGCTGTCCCTGTGTCGTCCTGCAGGATGCTCGCTGCACATCCACCACCAGCTCTCCTTCTCCCGTTAGGGAAGGCCGGGGCAGAGGCAGGAGCAGCGGCGGCTCCGCAGCATCCCGAGGTGCAGCATCTTCCCGCTCCCGCTCCGCTCCGGGTTTTTCTCGGCGCTCGCTCGCGCCGCCGCCGCCTCCGCGCGCGCCGCCGGCGCCGCCGCCTGGGCGAGGGGAGCCTGCGGGGGGGGGGGGGGGGGGCAGCGGGAGCGCGCGCGGAAGGGAAGGGGAAGGGGAAGGGAAGGGGGGCGCGAGCCCCGTCCCCGCGCGGCCACAGAGCGGAGAAGCGCCGGCGGAGCGACGCCGAGCTCTTGTTTACCAGCGCTCACTCTCCGTCGTGCACAGGGAGGCAGCGCGGAGGAGAAGGAGGAGGAGGATTGGGGGGGGGGACAGACGCGGCAGCAGAGCGCTGCGAATCCTGCTGCAAGCGAGCGGCGAATTAATCGGGAGGAGCAGCAGAGCAGCAGACCCTTCCCCCCCGTCTCCCTCCCCGCCCCGTTCCCTCCCCGGAGGAATTACAGACCCTTCGCAACAAGCTCCTGGGGTTTGACCTTCAGCAAACCGGATCGCCTTGCTCGCCCCCCGCAGCCCCCCCTGCTCACACTCACACACACATACACACACCCACACCCCCACACCTCTCCCGGATCCCCCTCCCCCTGCCTTGGGCTGGGCAGCGCCGGGGGAAGGTTCGCAGCGCGCGCGCACCCAGAGGAGGAGGGAAAAGAGGAGGAAAGGGAGGAAAGGAAAAAAAAAAAAAAAAAAAAAAGGAAAAGGATTTACAAATTCGCTGGGTGGTTTTTGTTGTTGTTGTTGTTGTCGTCGTCCTCCTCCCCCCCGCCCCCGCCGCGATGGCAAGGCGGCTCGGAGGGATGCGAAGAGGAGAGCTGCGGGGGGAGGAGGCGGGGTGCTGAGCGCTCCGCTCGCCCCGCTGCTGCTGCTGCTGCTGCTGCCGCTGCTGCTGCTTTGTGTGTGTGTCCTGGATTCGGCTTTTTTTCTCTTTTTTTTTTCTTTTTTTTTTTTTTTTTTTTTTTTTTGGAGAAGGAGCTTGTGGCAGCCGCGCCGAGGAGAGGAAGAGGAGGAGTAGGGGGGAAGCCTTTTTAATTCATTTTCGACCCAAATTCTGCATTTCGAGCCTCTGCAGGCAGCCGGACTCGTGGTGGCGGCGGCGGTGTTGTTGTGGGTGGTGGTTGTGCGTGGGGTGTCCCCCCCACCCTCCCCGGCGGAGCGGGGAGCGGAGCCGCGGGGATCCCGCCGGGGCAGCCCCGTCCCCGCGCGGGGGGACGGCGGAGCTGTTGTTGTTTTGTAATAGGATTGTCTGGGTCGCGCCCCCCCCCTTCCCCTCCCTCCGCGGCCCTCCCAGTTTTTGTGTCTCTGTGTGTGTGCGTGTGTGCGGTGTTTGAAAATGGAGGTTGAAGATGCCGACTGCCAGCCCCGATGTGCCTCGTGTTTGCGGCTCCTGTGCACGATGTACCACCGCAGCCAGCGCTGAGGGGAGACGGCGGCGCCCCCCGCCCGCCGCCCCGAGCCCGCCCCGCCGCCCCGGAGACAGCGTCGCCCCGGGGCTTCCATGCCTTGTTGTTGTTGCCGTTAATACATCGTGAATATCTGTGTATTTTTGGTGTGCTTGCTCCGGAAGATCAACACCCAGGGACCTCAACAACCCTCCGGTTTGCCGCTCCGAAGGGTCGTGGGTTTTTTTTTTTTTTCCTTCATTTCTTGAGGCAACGTGGATTTATTTACCCTGCCCCGCTGCTCCTCCGCCGCTCGTTATTTTTAGAGGACGGGGAGAGGAAAGAAAGCGAACAATTTTGGACTTCTTTTTGCTTTGTTTTGTTTTCGGAAAGGGGGATTTTGTCCAATTAAAGAAAGAGGAATGAAGTCTGGCGCTGGAGGAGGGTCCCTCGCCGTCGTCTGGGGGTTCCTGCTCGTCTTCGCCGCACTTTGTCTGTGGCCAGCAAATGGGGAAAGTGAGTACAGTGCGTGCCCGGGGGTGCGGCAGGGACCCCGCGGTGAGGGAGCCCCCGAGTGAGGGGCTGCCGGGGAGGGGGCGAGGGCGGCGGCTGCCTCTGTGTGTGTTTGGGGGGGTGTGAGGGGCTCCCTGTGTGTGTGGGGAGTGTTATTCTGTGAATGTGCGTGTGTGTGTTTATGTGGGTGTTGTGCGTGTATGTGAGGGGGGGGTCCCTGTATGAATGTGTGTGAGTGGGCTGGTGATGGGGGGCCTCGCTGCGTGTGTGGATGCGTGAGGGGCTCCCTGTGTTTGGGTGTGTGTGTGAGGGGGCTGCCAAAGGGGTTCCCTGCGTGTGTGAGGGGGTTCCCTGTGCGAGGGGCTCCCTCTCCGTGTGTGTGTGTGCGTGAGGGGCTTCCCTGCGTGTCTGGGCTGTGTGCGAGGTGCTCCCTGTCCTTGGGGGGGTTGTGAGGGCTCCCTGTTCGTACCGGGCTCGGTGTGAGGGGCTCCCTGCCCATGGCTCTGAGGGGGGCTCCCGGGGCTCCCGCCGTTTCCCGCCGCGGCGCCGAGCGGGTCTCGCCCCTGCCCGCGGGGCTCTGCGTGTTTTCCTCCTGTTACGCGTCTGCTCCTCGAGCACGTTTAACAACCCGGGGCTGCGCGTCTCCCTGCCTGCCATGCTCGCCTTCCTTCCCGGGAGGCGGCTGCCTGCTTGTACACACGGGTCGGCAGCGCCGCAGCCCCGAGCCCGGCGGAGGGGGCCGTGCCCCTCCTTTGTGTCCCCCCCGAGCGCGGGGCAGCGCTCAGACGCCGCAGCCAGGGTTGCGAGCTGCGTAGTAAACACTCACAGCGCTGGGAAGGACTCCGCTCGCTTTCCCCGCATGGAAGGAGCTTGATCTCTGTCAATATTTAGAGGCTGTATGCAATAACCTGCCGTAGTGAGTGAGGAATTCCTGGAAATGAACGCCTTGCCTTTCATTGCCGCTTTGCCGCCGAGGAGGGGTTCCACTCGCTGTGCGCGGGGTGCGGAATTACGGCGGCATCCCGCAATCTAAAGGTCACAGGCTGCCGTTAATTAAAAAAAAAAAAAAAAGAATGAATTCGCACATTGACGCTTTACGTTTGCGGTTAAATAGAAACGTTTTATGGCCGAACGGGCTGCGATCTTAGGGGTGATGCATTTTTGTGAGCGGCCGTGTTGCACGCAGCGCCGGGGCTGGAGCAGCGTGCGAGCCGCTTCCCCGGGAGCACCGGGAGAACGCGGATCGGGATGGCGGTGCGGGGCCCGGCTCCCTCCTGCCGCGGATCCTCGGCCCATCCCCGCGGCCGCCCGCCTCGCTCGGGAGCTGCCAGAGCCCCGACTTTGTTTTTGTGCGTTTCCAACCTGTGATTGTGTTGCAGTGCCCGCCCCTCTCGGGCGCAAGGGGAATCGAGGGGGCAGGGAGGGCTGCGCTGCCATTGATTACACTGCAATCATCGCCGGATTAATCCCGGGGCTGATCGGTTTTCTCCTGGTATGTCGGGCTCACGCTGGATTGAGGATCCCTTGCGTGAAATTAGCCTTCCCTTGTTTCCTGGAGTATCTCTGTAGACGGAGAGATGGTAAATGTGCCTTTGAGCCCAACCATTTTAAACAGTGCTCCCTCTCCTTCAGCGTCTGCAGAAGCAGGGATGTTCCTGTACTGCATCCTGATGCTTTAATTTCTTCTGCCGTGTGTTTTTCAGTGCACTCCTGGAGCTGTTGTTGTGTGCCTCTCCCTTTCAGAAAGATACGCGTTGTTGGAGGGAAGGAACGAGCAGATCAAATTTCTCCATTTTAAATGTAAAGGGAAAGAATTCAGGATTCAGGAGGGCTTTTCTAAAAGTAGTGGTTTCAGATTGAAAAGAAAGGGAAGTTCTTTGGATGCACTGGCAGTGAGGCTAAGCACACAAAAAAAGATAAGTGAGCAAGAAGCACATAGACGGAGCCTGTAATGCATGTTGAGTAATAATTATGTTTCGTTAGGCAGTAAATGCCTGTTAACTCCTTTCAAATTAAGGCCCAGTTTAGGCTTTTGGGCCGGCCAGGGCTGGAGAGCTGCAGTCTTACCTCCATGAGCTGAACTTTTTGGCTAGAGCTGTTTTCAAGAGGGAAGATTAATCTTTAAGTTTAAAAACAAAACCCCCGTGCCCTTCTTCAGGGAAGGGCTTACAAAGGATCCAGTAGCGTGGAGAAACAGCGGGAGGAGGAGGAGATTTGGTGCGTTCTTAAACTGCTAGGATACACACTTAGAATTGTTTTCCTTGTCTTACCTGGTACAAAGTACCTTGAAATAAAAATGCTCACCCAGCTCTGGCAATGAAGTAATGCAGGAGGAATATGTTAGGATTTTAAGTTTTAGTCCTCTGAAGTGTTTGTGGTTACCACTTACCTAAAATGAACATCCTGAATGAAATATCTTCGAAAGAAGATCCAGGCATTTAAATATGGGAAGATATGCTGAAAAACTTGTCTTAGCTGAATACTGCCTCTAATCGATTGTCTTTGTAGTTTACAGTTTAATAGCCTTTGTTTTCACGAGTTATTGCTGAAAGAATTTTGCTGTTAGGGGGAAAAATGATCTCCAGAGCAGATGTTTTACATCTCTTCATATTCTTCTCTCTCCCCACAATAGTGGAAGGAAGATTAATCTTAATTTTTATTTGTTTTTCATATATACTGTGTCATAGCTAAAAGGCACTTCCATTTTCGGTCAAACAAGCAAGGCATTCCTAAATAGGAATACAAAGGAGTTACAACTGGAGGGGAGAGACCCATCCCTTTAATGCTAAATTATATAAAATGTGTGTGTAGTTATGTGGCAGAAACCTTTTTAAAATGCAGGTAACTTCAGTGGAGAGCCTCTGATTCAGAAAAAAGTCATTTAAAAATGCCAAGAATTCCCTGAGATTGTGTTAGAACGGCACAAAAATGGAAATGAGGAGACCTTTCATTAAGCTGGAGTTTGTGGTGCTGTACCCATGCGTTTGATGTGTAAAGCTACAACTGTTGGAGGCTGTTTGAGGGTGGGTTTAGGAGGAGGCATAAACACGGTGTTTTCTTCCTTTTCTCCCTAGAGCATAATGGGGGTTTTGATTTTCAGCCTTCTGTGTATTTGCAGAGGGAATGTCTAGGAGGGAACGGGTTAAACACTTAGAAGGAAAATAATAGTTTTAGGTGTGATAATACTTCAGATTGATGGATATCTTGATGGGTCTGCTCATGTTAGCGCTGAGCTTTTGTTTGTCTATCCGGGCTGGATGTTGTGTTTCTGATAATGAGCAGTAGCTCATGCTGATGCTTAATCTCTCTCCCAGGTTGCTTAGTGAAGCCCTCATGACCTGCTGAGTGTCGGCGTTGCACACACCTCGCTTTTTGCATCAGCGTTTTCCTGTACACCCAGTGGTTAGGGAGTGTTGGTAGCTGGGAGTTGGATAATTCCTGCTCTAATTGAGGCTGTGAGGAGAAAATGCCCGAGCCAGCGAGGAATTGGCATCAGGGGTGCAGCAGAAAGGGGAGCGTGCAGGGAGTGATGGTGCCCGGAGTCCGGGGCAGGGAGAGTGAGCCAGGCAGAACTTGGACCATTTTTTGATTGTGTTGGGTTGGACTTCTGGTCTGCAAACCAGAACTGGAGCAAAGGCTTGTGTGAGTCAGAAACTGAGAGGGTCAGGAAATGGAAGGGACTTAGCTAATATCAGGCAAAATGTGTTGAACGTGAGGAAGCAGAGGGATGGGTGTGGAAAAAGGGTGTGTTGGAAGTTTCAGTGTTGAACCAGCGTTTGAGGGAGGAACACTGGGGGGTTTTGTGTGTGTAAAGTGAAGAAAATTTAACTTAGTTTTTATGTTCTGAGAAGTGAGGGAAGAAAAAGACTGCCGAGAGCAAGAAGACAGATCAATTAGATTGACTTCAGCCCAACAGAAGACATGATTTATTTGGTTTAATAGGGAAATTGCTCAGATATGATCAACTACTGTGTTAATTTTCATGTCAGCTTTTCCCTGATGTGTTTTTCCTCCAAACTAATTCTAGGGTATAGTTAAAGCACATGCCAGTGATGCTGAAATTGTTTTCATCTTGAAAGATACACACAAAATCTAATGTTAAAGAGCATTCACGTGATGATTTTTGAATCTGTCTTCATTGGTAAATAATTAATTTCTATCAGTATGTGTTACCATGGGAAAAGTTGTTTCAAATCCTTTTTAATTTTCTGCTAAACTGGCAATTTACTAAGGAGATCTTGGAGGAGAATTTTTTTTAAGCATCTAACATTTAAAATTAAAATCCATTTCAGGGCTGAAACTATTAGCTTTAAAGGATAATTTCAGTTCATGTTTAACTAATGCCTTTTCTCTTCCCCGGTAATTTTTGTTTTCTTTTTACTCTGAGGTAGATTTTACCAGTGATCACTGGAACGATTATCTCAGTGAGAGCAGAAGAGGCAGTTTTGTTAAATGATTAATTATATTGTGTGTATATTCCATCTGTGTGAATTGTGAGCTACCGCAAACTTCATTGTAGAGAAGTTTGTTTATGGTCCTGAACTTTGAGAGAGAGAGAGGCAATAACACATGCAGGAAACCTGTTTTTCTCACACTGGATGTTAACTTTGTGATCCCACACAGCAAACAACTTATCTAGCTCATCATCTGTAATGGCTCTAAAGTTCATAACTTAACAAAATGTGCTGAATTAAATTATTTTTAAGAAGTTAATGTATTTATCTGAATTATCTGTAGTTAAATTAATGAAATCATGAGCATTATTGTACTTGAAAAGCTGACGGCAACTGAAAAAATTCCTGGAACTTTGGTTTATGAAATTAAATGCATTCTTACTTGGATCTCAGTGTAAAGCTTTCACATTTGGAAATGCTTTCGGATGTTATCAAGTAGCAGCTGTTTTTTATTTATGTGTGATTGCGTACATAGGAATGGGTAAACTGCAGTTTATTATTGAAAACTATTGTGGATGCTAAATTTAAAAAAAGCTGCAGTTTAAGTAATTGTCTCGGGAGTCTCGTAATTAAAGTTGTTGCAGATTTGTAGTTGCAGTTTAATTTGGATCTTCCTGACAGAGCTGAGCTTTTAAGGTTTCTGGGCTTTGGTGCTAATGGAACGTGCTGCTTTTAAGAGTTTGTGTGCAAAAAGACTTTGGGAATGCAGTGATGTGTTTGAAAGGTAGAAATACTGTTTTAGTATTTTGATCTATTTGACATGTATAATTTTTCTATCACTGTAAATTGTATAGACAGCTTCTTTGTGTAGGTTAGTTGGATTAGTTTTTTATGATTTATGAAAGCCACTTAAAAAAGAATAGTTTCTTTTTTTTTTTTTTTCATTGTACAAAAGCAGAACTCAACAAACAGCAGTTGATGAAGACACATTGGTGGTTGTTAGCCAGCCTGTCTTGTGTGTGGTTTTTTTGGGCTGCTTTTTTTCCCTGTTAGCCAAGTCATGACAGGTACAATCTGGACTGATTTCTGGAGTACTATATTTGTCTTTTTTTGTGTCCAGAACTGTCTGAGAGAAACTTTGAGGACAGGCAAGCGATCAGCAGCACACAGTGTTCATTGATGTGTTTCTGTGCTCTGCAAACAGCTGTACCGAGTCCTCCAGCTCAAAGATAGATTCTGGTTCCTTTAGACAGGACCTGTTGGTTTTGCTCATTAAATTTGATAACACTTTGACTTATTAATTAATTAAGGAGATGCATTCAGGCGAACCCGGGTGTGTTGTGAAGGTTTAACTCGCCCTTATCACTGAAAGTTTTGCTTTCTAACCTTTGCAAATGCAAAACATGAGCCATTCCCTTAGGATATCTTGCAAGACACCAATTAACTTCTTCAGTGTTGATATCCTCAGGAAGTTGCTGTTGTGGCACGAGATTGTTTAAAATGTGCTGAAAAGCAAAATTGTTTCTTTATTTACAGATTGATTTGCATATGACTCCGAAACTTTAATGTAACAATTTTACTTATTTATTTATTTATTTTGAAATATCCAGAGCTGTACATTTCCAGTTAGTCTGTTTCTTTCTTCTTAACTTGATGGCATGAGCAGAAACAAACATTTGTATGTGTCAGCAGCTTCCCGGAGAATTTTTTCAATGAGTCTGTTTTCTTTGACCTATCTCAGGAGAATGGATCTCGCACCCCAATAAAGCACTAAGTTGATTCCTTTAGACGACCAAATCCACCAATAACTAATTGGGTAGAATATCAAATGCACACTTTTGCAGCAGCACAAAGTCATTTTAATAATAACTCAGAGCAGTAATTCCCGCTATCACTGAAGTGCTGACCGGGTTGGGTTTTAAGACTTCGTTTCATTGCTGACTTCAAAAAGCGTACATGATAGAAATAAATCTTTTAAAGCAGTAATCAGTCACATTGCCCGTGTATGTGCTTTGCCACCATAGTTTACAAGCTCAGTGTGTGTGTCCTGCTTTGGTGAGCCCTTGTTAGTGAAGGTGTGCTGGTCCCTGGCCGAAGGAGTTTGTTTGCCTGTGTTGCCAGCGAGGCACCCGTTGCTGCAATAGCTCTGTGACCGGTCAGCGAATGTTATCTCCAAGCCCTTATTGGTGCCATTACACGCTGTAAAGATAGCTTTGTTTACTTGGAAGTGTGAGCATCAACTGATCAAAACACTTTCTCTTAACAGGTGGGGATTTTTTGGAGTTCTTTGTTGAACATCCCTTCTGCCTGTGCTGGGAGCAGTGTCAGAAAATGACAGCATCAGGCAGATGCAGGAAATATTAGGAGTTTTTAATGACAGAGGCAAACTTTACACAAGTGGTTATCCCCTGCTGTTGAATTGGTGATGGGTCATTTTTACTGACTGTTTCCAGCAGCTTTGTAGTTTTTTCCTTTAATATGAACAATTTGCAAATTATTACACTACTCATTTAAGTGAGCTCCGTACACAATACTGTTCAAATAGCAGAGGGTTTGATTGGAGGCAGGAAAGAAGAATTTTTTGAAGTTCAGAATGCATGAAATGAATACATGCTGAAGTAGTCAAAGATCCCTTGTACTTTATCAGAGAGCAGTCTGCTTGAATGAAAGGTACTGTACCTGCTGTTAAGTTTATAAACTTGGTTTATACAGATTACTTTTTAAATTATTCATGATGCTATGTTACAAGTATATCTGACAGGTTTAAAATAAATGGCTTGATGGTAAGAGGGAGCATGCATAAATTAGAGCTGGGATAATGTGCTCTTTGAAGTATCTCTCCCATTTGTTACTACTGGAATACAGTAGGTAACTGCAGCTGAGTGTGTGATGCTCAAGTGAGAGTACATCATTATCTCCAAACTGTGGTGTAGTGGCAGTTCTTGTGTAAGACAGATGAGAGAAGCTGCAGGGAGCACCAAGGTGCTCCCTTTGTTTTTAGTTACACACACATTTCTGCTGAAACAGGGAGAGCATTTATGGGATGAAAAGTTTAAGCACAGCAGTTGAAAGGGTCTGCTGATTGCTATGTGTTGCTGAGGTTAGGGTGGCATTGCTTTGTTTTATTTACTCTTCCCTGTTAGCATTGCTGTGGGTTTGTAAGAGCTGTTCTAGCAAGGTGCTTGTACTTAGTGGGACCCGGTGTCTGATTTGCATGTGGATCGTGGTGCTCAGCCTGAGAAGTCTTCCAGGAAAAGTTTGCAAGAGCTGAGCCATTGTGTTTCGAGAGCGTTGTTGGTGGGGAAAGAGAATTCCAGGTCTCTTGGATGCAGAAACAGCTTCCCCAAACATAAATTGACTCAGTGCTCATTTTCCTGATTCTGTAGACAGGCAGCTCATTATATTTGAGAAGCAAGCTCCTGAAGGAATTTATGGGATAGGGGAAAAAGCCCCCATAATGACGTGTGATAGAGCAGCCATAAAAATGATTGCAGGATTTTCTGAAAGTGGAAGGTCTTCTTGTAGACAGGGATAGTTCAAACCTTATGCCTTAGTCAAAGGAATACAGCATTTTGGAGAAAGATCTGGTGACAGCTGCCCCTGGAAACTGTCTATAACCAACTTTTTACAAGAGAGTTGGCTTGTGCTTGCAGGAAGGGCTTTATCCTGGATCTCACTGAGCTGCTTTCCTTGTTATTTCCATTGGCTTCACTTTGGAGTTGTCTCCACATTTTGACCTTCTACAAGTAGTACTTTTTACTTCCCTGCTGCTCTTCTCACATCCCCTTGGTATGTCAGTGTGAGAGCAGCCTGGAAAGGTTTGAAGAGCGCACTCTGTTCGTGTTGGGCAGGGAGTGAGGAGCCAGCCCCGCACAGTAGGAACGGACACATGTTCACTCAGCTCAGCTGACCCCGGAGTAACACTTGGCTGAAGTGTGAAGAGTTGAAATGGCAGTGGAAATTCCTTGTTTGCCCTGTCCCTGTGCTCTGCCAGGGCAGAAATTAGTTTTTTTGTGTTCTTTTTTTCTCTTTTTTTTGGGATTTTTGATGTGTAGTTCAGTTGTTGTCTTCCTTAGTCAATTCAACGTGTCCCACTGGGGATTTGGTTTGTTCTCCAAAATACTGCTGGACTTACATAGCATGTGTTGCTTTTTAAAGCTTTCATGTAGTTCTACCTTTTTTTCAGCTGAGAACCAACTTTAGAGAGACTCAACAGGGTGATGAGGCAAATTTTGATTTCGGAGTTCCACTGGATAGAAGGGGGAGCCCACTAGAATTGTGATAGAGCCCAACTTCCACTACTGGATTAACTGTTACTTCTGTCTGGTTGTTCTGAGCCCAGCAGGATGAAGCAGATTGTGTTGCAGTTAATAACATTCAGTTCATTGTAGTTGAAGCTTTTGTCACATTGTTAATTTGTGAGATGGATGTAAATTTATTGGTCCCTTGCAGACACTGTCTCCTGTGATGTGTGGAATGAGTGAATGTCCACCTGTGCACTTTGCTCCTCTTCCTCAGACCTGAGAGATGGGAGACTGGGGAAAGTTGAAGGCCAGTAGGATGTGTGACCACTTGTGTGTGCAGGAGGATGCAAAAAATCCAAGGGTCTGTTCTTAGTCCTGTTGCTTGTGCACCTTGGATGTGGAGATTTTGTGTTTTTAAGTGATGTTGGTGTTCCCTGCAGCTGTGTCCTTGGTGGAGCTGGGGTCTCTGCAGTTGTCCCTGTAGAAAAGAGTAGCAATAGGGTGTAAGAAAAGCAAGTTTGTTATTTCAAACTTGAGACTTGGCTTGGTTAGAGATTGTCTTGAGCCTGCCAGGGTCCTGCCTGGGAGTGACTGAAGGTTTGTTTGTTTCTTTTTTTGTGTGACTGCTAATAAAATGTTTATATTTTTGTCACACTGGAGTAGGCTGACTACGTGGACAAATATTTTCATTTATCCTGTCTCAACAAGAGGCATGACATACATATCGAATGTTCACATTCTGGTGTGAGGGTCTCTTCTAAGATTCAAGCTTCGATAATCTTAGGTGGGTTGTGGTTCTGAAGGAGCAAAGGCCCTTCCAAGCCAGTGCAGTTGTTGTCCTGGGGGAATCAGGCAGAAAGTGCAGTGGAGTGTGTGTGCTGGGGTTCTGGGCTGCAGCAGAGCACACATGAAACACACATCTGTTTGTGCACGGGCTGTGCAGCTCTTTGGGCAGTTCATTGTTTAAATAAACATGTTGCATTAGCTGGGAGGCTTCAGTGCCAAATGCCCACTGATGAGATGTATGAGGGTTTTGTTGTTCCCAAGCCACACTGAGGAACACAACAGCTTTATAATTCAACACGTTTGAGGAAGATTACAGAAAGAATTTGGGGTGGATCGAAATCAGCACTTCAAAAGCGACAGCGTTAGAGTAACTCAGCTACAGCACAGCGCAGCCCATGGAAAATCACTGTCATCTTAACAGATGCAGTGTTATTTTGGAGATTCCACTGTATAAATACATGGACTGTGGTTAAATTGTGATGGCAACAGATGCAATCTCAGTTCTCGATTCTTTCATCTCTTTAATATTTAAAAATACCCCACAAAGTGAAAAAAAACCCCAGCCGACATCAAGGCTGAAAATATTCCGCCTGTAAATCGCTGGGGCTGTACCTTTAGGGCCTGATATCATTTTGGGTGCATCACTGTGGATGAGACTTGGAGAGTGTAAATGCTCCTCTCTGTGAGGGAGCTGCAAATGCTGCTACTCACGATTTATTGTACCATTTGCATATGAATGGAATTATTCAGCTCTACTTAAGAAATGTCAGCGAGATTGAAGTCAGAGTTGGTTAACCTGGCAAAAAGATATTTCCAGTATTTTTCATGAAAGAAAGTGATAGTATGTAGACAAGAATTACACATTCCACTGGCTAAGCCAATACTGTCTGAGGATTTTCTTGGTGTCTTTGTAGTTGATATCAGTGACTTTATTTTTAAATTTGTCTGTAATACATTGCAGTGCTGAAGGGAAAGAGAGTTGGAATGTGGGAATCAGATGCTGTATCACAATGCTGCATAGCTGTGTTCACATTTGTTTTTCTGATTTGAATAGTGTAAATTCAGAGCAAGGGTTTTCCTTTTAGCGAAGAGCAGAATAAAGTGTAGCAAGGTGTTGTTACTGGTGCATTCACCTTTTTCCATCCTCTAGTTAGATAAAAAAGCCTCAAGTTAAATACTGTAATTTTAAATACGGGATTTTAAAAGGAACCAGATAATTTGTGTGAGCATTGGTAGTCATGCATGCTAAAATAGGGAGTGATCACATCTCGTGCTTCAGGAGCTGGCAGTATTGAAGGATTGGGAAGAAATTGTATTCCTCCTCCGGGTGTGTGTATTTCCCTCCCCATTTGTAAAGTGCAGAAAGTGCTGTCCTTGGGGGGTGGTTAAAGGCTTGGTTTCTGCAGCAGGGATGTGACTGGGGATGCTCCTGTGGCTCTGTCATCCAGGTGACAGCACTTTCACTGGGAAGCTGCTCCTTGCCAGGCGTTCCATGACTGCGCTCTCAACAGAAGTGTGAGGATGGGGGTGTTGGCATCAGCTGACTGATAAGAGATAGTATATTGCACTAAAAATACACCCAGGTCTTCACAGGCAGCTGTGAGCATTACCTGGTGTCATGTGCAGCAGGAATGAGACAGAAGTTGAGGTGGGTTGAGCGTGGCTTGGCCTGGCTGTCGGGATGTGCTGGGATGCTCTCTGTTCATTCCAGGGATTTCTCTTCCTTCTGGAGCAGCTGCTCTCAGAAACGTGCTGCTCTGCAGTGTTTGCTGCGTGTTGCACGTGTGGCCACAGCCCTTGTTCACTGCAGGACCAAAACACAGCTCTGAGCTCAGCATGACCGTCCCTGCTCCCAGTGTCTGGTGCCTGAGTTTGTGTTCAGTGCCCCTTCAGCTTCTCCCAGAGCTGCTGACATGGGAGGGGCTGAATCCTGGTCAATGGGGAGAAGGGGAGAGTGAAGGGGCTGAGGATGTAATTGCCATGCCATGTTTTCTGATTTTTGCAGGGGGAGGGAGGGATGCTCCATTTGGGATGTCTGCACACCCTGGTTGTGTGCATTCCCCTCTGTTCTCGTGGGAGTGCACTGCGAGAGGCCAGGGGGACGGGATCATGTGGCTTTGCAACCTTCTGTTGAAAATGTTGTGAGTTTTGATCCAATTTGTCCTTCAAAGTTTATTTCTTCCTTAGTGTGAAGGCCTCAGAGCATTACTAGTATGTATTTTTTCCCTTTTATTGTGATGAAGTAAATGGATTTCATAGTGACTTATAGCAGCAAGCAGGAAGAGCTCACTCTGAATACAGTTTTAATCTCATTTTGCATATTTTTAGTTGGATGTTTTTAGTGACTGACAGCTGTTAGAACTCTGATTCACAAACAGCCATTTTTGAAAGTACAGACCTTTTTGCTAGTGAATAGCAATGTGTTTCTACAAATTCATGTAAATAATTAGATGCCTTGGATGCATTGGCTCAGATCCTTAATTTTCACATTTTTAAGTGACAAAATGGCAAATGATGTATTTTCTGGTAGATTACTTCTCATTTGTGTTATTTTTTTATTTGGATGGAAAATGGAATTTTAATTGAAATGCAGAAGATCTGGGTTTTAAGACTTAATTAAAACTCCAAGTGTGAAGGAGAGGCATGATTAAAACAAAATAAACAGAGAAAATAGTTTGTCATTGTTTCTCAAAAGTTTAGAGTTCATAGATCTTGCCCACTGACTGTTTCACAGGTTTCTATGCAGGGAGTCCTTTTTAATTTGGGATTAAGAGCTTGTTGAACTGAACCATTGGAGTAAACTGAAATGAGGCACTGCAGAAGTAGCTGTTGAAAGTAAAAGCTCTCTGAGCATTTCATCAAAGGGTGGCTCCAAGAGAGCGCTGAACAGCAAATTCACCAGTCCCAACGTTTTTTTTTTGGTGTAAATTATATGCTTACTATTTTTATTTTATTTAAATTACAGTAGGCATTTGCCCTAATATATGCTGTTACAGTTTCATGTTAGATTTGTAATTAAGTTTATTTTTAGAAGAATGCATTTAAGTGGTTTATATAAAATGATTTTCTATTTTTGTAAATGAAATAATTGTTTTTTATTGACTTTCGATTTCATGCAAATTTCAGGGGTTTTTTTTATGGCTTGAAGGTTGTGTAAGCAGAAAGAAATTAATGATTTGAGAGTGTTTTCATAATAGGAAGAATAGAAGATTCGTTGTCAGTAGCTGGGGACGCTGATGGGCAGAGTTAACTCTTATTTAGACGTGTTCACATTGAGCGAGGATGGATGTTAGAGGGTGTGGTACAGTTGCTTTATATAATAAATGTTGCCATTGATTATTTTTCCTGGTTGGGTTGAGAAAGACACATTGTGAGTGCGTTTGGGATCTGACGCAAAACCGTCAGAATGTCGCAATCCCAAAAATTTCACAATCCGGGGCAAATCTGATGGACAAGTGAGTGTTAATTGTGAGTGAGCCAGATTTGCTATTTTTAATTTGGCCTCGCTATCACGTCTCTTCACAGATGAATTCGAAGGCTACAGGGAGTTGAATGATGAGTCACTATTGAGTTAGTAAAATCACAATTGATCTCCATTTCCTGTTGATTCCAAAATTACTGAAGTGTGAAAGCTGAGAGTGACTGATCACTTCTTGGAGGGGAGTTTGAGGGTGGAATGTGGAAGTGACTCTCTCTGAAGTAACTCAACGCTGCCCTGTGTGCCGGGACGGGGATGTGTGCAGTGAGAACAGGTGTGTGTGTGATGGTCCGGCCGGCTGAGTTACGGAATGATAATCCGCGCACCAAACACGCTCACCCCGCAGCCAGGTGGGGGGAAGAGGTGTCTGAAGTGGCTCATGATAGAAGCTGAAGATTAAATTTGGCATCAGTCTCCTCGGTGCTGGGGTTCTTTGTCAGAAACACCGACCTGTGTCTCTGGTGCTTGGCTCAGACCGTTCATTCTCGCCTGAAATCCCCGTGCTCCCAGTGCCCTGCTCCTCTGCAGCAAGGCACAGTGGCAGAGGGAGGATGCGGGGGCAGCAGAGGAGTGGGACACACAACATTCTGTGTGTGTGTTGTTGTTTGCAATTACCTTCTGATGAACAGCAAATCATCTGTCATTCTGAAGCTTTGTTCTTTTCCTGTGATGGAAATGCTCTTTTGACAGATACTAATTAGAAACACTGTGGTAAGTGCAGGTAAGATTTAAAATTTCTTTTTTTTTCCTTCATAGAACTTACTGTTAGCAAAACCTTTTTTTTTCCTTTGGTTAGGAACTATTAAGTCACATTACTAGACTCTGCCCACGTTGCATATGTGAGAGTAAATTCTGCTGAAAGGGGATTTGTTGGAAGAAATTAAAGGGAGGATGTACACTGTTCTGAGTTACACTGGAAGCAAGCTATAAAGAAGCCTTGAATTATCACTCCAGGAAGAGGGAACTTAGTTTAGTTCCCTGGAGGACTAAGAGGAGGTGGGAGGATGCTCCTCTGCTGCATCCCTCACAAAATTCAGATTTTAAAGAATTTTTCTGAAGGGGTATTCTCAAAGGGGAAGTAACAACCTGTGTTCTGCCTAACTTTTCAGATGGTCTTTGAACCATGGAAACTTATCCTGGCTGTACACTCTGATATACTGTGTTAAAACAGAAATAAAGAACCAAGAGAAGAAGAAATGCAACTTTTCCTTGGAAAGAATATACAAATTTTCCTCAGTGTTGCCATAATTAGGATTGTAGAAAACTGGGAATGGGGGGCAAAAGCGATGGCTGACCCTGCTGAGAAGAACTCAGTTTTTGAATTTGTAAACAAAACCGGAAAAAAAATCCTGCCGGCTTCCTGACAGGCAGGGTGTGCGGTTTTCAGCCAGAGGAGCTGATTCAGTTGGTCTGGCTTTTGCAAGGGAACAACGAGAGGAATAAATTGCTCTGAGAGGGTGTAAAGAACTTTCCTTTCCTCTAGAAAAAGTTGAGCAAACATGGAGCTCTGGGTTGCATGGTTGAAATTTGGTGAGGCGTGGAAAGGACACTGGTTTTCAGCAAGTATGATGTTTGTTCAGAGTGTTGTGAATTCAGGAGTGAGAGTTGCCACACTGTAAGACACCTCTCAGTCGAGCTGAGGTTTAAAGGAGCTGCAGGAAGCTTTATGAGCAGTGATCTTGGCAGTTCTCAATGCTGCTGCTTGCAGAGGATCTTCAAATACCCACAGCCACACCTTGATACCTTATATCTTGCCTTGTAGGATCTCTGTTGATATGCCCACTACAAGAACACTTTGTTAAGACCAATTAAATGTATAATATTTTTATAATACTTGTGTTTTAGAAAAATCAATATGACCAGTTTCCCTTTGAAATTACAAGATGCCTGTTGTGCTGACAGAGTAGAACGCATTAGGAAGTGATGCTTTGTATCCTCTCAAGAGTAATGTGCTCTTGTTTTCTCTTAATCAGCAGGATGTTCTCCTGTATGTCAGATGTCTTAGTTGTTTTTGTGATCTCTATCAGAGGAGAGTGAGGGGGGAAAATGTCAGAGGAACAGAACAGGTTTAAAAGCTTTATAGCAGAGAAAGCCTGCAGCCCTGCATTTCTGTTTAAGTAAAAGTGGTAATCACCACCTTAGGGTTGGACACTTCGTGTTTATGTTTTGCTTTAAACAATAAATAAAAGAACAACTTGCCCTTCAGAAGAACATAATTCATAGCCTGTTGAAATACTCTGGAGCATAGGGGATATAATTAACCCTTTTCCCTTTAGCGGGGTTGTGTTTCAGAAGCAAGATGTCTAACACATTATTTGCCAGTTCACTGAAGTAAGGATTTTTCAAGTTGATTGTCTGAAAATCAGACTTCTTCCTCCCTCCATTGCCTTCCCCTCCTTCCCTATTTTCTGAGCTGCAGTTTCCAAATTTGTAATAGGTCTAGTAGTAGTTGCCTTTAAAAAAAAAAAAAACACCAAAAACTTAAAAGTAGCCATTGAGAAGGAAAGCTTATTTCCCATCACTCTTGCTCAAGGCTATAGAGAATAGATCTTGGAAATTCAGGCACTTATCCAGGCTTTTCAGAGGATTTTTTAAGAGATGCTTTTGATGCAGTGAAGGAAGAGCAAAGACTTGAAAGGGCTGAAAGCACAACCAGGATTTGGCTCGGTGCATGAACAAAACCTCTTCCAGTGATCCTTGAATATTTTGCTTTACTGATCAGGTCTTGGGTAGCACAAATCAATTCTTAACTATTCCCTCAGATAGTTTTGGTATGATTCAGTGAAAACGGGCTGAAATAAGACAGAACCTGAAATGCTTCCAACTCTTTTTTTTCCCATCTTGACTCTCCTTGAAGTATGTGAATTAGTGTGAGAAAGTGTCTGTAGCTCCCACCGGGTCAAATGGAGGTTGAGATAAAAATACTCGTCTCTGTGTGTATCGTAATATTGATCATGGTGTGGTAAATAATTCCTTGGCAGCAGGATTGCCAAGTCTGATGTTTTACACTTCATTTGTAGGTTCTGGTGCAGTCTTGCTTCTGGCTCTGTGCTCAGACCTGCTTTTTGTTCTTTGATGGAGATCTGCTTCATTAGTTCCTTTTGACCAGCCTTTCCTTTCTGATAAACCATCATCCTTTGGATTGGTTTAGCTGCCTGGAGCTCCCAGGGTCTGTTAGTCACAGTATTCTCTTTTTGTTGTGACATTTTAATAAATTAACGGTCTCCATGATGACCCAGTCCTGTTTCTCCCCTCTCTGGCATGGGTGTGCACCAGTTCACACCAAAACAAAGATTGCTTCCCGGGCTCTTTCTTTGAATTTCTTTGTTTTTATCTGTTCCATTGTACACATCTTTTCACAGTGTTACCCAACAGAGGCGTTCCTGTCACTTAGGGACCTCCTTCTTTGGGCACTCATGTTTTCCAAAGCGGACTAGGAAGTTTTCTGTTAAAGGCAGCGTGGCCCTTTCACAGATCAGGGGTGGCTCCGAGTTGAGGACTTTGTCTGTGTCCTAAATCGCTGGTTAACTGTGGAGGCAATGAGGAGACCTGGTTTCTGACTCTGAGGCTGAATGAAGCTGGCATGTGGTAAAGCAAAGCACTGTCGGCTCAGATGTGTTTTCTTAACATGGAACCAACTAGCCTTGCACAAATACCGTGGTTTTCTTTCACAACAGCGGCGCGGGGCCAGCCGAGCTGTCAGACGGGTGAGGCGAGGCCGAGGGCTGTCCATCACCTCTGCTCCCACACCAGCTCACCTTCAAGCTGGCAGCTGGAAGGGAGGGTGTTCTTGTCCAAATCCCTTTTACCTGTGCTTTCCCCCCCTCCTTTTACTTAGTTTTTCCTTCTCTGGCTGGGTGTAAAGCTGTGTGTTTGGCCGTGGATGTGGCGCCGTTACCCAGCGCGGTTGTGCCACCGAACGCCCGCCCCGGCAGCACAGCTTGTGTTGGCAGGAGCTGCCTGGCTGATGGGACTTCATGTTGTCTGGGCAGGCAAATCATAGCTACAGGCAGAGGAATGCCTTTTTTGGGGTGGCTGTAGTGGCACAGTGGAGATTAGACTCTTCTACCTCCCAGATTGGCAGCTGGTTTTGCTGTTGATGATGGTGGGGAAGGATGTGGGGTGCTATAATTAGTTGTGGGATTTGAGAGCTTGGAGAAACCTTCCTTGTGTCTGCAGAAAACAGTCTCACCAGAGCTTTTTTGAATGTAATCTAGGTCCGGAGAGAGGTTTGCTTTGATGCAGTCGTGTAGCCTAATTCTGGAGTCTTGTGAGCAGCTTCTGCCCATGTGTTAGTTTCCTTCTCATCAGATACTCAGAATTATTTTTTGGGGTGGTCCCTCTGTTTGAGGGATGGCAGCCATTGAGATCAGCTAATACTGTTTTGTCTGTATTGCAGATTGTAAAGTGTCTGAATTGTTATCACGATAAAAAGGTTTCTGAATGCAATGAAACTAAAGAATATGTTACTTAGGTTTATATATTTAGTAGTGTATTGCAGGGTTCATGTGGTTTCTCTTGCTTCCCTTTGTCTAGTTCCTCCTTTCATCTGTTGCAGTGGATAAAGTTCACTGTTTAATTTTTAATCAAAGTTCTCTAAGGAAAGATTTCTTACCATAGGTTAATCATAAATATATTTTCTATAATAATTTAAATATTAAATAGCGCACATTTGTTAGTACTTTACTGAAGAAACACACCTGCTCACAGGCTGAGGTTCCAGGTGTTCTAGTGCTAAACCACTTTTGACAGCAGTTGCTCACTCCACAGTTCCTCCAGGGAGGATATTTTTATTTTAATTCCATCAACCAGGTCATGGCAGTTAAGTTCTATTTCAGTTAAGAAAATTTGAGTCTGAAAACTTCAAGTGTGTTGTGTCCCCCTGCCTAAGATGAAAATTGCTTTTTGAGAGGGTGAGATATTTTGAAGTAGTGATCTTTCCAAAAATGGTGCATTTCAAGAATCAGTTCAGGTTAAACCTAGAAAAGCATGTTTAGATCCACTTTTTCCTGGTGAAAGCAACAGGCTAATTTTAATGATGACTTTAAAGTTGTGTGCCTGAGATAAATCTCCTTTTGTGTACATCTCTCTGTTAGATATCCACTATAAAAACAAAGCAAAACCTTCACTCAGTTGTTTTTCTCTCCTTGATGTTATCCATCTTTCCTGCATCAAATTTCTTCTAAATTTTTACATTATCTTCTTCATCATCAGAACAAATAGTGAAATAGTACCAGGGAGCTGGGTACAGTCAGATTAAGTGTTTGTTCTTCATCTGTGCCTTCAGGTAGGAGAGGGGTGTGTATACAAGGTAAAGGATAAAAACAGTGATGAAGAATTGAACTCTCCATCTTTATCTTGCCTTGATTTGCCTTCTGGAATAAATCTGTGCTGCTGCACATCCCAGTGAGGGGAGGTTCCTGCAGCTGGGAGTGCCTGGAGCAGCATCCAGGTTTGGTATTGCTGCTTGGTTTGCCCTAGTCCCATCTCCTGCAATTTCCTGCATCCTCTCCCCCCCAAAGTCTTGCAACACCCTTCTTGCAACACTCTTCCCCCCAGTTTTGGCTGAGCGGGGGATGGAGTGGTAATCCCTGATGAGGAGCTGCTGAATGAAAGGTGCCATGGATTTATTTGTGTCACCCTGTTGGACCCACTGCTTTCTCACGGGGGAATTTGTTAGAAATGCATCAGGGTAACCTATTGCACCCCAGGCTCTCCAGAAGCACCTACCAGAGGGTGAATAGTAATTCTCCTGCTTGCTGTGCCTTTCCTGATAAAAGTGGATATGGTGACAGGCATTGCAGTTGCCAAGCAATAGAATTTCACAGAGCCTGGCTGGTTAAATACCCAAACTGTTCTGCTCACCAGCATTGCAGCATCGTGCATCACCCACAGTGCATCTAGGCAGTGTGTAAAACTGTGAGGTTGGAAATCCAATGTCTTGGGCAGCGTGTAAATGTAAAACAGACAGTATGGGCTGAAATGTCACCTTGGATGTAAGTGTGGGAAGCAGCTGAAGTAAGCCACTGTTGGCTCTTCTCTTTTTAACAAGTGATATATATTTAGATTATTTTATTTTCTATTTTTACTGTTTTACAGTAAGGTTCAATCGATTGCTGATGAGAACATCTGTATAGGTATGTTGAAAATCCTATACTCAAACTTTCCTTGTATTTTCAGAGAAATGAAACTCCTGGAGTTCTAGTGGTTGACTGTGCCTAAAGAGCTCTGGTTTCCCATGCTCAGCCTTGTTTATCTGGCAGCTTCTCACCTGTGTGCATCAAGGATGTTTTGTTTGAGGAGGGACTCACCTAGAGTGGTATCACAGAGGTGTTTGGTTCTCTTTTTCCATGGTTATTGTGCTGTGATGCCTCGGAGACAATAAATACCGTGTGAACGCTGCCCTCATGGAACAAAGGACACTTCCCTTGCTGGGGCTGGGTTTGTGATACTGAAAGTAAGCCAGAAGCATCCAATTCACCAGAAAAGTGAGTTCACATAGGAACTCCTCTGGTATAGCTACTTTGGTTTGCTTTTGCCTTAAATTGTGTTCTGGTGCAAGTGTTTTTGGTTGATAAGGCCTGAACTGTGTTACCTTGTCTCTGGCGCCAGCCCACGTGTTTTACCTTGTATTTGGAGAGGAAGGTTCTTTTTTCAGTCTGGTTAGCTCATGGCTGGAAAGCCCCACAGCACCTGCATATATGTAATTTAATACCTTTAAAGCCCTTTTTGGGGATTGCAAGTTGGTCATATTTTAACTGCCTTGAGAAAGCAGGTTACAGCATGACCTATGTGATTTTTAAGCTGTGTAGCTGCCATGTGAAGGGAGGGGTGGGAGAGCTCTCTGTTCTGTTAAATGAAGTTTGATAGCATTAACGTTTTCTTCCATTCAGTTAGATCATTATTTTTTTTTTAGCACCATATTTTGTTGGAAATAAGGGACTAATGGAAGTCTTAGTTCAGTTTGTTAAAACACAAACATTGCTGTAGAAGGCCAGAGAATGTGGGATTTCTGTGTTTGATTGCTTAAGAGCTGGTTAGCACAGCATAGTAGGGCCCTGTGTTGCATATTGTTAAGAGTAATTGCATCAGACTTGTAATTTTTCTGTGGATCTATGACTCACTATTAAATCCTTTGCTGACCATTATGGATGCAATTGTATGTTATGATATTGTTTTGTCAGTTGGCTTCTAATGAAGCTGAATGATCTGGCCTGATTATCCAGCCATTTTTGGAAAATAATAATACTAAACAAATTCCCCAAAAGCTTTTAAAGAGTGACAGCTTTCCTGGATTACTGCAGGGTGGCAACCTGGCAGGCAACAAAGGGCATGGTAAAGTCTTCCTAAATGTGAGTTGCTGAGCCCAGCCACATGATGAATTTTCATTCTGGAAGAATTTGGCTGCTTATCCCAGCTACCTAAGTGTGTATCCCATAGGTTTCTGTCAGCCAGTTGCTGAGTCACTTGGATGTGCAGACAACTGTTTTAAAAACAAATAAATAAAATCGTGCACACAACTATTTTTTTTTAAAGGTGGAAAGAACAGTCCCCAGGAGAGACAATTTTTGCTAAGCTCTATTGTCATCACAGATTGTGAAACATAAATTCAGTGTTATAAACAGCTTGTAATTTCAGTCTTCCATTTTTGCTTTAGCAGGCATTAGACTGAAGCTGCTGGCATTGGGTTTAAACATTATTAGCACCATTAAAAAAACGTTTTACGCTCATAGTTATTGATCATAATGTGCCACCTACTCACTTGTATGTTACATATTTTGTGTAGAATGGCACGTGCTCATTTTGTGATGCTTCCAGGGAAGTGATGGTGAGGGATGAGAAAAGGTGCAGAGGTTTGAAGTCTGTCTCCTGTGAGGAGGGGGCTTATCTTTAGGGATTTAGGCATTACCTGCTTTCTTCTGCAGTTTTTGTTGTTGTTTGGCAATTTTCTCACAAACTCGACCAGGCTGTGACTCTGCAGTGTTGCCGGGAATGCTCCTGGAACTGCATTCAGGTGTTTCTAGCAGCTTTCCCTTGCCTGTAAATGCAGAGGAGCAGCTCGCTGAGGGTTAGAGTGCTCAGCTCCAGCCACGGTAAGGTTCAAACAATGCCTTTCAGTGGTTCACACCTACAGGGCGTTAATGGGTGAGGAATTTGCTGCTCAGGTTCCTCTTCCAGTTAGCAGAGACCCTTACAGGCATTGCCCGTAACCTGGGCACTACAGTTCAGGGTTAAAAGTTTGCTGCTTCTTTTTGTGGCTTTGATAGCTGGGGGTTCTGGGCTGGATGTTATCCTGCCTCCCTTCCTGCCCTGTGCACCCGTGGGGATGAGCAGCAATCCGTGCCAGTGAGGCACTGATGTGCTATTTCAGCAGCAGGAGGTAATGGATGTGGCTTCACAGGAGCCCCTGAGGGATGTGGTGTATCAGAGCAGCCTTGGGCAGAGAGGATTAATTTGGGGATGACTTGTCATGAGGATGCTTTCACGTGAGCTGGGCTAATTCTAGACCTCCTTGCTCTGGTGAGCTGTGTAGAGAAGGCATCAATCAGTGTTATTAAAGGGATACAGTTCATTTTGTTGGCTCCATTTTTGCTAAGCTGCTGTTCCTGTTGATACTCAAAGTAAAATGTTGGCAGAGAGATGAGGGACAAAAACGTGATTTATTCTGAAATTTTATTTGTGTAAACTTATGGGGAAGTTGGAGGAAGTTCATGGAAAGCAACAATGCCAGAGATATCTTTAGCCAATGAGAGCTGAAAATTGCAAGAGCAAAAAGGCAGAGACGGTTGGAGTTTGTGATGTGGGTTGTTGCCCTTTTGTGTGTTATTTTTGTGAATGTTTTGTTCTGGTCAGTGTGGTAACACAGTGGCCCTTGGATTTGGAATATATAGTTAGTAGAGTGGCAGAAGAGAAGATTAAAGTAGGATGTGTGTATTTTTCTAAGGGCTGTGGGAGACAAGGAAAATGTGTGTGGAGAAGGGGAATCTAGTTGCCTTTTAAAGTATTTGCACAAATTTGATTGGCCTCTTGTGACACCACTTTTTCCTTCCAAATCTGGGTGAAAATAATTCTGTAAAAGGTTGATATGAGTGATGAGTAGTATGAGGTAAATTAATGATAATAGATTATGTTTCTCAGAAATTACAAGCTACATTGCAATATAATCTCCAGTCCCCTGAGTGTTTTGGAGATCATAGTGGTCTGGCTTTGTCCTCCAAAGCTTAACTTGTAATTAAATGGAAAAAAACCCCAAGCCCTCCTTCTTGGCCTTAGATATATTATGAAGAATGTTCTCAGGACTTATATTCAAATGGAAACAGTGGGGTTTTGTTTGGGTTTGAGTATTCCCTTTCATGTTTTGAAAGCCAGAGATGGCAGCGTTGTGGTAGTGCTGGAAATACAGAAGCTGAGATTCAATTATTGTCTTGCTTAGCAAAATCTAAAATGATTGACGTTTTCTGGGTCGTGGGGTGCCTTTTATCTATCCCCTCCCCACCTTGAGAGATGTAGCTTCATGAAATCTTGGTAAATGTAAAGAGGTTTATGTAGCATATTCAGTGAAGAGAAATAGTTCAGTGGGTAGGGAAGCAGCTTGAATCGTGATGTAGATTTAGTTCCCTCCTTGTTACTGGTTCTGACATCCCAAGAGGTAACACAGAAGCTGGCTTCCCTGGGAAGAGATCTAGTGATTGATGTGACACATACAGGATAGGTGAGCTTAGAGAGTACAGAAATTTTGTGGGAGGTTGTGTAAGTACATTAAAGACACTAAAATATATATCTCATTCATAGTGTCACTACGGAGGCAAAACCAAGAGCTCAGTGGGTGGTGGAATCCTGTGTTAATGTAAAGTGTCATAAGCAATCTCTCCAACCACTGATTTCTGTGAACTCCACATTTAATTTCATCTTTGCAGAGTATGCAATTAAAGAATCCTGAGACTTCAGTAGTAATTTTTTTTTTTCCTTACGTCTGCAAATGGTGCAACTGTACTGAAACTTTTCATGGGCTCGAAGGGAAATTGTGGTTGCTAAGCTGTTCCTTCTCAGACTTTCTAGCTTTGCCTTCCATGTCATTGAAACTACAGGAACAAAGAGGGCTTAGACCCAGGCCGTGGGGTGCAGTGACTCTTTGGTCAGTGATGACTGAGTAACACCTAAAAGGATTTTTTTAGGGCTATATGATAGTCCTGATGGCTTCCTTAAAAGATGCATAATTTGTAGGAATAAGAATGAAGAGATATATTAAGGTCTCAAGTTATGCTTTCCCCTATTTCTAGAGTGTATGGGCATCACATTTTCAGACCATTCCTTCTGTTTTCAGTCATGTCCTTCTGCTTCTCTTCTAAGCAATGACAGTCATACAGGATAGAGGCTTCTTATAAACCTGATGAGTGGCTTTATCCTGAGTTCAGTTCCTTCTTCCTAACATCATTCAATCTTTTAGTGTCTTCAAGGAATTGTTTCAGAGCCCTAAGTTTTTTTCCAGTGTGCCAGACAAGCCCTCCATTGAGTTGATCCAGTAGATAGTAAACATGTCAATATGCAGCCTGTGGTACATTATGCAGATCTAAATCCACTCAGTGCAATAAACATGTTTTGTTGTTGTTAGAGAGGGATGGGAACTCTGGAGATGCTTGCCTGAAAAGGGATGTGCTGCCTGCTGGGAATCTGGGATGAGTGAGGGCAGCTGGACCACAGCCACATTCAGTAGCTGTTTTGGACTCTGTCTTTATAAGGACCTGCCATAGATTAAAACTAAAAAACACATGATGAAAAGGAAGTGGCTCTGTTGGGAATAAATAACAACACTGTTCAGAAGATGTGCTGATCTCCCAGAAAGACCCACAGCTCTGAGCTGACATTACTGAGGGGTGATGTGGTCAGGCCTCTTTCATTAGAGCAGTTTGGGAGAGAGCAATGTTCTGCACTCAGTAACATCAGCTCTCTGCTGACCAGAGAGCAGCAGTAGCTGTCTGGGAAAGCCAACCTCTTCTTGGAGTGGAGTGTGCTCAGAAAAGCCATTATTGGCAAAGTGAGCTGTGGTGGTGTGAGCAAGCTACTCTCTAAAAGTAGAACCAGCCACAATTGTGTTCTTGTATTAAGCCTTGTAGTTCTTTCTTTGTGTGGGAATTCATCCAGCACTGATGGTAACACACTGTGCTTGTTACCAGCTGTGCAGAATTTCAGGGTAGATGAGAAGTTGAGCAACCTCATGCCCTCCCTTAAAAAAGGACCCTTTGGAACCTTGTGGATCACAGACCTGGCCCTCAGAATGGGTGTTACAACCCCTGGACAGGAAAGCAATATGGTATTAAAACAATTTCTGCACCTTTAGTGCTTGTTTTCAGCAACCAGTGTCAAGGGATGCTCTTTGTAAAATGGAAACAGTGAAGGTGTGCTTGTTTAAGATTAACTTTGCATCTCTACTGTGAAGTAAAAAAGCCAGTTCTCAGAGAAGCGAAGTCAGAAGGGGGAAAACAAAGGGAAATCAGAAATTAGAATAAAGGTGAGTGTGAGCTGATATGGAGGTTGCTGGTGAGATGCTCATGGCAGGCTGTCCATCCTCATTCTCGTTTCAGAGATGTAAAGGACTGCTCAGGCTGAACAAGTCTCTGTTGCTAGGGAAAGCCTGACCCAGCTTGGGTAGACTTGTGTTGAAAAGGCCTTAGGATTGTGAAAGGGCTGTGCTGGATTGACTCAGAGCTGCCTTGATGCTGCTTTGTCTGAGACCTTTTGGTGTTGAGTAGTGGTGGTTGCTCCATCTTTAACTTCTGGCTGGTTGAGAGGATATTGGGACTGTGCAGTGCAGCCTTCTAATATCATCCAAAAAAGTAAAGGGTCAAAGGCAAGGTTTCAGATGTTGAGGAGTGTGGCTTTTTCAAGAGAAACATACGTAGCTGTGTTTCTTTAGAACTTCTAAATGGAGCAATACAAAACTTGTAGCTACACCATGATGAAATTCCTTCTTGTAGGAGATGAATCCTTCTCTTATTAAAGCCAGTGAGTGTGTGAGCTGTCAGTGCTGCCCACGAACACCTTGGTATTGATAATGAATTAGCTGTGATGAATTTATATGCAGCTGGATATAGCCAGCAGAAGTTGCAGTGTCAGGTGAATGTGGAGCAGAAAGGCCTCTGCTGCTTTGTCTGTGCTAGCATGAGATTTTGCAGAAGGAATGGAAGAGTTCCTTCCAAACACTGGAGAGCAGCAGCCAAGTCCTTTCAGCAGTCACCAGTGACCTGAAGTAACTGGTGGGTATAGGAAAAGAGTGAAGAGCTGCTGTGTGGAGTAAATGACTGTTTGTAAATAGATGGTGATGAGATAGCAGGTGTTTCTCAAGGTGACAAGGCAGCTCTGCATGTCAAAATGGTTTTAATGATCCAAGGGAGCTTTGGCAAATCATAGTTAAGGTCGGGAGGAATCTGCTGGATCACCACAGTCTGTGACACAGCTTGTTTGGAGCCTGCCCAGCCTGTCCTCAGCAGTGGTGCTGTGTGTGTGTGTGTGTGTGTGTGTTCACAGCCCCAGCTCTGCTCCCAGCCAGGGCACCACTTACACAGAGCCTTGCCAGGAGGCCCTGCCAGATCAAGGAGCATTAATTACTCTTGTCGTATGAACCTGTTACGTGCAATCACTTTTCCTGGTAGTTCATTGACCCCATCTCAGTTACATGAGCAGGCTTGGATCTGTCCTCTGACTAGGAATGGGCTGCAGATCGTCTGGATGACTGGGGTGTGGAGTGGGTATTTCAATTGCCTTTGCAAGTTTATATGCCCTGCAGTTTGCCCATGGGATACTCCCAGAAAAAAAGAGCACAGCAGGGCTTCTTGTTGGACACCAGGCAGAGCTCAGGACTTCTGGACTAAGGAGCTGTTTCCAGGGAGGCATTTGTGTTTGCCTGGGTACAGACTACATTGCTTCTCTTCAGTATTGCACCGTATTGGAGAGTTATCTTTTAAGCAAATAAATACACTTGTCTTTGAAGAGCAAATTTCTGACTCTGAATTAGGTACTTGGTTTAGGCCGAGTCTGATAAATGACAGGCAGCTTAAGGAAAGGCTTGGAAATCTGTAGGCAGCTGAGTGAAAACAGCATGAATCTGACTATTGGTAATTATCCTGGGTGTTTATAATCTACCCAGAACTAGCGGGGCTGGGTCATAAACAGCTGTTGCGTTTTTATGTTCTGCTAGGGAGCAAAATAAATACATTATAGTTAATTTCCAGTTCTGAATTGAATGTAAAACAAAGGCAAGTTATCCTAGTCATATTAAAAAAGTTCTCGAAACTGGAATATCCAAAACTGTTAAATGGAGTATAAATGCTCTAAAGAGCATTTTCTGTGCACTTCATTGTGTCTGACAGACCAGTTTATATTGTGAGTCCATATACGCTTTCTCTCAAATGGCATCCAAAGAAAACACAGCACAGCCAGATGGAAATTGGAGTTGACTTTGAGCTCTGATTAATTTGTTTTTCATATAATCCTTTTCAAGGCAGAGAGAAAAACGTGAGAAAAAGATGATGTATTGTGGTATAATTAACTCTGGTGAACAATGTGAACTTAAAAGAAATTTCTTTTAAAAAATATCTAGTTTAATGGGAACTGATTTTTTCCAAGTGTCAGGATGGCCCACGATGCTTGTCCTATTCCACATTTGTGTCTCTGCAGTTCTCATTATATGTGTAAAGTTCTGCAAAACATTACTCACTAGATGAACTAATAAGTTCTTAAATCAGCAATGTCAACAGCCACTCATCTGTGATCAATTCCTAATGTGGGACCCCACTGGACTTCATCCTTTTCCATACTTGAGGGGATGATGTTTCACAACTGAGGCAAGAGAGTGCTATGCTTTTGCCATAAGGCTCTAGAAATTTCATTGATTTATAAAAGCATTAAATATCTAAAATTAAGTAACTTTTGAGCTGAAACAAACATAAAGCTAAAAGCAATATGACTTTGAAAGGCCAGCCTCAAACAGAGACATGAACAGATATATAATGCTTTAGTTAACGGTTGCTGCCATTTCTCTTACAAATTGTTCTTTAGGGTATTGTAACTCAGCTGTTTTTAAACCCATCACTCTGGAACCTTGCCTGCAAAATGTCAGCACAAGTGCAAATTTTATTTCTTTAACAAAATAAAGGGCTTGGAGCAGTTAGGCTTTCTAAACTTTTATGGCAGGAAAATAAATTCTGCTACTTTTGCTTTGCCATAGCAGGAGCCGTACTGTTCACCTTGGCCTGCCAGCAGGCAGGGATGGAAGCCAGAAGGGTTTAATGGGGGACACTGTGTGTGTTTTAACTTGTCTTTTCAAACCAAGAGAAGCCCACTGTCAGAGTGTAAATAGCCTTTGGGCAGAGGGCACAGTCCCTAGGGTGGATGGAGGGTTCATGGCTTTAGAAGATGATTTCTGAAGCTGAAAGCAAGACATGGTTACCAGCTCATTAAAGCAATTTAATAAAGCTTGAAGTTGTTTTTCCTAGAGGTTCAGGGGAGAACCCCTCACTTGTTCTGCACTAAGCAGTGCATCTCTTATCAGTTTTACACCTTGGAGTTCTTTCATGTTCTCCCTCTTCTATCTGGCTTCTAAAGCTGGGTGGTGCCGACCCATCCAGCCTTTTTAATGTTTTCCTGAAGTTTGAGTCTTGACACTGATTCCAGCAGTAGAGCCCAATTATTCTGAAATCAGTGTGTACAAAAATGGAAATTTCCTGTCTCGGTGCTCATGGGGACCAAGCGTTCCTGGTGGTACATTAGTCTTGGTGTTTATAATTTTTTTTTTAAAGTCTAAGGAATGAACTTTCTTGCACATAGCTACTTGAGTGCAGCAAGTCACATTTAATAGCCTTTGCTTTCAGCTTGAATCTTTACAGAAGGAAGATTAGGTAATAGTTTGTGTAGAAACATCTGTTTCCTAACAAAGATCTCGCCCTATTTTATTTTTTTATGCTGTCCCTCTAACCAGAAAGTCCTTTAGTCTTTAAAAGACTTAGAAGTCTTTAAGTCCTTGTTGGGTATTAGAGTTGCTGTGGTTTTAGCATGCTCATGCTCTGGATCCTTTGTTAGCTTAAGTTATTAGGCTTAGATAAGTGTTGTGGGATGGAAGAACTGCTTTCTATTGTCAGCGCAATTTCTGAATCTCTGGACAATTTGTCTGGGTTAGAATTTAAGTTTTTTGGCTCCAGTGCTTGTTTAGACCTTTCCCTTGTCTGAGGAAAAGATGTTTTTAAAATAATTAAGCCTAGCATGCATTAAAAGAGAACCTTTCCACAAAATTGAATTGCTTGGTGTTTATTTGAGTTTTGGGTTGCTTAAATAAATAGCCATTTTGCTTTGTTTGCTTACAAGCAACTTAGTATCTCTAATGGGCAATCTTTTTTCCGTGTTTTCCAAAGAAGACCAGCTCTGAGGGCTTTGAAGAACAATGGCTCTCTACACTGTGTAGTTCTTTGTTTTACCTCCAAGTGGATTGTATGTGTCTAAATATTACATTGTTAACACACATCTTCCAGTCCCTTTAATGTTGTTATTGTGATGTGTCTCTAATATGGAAAAAGTTAATACATAGATTTATTAGGGAGTAATCCTTTTGGTCATTGTTTTCTTGCGAGTTCATAGAGTTCAATCTGCTGTTTTCAAGGAAAGATTCTTCACTGTGATGCTCCATGTTCTTGTAAATAAATTTATCCTGTGTTTCTTAGAACTCAAGAGACTTTTTTTATGTCTTGGTGCCAAAATTAGTGAAACTTGGTTTACTGGAACATGCAAACAGGAATTCAGTGCTGTAAGTCCAAGCACTTTGTTTTCTTCCCAGTCACAGAGCAGGAAGTGCTGACCAGCTTTCTGTGGATTTAGTGTTGTTGCTGACCTACTGCAAGACGAGTATTCCAAGAATTAGGGCTTGTTTGGTGTGTGACCCTGGAAAGAAAGAGTGATTTGAGGCCAAAGTTGTAATTTTCTGGGAAATGCCCTCGTTGTGTGCATGTGTCTTAAGTGGGGTGGGGAGTGAATGAGTAACATAATCACCAATTGATCACTTTCTGTTTTACCTGCCTGTTTTGAAGGGAAGTGGCTCAAACCCTGCTCTGGACACACATTCATGATCTAGTTTGAAGGAGGGTGTGCAAATGCATTTGGTTTATCTTTGTATTCCTCAGTGCAATGCAGCTCTTGTCATCAGCAGAAATAAATCAGCATTTCTCTGTGTGCTGCAGAGTATAGGGATTGCTGCCATCCCTGTGCTGCTCCCAGTGCTTGGCGTGATAGTGAAATGAAATGAAGGTTCCATGTAGGCGTAAATCAAGCAACTCACTTTCAACCTAATTACAAGTTAGAAATCTTATGGCCATCAGAAAATCCTTCTTGCATTCCAGTTTCTAAAGGTTTAGGAACGCCTTATTTACTAACTTTTCTTCCTCCTGTTGCGTTTCAGTTTGCGGGCCAAACGTCGACATTCGCAATGACATCCACGAGCTGAAGCGCCTGGAGAACTGCACGGTGATCGAGGGCTTCCTGCAGATCCTGCTCATCTCCAAAGCCGAGGATTACCGCAACTTCCGCTTCCCCAAGCTCACGGTCATCACTGACTACTTGCTGCTGTTCCGTGTGGCGGGCTTGGAAAGCCTCAGTGATCTCTTCCCCAACCTCACAGTCATTCGTGGCAGGAACCTCTTCTACAACTATGCCTTGGTCATCTTTGAAATGACGAATCTGAAAGAGATCGGGCTCCACAACCTGAGGAACATCACCCGCGGCGCCATCCGCATCGAGAAGAACTCTGACCTGTGTTACCTCTCCACAGTGGACTGGTCTCTCATCCTAGATGCAGTGTCCAATAACTACATCGTTGGGAATAAACCTCCAAAGGAATGTGGGGACTTGTGTCCGGGAACAATGGAAGAGAAGCCGTTGTGTGAGAAGACATCTATTAACAATGAGTACAACTACCGCTGCTGGACCACCAACCACTGCCAGAAAAGTAAGATTTAAGGAGATATCCTGTTTTTGTTACCTCTTTTGAAGTAAATGTTTCGTTTTGTGGTTTTATTTTAAGCTCTTACTGAAACTTTTATTCTAGTCTGTATGGTTTGCAGGAGTTACCCAGTTGCCACATAAATAGATTCTTCCCCAGTCAGTAAAGGTTTGTCTCACTTAAATTAAAAATAAAAAGAGAAAACAACAAATCCACAACTGTAAAACAAACTCCAGCAAACTCCCTGAGTTACTTCCTCACGGAGAAGGTGGAAAGTGTAAGTATGGAACCAATGCTGTTGTAGCAGAGCTGGAAGCAGCTTTACCTGCCTTGAGGACTTTGGCAGGAGGTGGCCACCGAGTGCCATCTCCTGCTGGAGTGACATTGCGTCTGTGCCAGAGCTGTTGCAGTGCGTGCTGAAGCTGTTAACTGGACTTTGTTTTTTGCTTCTCTTGGCATGCACCTCCAGACATTCCTGTAATGGTAAATCCTGTACCTAAGGACTTGTTTACTGACATTAGTTTTCGCAGTACAGTCTGTAGAGTCTAAGAGTCCATGAATATCTTGACTCCCAGTGCAGTTACTCTTGCCTGTTTTGTTCTTATCTGGCAGGTTTATGTCTTTCTGATAGCAAGTATTAGCAAAAACAAAACCTGATCTCTTCTCGCTTTTTAAAAATAGAGTAAACAAACTCATAGTTTACTCAGGTAACATGATTACATGGCAGGCTTTTTGAGTTCATCCTGTAACTTTACGAAAGCTGAGCCCTGCAGTATCAGTAGGGCTTAATTACAAAGTCGTCACTGGGAGGAACAGTTCCTAAATTCCACATGCAGTCTTGACCAAAGCTGCCATAATGGTAGGAAACACCACAGTGTGAGAGAAATCGGGGCTATATTCTGGTTACCTTCATCTGGGGATGTTGTGTTTTTCTGAAGTGGCTTGTCAGTTGCTTGTGGAGTCCTCCTGTTCAATTAGAACTGCAATTAAAGCAGCTCGTGGGGCAGTTTCAGTCAACACATGCCAAAAATACCTCTGCAAAAAGGCATTTGGAGTATGTGCTTTTATCAATACTTACAGGAAATAAAGTTCGTTATTTTAAACAAAGCAAAGAAACCCCCTCAGCCTGTTTCTGGGAGACTTTGTGCTTTGCCCAGGGTGAGGGGAGTGTTTCTGTGAGTCCTGCAGGTCAAATTTTTGTCTTCATTAACAGAGTGTAACTCTGTTGCCTACAGAGGGTGACCAAGGTGACTCCTGTGCAACCTCCTTGCCCTCGGTGGTTTGAATGGATGTAACGAGAGTGTATTTAATGAGATATAATGACTTGCTTGCTTTCTGTTGAGTGCTTTGTCTATTTGGAGTAGACAAAAGTAACATGCAAAAAAACTTTTTTTGGCATCTGCGTGACTGTTAAAATAATTTGGATCCCAAATACACATGAGAAGAAACTTGTTTAAATAAAATGAGGTCATGGTTAGACTGTGATAGCAGGACTTTGAAGGCAAGGGTGTAGGTAATGGGGTTTTTTTCCATGTATGCTTTCATCTCCTTTCATGGGAGATTGTGAAGAAGAAAGCAAGTATTGGAAAAGAGCCTTGAAAGGCTTGTTAAGAGCATTACAGTGTGGAAAAACAATTTGGTTTAGAGTATCTTAGGATGTACAGCATATAAAGAAATTATCAAGTCCTAATCAATGAGCAGAGTGAGAAGTTTGGACCTCTTCTAATCTGTTTGTTATGATAAACCACAGATTTGAAGGAAGATGACTTTAAATTTGTAGGCCATTCATGTAAAAAGAAAGCAACCCCTAAGTACTCCTGCTCTGAAGAAAAACAAGGGAGGTATAAAAGTGCAGTTGTTCCAAAGGAAGCTTTTTGTCTTCCCTGCTAGATTGCTTGGGCACTTTGGCAATGAACTCCTGATCAGGAGAGAACTCTTGCAGTGCAGAATCACACAAGACATGAAAAAGCACAGAAAGAAGGACTTTTCAGTTACTGAGTGCTTCAGTTGGCGTTTTCCTACCGGTCGAGATACGACACCTATGTTATTTTCCAGGGAATATTTTTCTAGTGCAGTATCTAATTTAACCCTGACATTCTCCTTGTGCGTCACAGTAATGTCAAGCTGAAAATGCTCTCTATCATTCAGGGTTCCTTTGTGCCTTTTTATTTTTCTTTGCTCTGGCTCTGTGGAGGAGTGTGTATTAAATCTCTCGTGTCCTTGTTTAGGTTTTACGCTGAAAGATCTGAAGTTGGTGGGTAAATGTTGTGTGGGAACACTTGGTACTTTAAGTAGCCTGGCTTCTGTTTAGTTTTGCCGTTGAGTGGAAGTTGTTTTTTTCCTTCTTTTTCTTGCCTACAAACAAAGGAAGAAGCTTGTGTTTCCTTCAATATAACTTGTGCAGGAACAATGCTGAGGGAGGAGGGAGGGAAGGATATGCTGTGTCTGACTTAGAATAATCCATGGACACTACTATAAAAGAGCAAGCTACAAAGAAACTGTAACTTCTGAATTTTTCTGGGTATTTTTAAGGTTCAGTGTAAAGCGTCAGCAGCTCTCCTGCCAGTTTGGTTGCCCTGGTTTCTGTGTAGTGTACATTCCTTTACCTTCGAGTGCCCCAAGGCAGCAGCAGTACTAGTTTGCTCTCTTTGGAGCTGCAGCATGTTGTGTTGGGCTTGGCAGGCTCTCTCCTCTCCGACTTGCACCTACTTTTATGTTGGTGTGTTAAATGCCAGCTGTGCCTCACTGGGGTTGCAAGGCCACATAGAAGAATCCCTGAAGATAAAAGGAGAGTACTGAAGTTGTTTGTTTGCATCAGTGCTTTGGGGCACAGGTAGAGATGGAAAAGATAAAAACTGAGTGTCCAGACATACAAATGAGACTATGGCCTTTTATGTTTTTTTTTTTTTTTTTTCTGGCAGTTGTGACTGCTGGAAAGGTTTATGGGAGCTGCCTGCAACTCACTCAACAACTGATGTGAGAACCAGAAAAACTGTTCCTGCTGTACCCCTTGCAAGACTTTGTCTGATGACACACTAGCTCTGCCAGTCCAGTGGTCTGCTGTACAGAAAACTTTGGTTGTTTTCTGTATTCCTCTTGCTGATGATTAACTTTTGAGGTCTGCTGCCTTAGTCACTAGGCCTTTCCAAGCCTGCAGAAACCAAATGAAAATTACACCCTTGAAAGCCTGCCTGGAAGTTCAGGATCCCTTGTCTACCATAACCTTTGTGTTCTTTTTCAAGCAAGTCCAGCTGAAGCTTCCTTAAGACACTTCTGCTATTGCTTGGGTGTAAGAAATGAACTGGGCAAACGATTTGGAAAATAATGGCAAAACTAGCAGCGATCTGTGTATAGGACCTATGGTGCCTTGTTGGGTTTGTCCCCCATCTTAATTATTTGTCTTCTTTCCCCAGTTAAGCTGGAGGTGCTCAGTGTCAAATACTTGCTGAAACTTTGCCTACTCAGAAAAGACAATTGGTCTGGTTCTGGGGGAGACAGGCTGTTACCTCTGTGAGGAAAGGGTGTTGGCATCAGCTGCCGCTTCTGTGTGTCAGGATGAGAACAAATTCAACCCCCTGTGAGAGCAAATTAGAGCTCCCGTATTTCCCAAAGGGGGTGGAATAGCCATGCTTCCCATAAAAACAGTGACAGGGTGTATCTGAAGTGTGTGTGGGAGCTTTAAGATTAGAGTTTAGGCATTAAAAAAAGCGTGTGTAAGCTGGCATTGTAGAGAGGACATGGATGGGGGGTAAGCATTTACTTGGTTCAGGAGATGAATTTGACATGAAACAATAGCTCATGTAGACCTCGCTGCACAATACAACAGGAGAAAACTTTGAGCTTCTGAATGTGTGAAACTGAGGACCATGGAAAAGGCATGTGAGGATTTGGAGGCCGATGAAGCAGATGGCAGCTAAGCACAAAATGTTTTTAATGAAAATGTATCCTTATTCATTTTTGAATTAGTTTGACAATGGCCCGAGAAGATACAGTGTATGAGGAGCAGGAGGGAGAGAATGACAGTGAGTGGGAAGAGTGGTCCATATGTGCCTTCTACTAAAATGTTTAAACATATGGAGACAGTAACATGATGTATTCTCACAAATATTCGGAATCTGCTCCTGTTTGTTTACACGGAGCTCAGAAGATAATGCAGTTGAGTGGTGTCGTTTGACATGGCTCCATTGACTTGTGCAGTGCTTACAGTGTGCACCAGCTGGGAATCTGCTCCCTGTTGATTCAGCAGAGTAGTGCTGAAAAACATGTGCTGCACTTTTTTTCCTCCCTCCTTTCTCTCCTTGTCTTCCCCTCTCTGAGGAGTATTCACTGTATTGCTCTGTCCTTTAGAAATAGTGAACATACATGAACTGTGTAGGCAGCAAGAGAGGGGAAGAAGTTGGGAGCCAGAGATGATTAATCAAATTATTCTTATTTTTCTTAAAATTGTTTGCATGCTTTTTTTTTTTCCTGTTTGCTGTGGCTTTTTTTTTTTTCCCCTTAAACACTGAAATATAGTAGATATTGTATATGTCAGCAGAGGACAACATGCTTTTAAGTTTTACTCTGAGCAAGCAAATTAGATGTGGTATGGTGCTAAGTGCTGGTCTATGTAACACTAATCCTACCTTTGTTGGTTTAAAAAAAATTAGGTGTCATATAAACCTGACCATATTTTGAATGGACAGGTTGTTGGTTGTATTTGGTTGGTATGCAAACTCTCCAGCAAATAAACATCTTCTGAAAGGAATAAACAGACAAAAAAGATAATAATTGTAAAAAGCACAGTTGGTGTCACCGGGTTAGAAAAATCTGGAGTACGTTAAAAAAAATTTGTTAGTGTTTTCCTTCTGAATGAAGTTTTTTGCTGTCTTTTGCTCCCCTCCTGAGAAGTTTGCTCTCCAGCCAGAGGTTTCCCAGAATTTTTATTATGGCTGTGAGAGCATATTTAATTAGTAAGCTGGAATGGCCGCAGAGCAGTTTAGGCCAATCTGCAGTTAATTACTGTAGCAGTGGTTTATATTCTGAGAAAAGGGCTAAAATTAAACAAATGTATACTTGCCATTTTTCTTTGTTCTGTTATAAAATGGCATAACCTGGCAAGAATCTTGCAGCCTGCGCTAGCCACCTAAAACTGTGTGATAATGTTAAGTACTCGTCGTGGCTTCCTAGTTTCTTTTGGCACAAGGATTTGTAGAGGACTGTTTGTTTTGAGAGGTCTTTAAATGTGGGAGTTTCATTTTCCAGTATGAAAAGATGATGCAGTGAGCTCAGTCCAGTGCTTTGCTACGTGTTCCAAAAAAAAAGAAAAAAGAGAAAGTAACTAATTTTTAAAAAAATACTTTGAAGAGATTTAGAACTTTCCCCCACATTTTGGAATAAAGAATGAATAAAGCTTGAACTTTTTGGAAATATGGTGTGTCTTTTCTACCCATATTTACACACACACACACACACATTGAACTTCTGAAGACATCACATTTCACACTCTTCAACTTGCTTTATTTTTGTCAGTCCAGAGGTGTGTTTATGGTCACCAGGTGATGTGCAGCTGCATTTAAGTGGCCATCCATGCTACTGGAGAAATTTATTTTTCTTTGTGTTGTTTGAGATGATGGGAATAGGTAATCCATGTGCTGTAGAATGAGACAGTAAATGAGGCCATATTTCTGTGTCACTACAATTCATTTTGGTGGTGGGGTGATTAAATGGATGTGCACAGTTACTCTGAGTAGTACAAACTGTTTTACAACGAGACCATTCTAATGGATTTACTTGAATTGTCTTGTGCCAGGAAACTGTTTCACTGTCAGAAAAAAGCCCCGTAGAAGTGCACTTGGGAGGTCACTTATAGGAAATGGTAATTCCTTGGTTTTCTGGGTTGCGTGTGTTCATTCCTCAGTTGAGTTTCTCGGATGCTGCGTGGTAAAGGCTAGGGAAGGAAACAATGCCAGTTCTTCCTTTCGGGAGGATACAAAAGCACCACCAGGTTGCACAATGTGTGCCTGACAACCTTCTAATGGGGAGTGCCTGAAAAGAAGCCCTGGTCTAACCTCAGGTTCTGTGGAAGCTCATGGAGAAGGGAATGACTGTGCAGCCCAAGGGGCCTGAGGCTGTGGAGCAGAGGGGGAGAGGGACGTGATGGCTGTGATCACATTCAGCGAGGATTTCTCAGATGGTGTTTATTTACTTTGAACTTAAAATAAGAAGAATAAAAGGAAGGGCTTTAAAACTTCAGTGGCATCCTAAATTTACTTTTAGAGATACTGTGTGTCACTGTTGTGACAGTGATGTTTCAGAAATTTAATAATCTGGTGCTAGCTAGGGTTGGAAACTGAATGCTTTTGGTTTTACTTGCAGCACTTTGCTGTTCTTAATGGTTTGTTTTCATCCTGGAGCAGACTGAGAGTGATGCCCTGTTTAGAGAACTTTTTGGTTTACTTTCCTGTGCAGCAGTGCCACATTAAATCTATGCAATTAAATACAAATCTAAACTTGAAGCAAATCTTTCATTAACGTGCTTAAAGTGGATTTCCAGGCCCCATTGATATATATTAGACAAATGTTTGTTAATAGAATAGACAATTGTATTGGATAGCTAATTAGATGTAATGTAAGGCTTTAATTTTATGATGCATTTGCAAAACAACTGGGAGCTGGGAACAGCTAGCAGTGTTATAGGGAAAATGTCAGGGAAATGTCAAGTGTAAAACTAAAAGAAAGCTGTGTTTTTGCTGTGCTCTTGCAGATGTCACAGGAACAAGGCAAACTCAGCCTGGCTTAGCATTTTCTGCAGTTCTCTGTGGCTCTTCTCCATGCAGTGAGTCCAGCTTGGAGTGGGTTGTGAGTTTTCCTAGGGATTTCAGTTTTGGCAGGTAATGCTTGTGTAGATGTCAGACAAGGGGTGAACTTGAGCCGAAGTCTTCTTATCTTGGTGGGAGGCCCTCAAGTGATCTCTCCTCCACCTGGCCAGTTGTCCCATTTTCATGGAATGTATGGAAATACATCTTTTGTGATGGCTGATCTGCAATTAAATTTGAAATGGACTGAAGGAAAGGGAAACTTGGGCTCAATCCTGGATAGGAATCACGTTCTCTAAAAATTTTGCATAGGAGGAGTAATTTTCCTGTTTTTCCTTCCCAAACACACATGAATGTAGGAATTAATTGTCCATAAGCATTTTCATAAATTGTTTTTATGTGGCCAACGAGTTTTTTTCAGTGTTTAACAGTCCTGAAGAAGCCTTTGTTTAGCCTTTTTCCCCACTAATAGTGGGATTTCCTTCTCCAGTCTGTCTATGAGAATTAACTTCTAATAAAAAGATGCTGGGATAATGATATGTTAATAGAGATTGTTGAATTGCCTTTTTCTTTTGAGGTGAACTCAGCCTGGTTCAGTTGTCGACTGTCTCTTCCTCCCCCTCCTTTAGAGCGTTGGGAATGGAATGTGCATGTGCTATCAGGCGAGCGCTAAAAATGATTTAGCAACAAGTTTGCCCACCATCAAATGGGGAGAGTCTGAGGTGCCCCAGAGCCTGGCTTTTTAAAGCTGGAAACCATGTGCCATTCTCTCCATATTTTTTTGTTTACTGTTGCTTGCTGGGCAAAGTGAACATGTAGTTACCTGCCCAAAGCACAGTTCTGTATGCCCGGGCTAATTATTAAATGTATTTGTGTAGCCCTTGACAGTGTAGGCGAGAATGAGTTCAGCACATGACTCTTGGGAAAGGCTGGTGTTTTTTTTGGAATTTGGTTGCTGAGAGGGATTTAAGGGGCAACTCAAAAGTTCTCAGTTGTTGCTAGTTAAAGTTCAACTTATACTCTGAGGTGGATCAAACTTCTACTTTGTACACCAAGTGTGACCCTCCTGATGTGCTTTTTCCTGGTTGCAGCATATTGGGTTTATAGGCACTTGACTGTTCCCCCTTAATGCACGCTGCTCCATGGCTCTCCAGGCTCATCTTCCCCATTAATGGCTTCTCTAACTTTTCAATCAATTATGGGGTCAATTTGTCTTAATTTGTTTTTTTTTATTATTTTTTCCAGTTGATGTGTGAGGGATATAGATGGATGATTAAAGGTTATGGTTTTGGGAAATGATGCCATTTAGGAAGCATGTTTGAAGTGTTGGGCGCGCAGAGAAAGTCTTTTATATCAACGCAGGCCTTGGGAGGAGGAGATGTTTTTCTATGTATAGAAACTTCCCGTATAGGATAGCAAGGGAAGGTTGCAGGGGGGTTGCCTGTCTCTTTAAGTGGGTTTATAATTGGCTAGGAATTTTTGTCAGCTTAGTCACTGCAGCATTCAGCGGATGAGGGAAAAAAACCACAGGCCCCAACCGTTAGGGCCGTGGATAGGCTCTGTCATCCCAAAGGAATGCATGTGAACAAAACACTTTGTGCGGTGCAACCGTTGGCCTAAACAGTATTGCATTCTTAAAGCAGGCTCTGAGTCACATGGAGCAGATGGATTGTTTCACTAAAATGGAAGTTATGTATCACTGAATGCTCCCATCGAGCTTTCAAGTGTGGTTCCAATAGGTCAGGGTGATGAAGGGGTGTAAAGGAAAAAAAAAAAAATTCAGCTCCTTCTTGTGTGGTTGAAATAGTTTCTGTGGTGTTGAAAAGGTAAGAAAAGTGTTTCACTTTGTTAATTACTGGGCCGGCACACCGGCCTCAAAAGTTTATCCTTAGATTTCAAACAAGCATGGTCTTAATTCTGAGGCACTTTCTTTTCATGCTGCCCAAACTAATCCAAAGAAACCCCTGTTTTGAAGGGGACAAGGAGAGGAGAAAAATCCCGCTCTAAGCCCCAAACCTGTTGGCTCTTCTCCCAGTGCAACCAGCTGCTCTGCTCTTCCCCTCCCTGCCAGCCTTTTGCCCCACAATCTTTCTTGAAGCTGTTCCCTCTAGAGCCTGGAGTATATTGATCAGCGAGGGAGTACCTCTGTCTCTGAGGATGCCCTACCCCTTTATTGGGTGTTATCTCTTCCCTTTGAGGGATTTGAAAGGATCTGATAGGAGCGTTTCCAGTCTCCAGCCTTCAAAGCGTGCAGGGGAGGAGCTGTGCTAAGCAAATTCAGAGCTGTCAAGTGGGGTGTTTTTTCTTTTGTCTCTTCCCATTTTGTGGGGAATCCTCTTTAAAGAGTGCTCTAGGATTTAGAGGAAAGCCCAGCCTCCAGTTGGTCGATATTGACAACTGCTGTCATTTGGCAGGCTGGCACTGCTAGGAGTGCAGCAAGTTTGGAGGTCTTAATCCAGTTACCACGAAGGCAGGTGTTTCGGAATCAGTGCCTCCCTGTGTTGTATTAATTGAATCTTAAATCATTACAGCACAAAGGGGAAACATTGACTAAATTCCCTTCCATCTCTGGAGCTTTCCTCATGAAGGCAGCACATGAATAGGAACTCTTTCTTAGAGAAGCTGGTTTACTTTGAGTGCCTGTGAAGGCTGTTTGGCAGAATCAGAATTGACTGGTCCACGTGAAGCTCTACATGCAGAACTGAAATTGCAGTGAGTCACTGTCTGCTCTGTCTTTTGTGATCTGAGAGTCTGGGATAAAGTACTGCAGTGGGTGTTACAGATAAAACCAGTATGCAAATCTCTAATTCAGATATGAAGCCTTCTTCCTCTTCTGCTCACTGCAGTTGCTTGTCTGTGCATCCATTTCTCTTCTGTAGAAAGAAATTAAAATAATCAGTAATACCTTGCACCAGGACATGAAGAGAGTGGTGGCAGGGAAAACAAATCCCACTTCCAGCATACCAGCTGTAGAGAGATCTTAAATTCAAGGGCTGCTTTAGGATCAAGTGGTTTACAGGAGAATATAAGTAATTGGAATTCATCTTGCAGATGAAAAAAATCAGTCTTGCTAGGCAAAAATTTTATTATTTTCTACCCTTAGGGTGCTGCTTTGAGTGGTTAGAGTTATCTGCACCTGTCAGATGATCTTTTTAGGAGAAAAGGTATGAGCGAGTGAGAGGGCATTTTTGGAGTGGAGAATGCACTGGAAATCTTTCAGCATGACCCTGGTGAGAATGGGAGGCCCCTGAAGTCTGTGGGGATCACAGGTCCCAGTTCCAGCTTCTTGCCTGGTCTAAAAGGAACATTTTTCTCTGTGAACCATCATTGCTGTTTTAGTCATGGCACTGTGATGGTGCTCAGAGCAGTGTGCTGTGCCTGTCCTCTGGATTCTGGATACAGTGGCCATATGCTTTCCAGTAGATAAATTCAACATCATGTGTGAAGTACCTGAGAACTTCAAGCTGTGAAGCTTTCTTGGTTTTCTTGTCTACTTATTAAATATTTATTGAAATGGTAGCTGGCCTGGGATGAGGGAGGAGGAGGAAATGTTCAACAACACAGGGCTCACCTGTTACCATAAATGGTGCAAAGCTCTGTTTACATTAAGTGTGCTGTAATGGGGTTACTTCAAGGAAATTGCATAGCAAGAAGCAAAAACATTTGCTTTTCCATGCATGCCGAGTGGTCTGCATGATCTGACCTGTATGTGAGGGTGCTGCCTGGACAAAGAATGTCATGAGCAAGTGGACAGCTATTTTGCAATGTTATCCTACTCATTCTTCTAGTATCCAGGAGACACTGGAATTGGTGCCAATAAGTGTGCCATGCCTGGTTAAACACAATGCCCTAAAGAAGGAGTTAAAAAAAACCTAAAAGGATGACATCCCACCCCCAAATCTTACAGCAAAGGGAAGGAAGGTTCCCACAACAGCAGCACGTGTGGCAGTAACTTGCCTGGGTTCTTGCAAGCTGTCTTCCTTCTCAAACCTCTGCTTTTCTTTTCTCCTTCCCAATGTGTGTTTGGGAAACTGGGAGCCTTCCTGTTGCCTGCCTGGCCCTTATCTCTGTTCTCTGCAGCAGCACAGAAGTGATGTGCCTGTCCAGTTCATTCTGCTGCTGCTTGGTAAACTAATGAGCAGAGGCACTGCAGCTGCCAGGAGGAATTCCTTTCCAGCAGTTTTGCGAGAAAAGTCAGCAGGATTAGGGCCTGGTTCAAACTTGATTGTTCAGCATATCTGCTATGCAAACCATTTGGGTGAGGGAGAGAGCAACCAGAGTGGCAACCAACTTTGCTTGAGGCAGAAACGAACTGTGGGAACAAGGAGGAGACTGTCTTGTTCTTTATAAACCATAGTCTGCTTAGAGCATTTTGGTGTGCTTGAATACAGACATATATGTGTGTATATATATATATATATGTATTTTTTTTCTTCTCTGTAGCAACACCCTGAGTTAGTGTCTCTCCTGGCTTAGAGGAAACAATTATTTCAAAAGCCTTTCTTAATAGCTTTCTTAATTGCCTTTTGAGCTTCTGTCATGTTTTGCTGCTTGGATGTGCCTGCTCGTGCCAGATCGTGCACTGGATCTCACAGTTCTGGAGCACCTACTTAGTTATCTATCTAGGCAGGGAGTATTGAGGCACCTCCCAAGTTTTTAAAAATAGAAATAAACATCTCATGCTTACTCTTCCTTCCTTGATTAAATTTATAGGGTTTGTGCTGGCCTTGTTTTGCTTTGTGTGGGTGAGTGGGTGTGTCTCGTGGATGAAAAATTAATTGCAAGAGAGCTGGAATATGTTTGTCCCCTAGTTTGGAAGCTGTAAGGTCTTTGGTCATTTTGCTTTCTGGAGTCAGTTTACACCAAGGTTCAGCTTTCTGTGCTTTTGAAGTTTATTTTGGTGGGTTTTTTTGGTTCTCAGTGGCTAACTAGAGAAATGGTGCTGCTGTGGGAGGCTGCATTCCCAGCAGTGAGAGGTGATCTCTTGGGTAGTTTGAGCCATTTCCATGGAGTATTTGAAGTATCTGGGGAGAGACCTTGAACTGTATTACCTGGAATTGTGGGTACAGAAGGTTGGTTTTGTCATTGTGCTGTTGGAAAGACAGTCTGGAAACAGGAACTTTCTAGGATACGATAGCTGAAGTGTAGTAACTGAAATACCAGCAGAGGAAGAGTCTAGAAATGTGATTATAGTAATGTGTTCCTGAGTAGAAGTAGTTAAAGGAGGTATTCAACTCTCTTTTAATTTACTTGTTAAGTGCTTTGTTGCACTAGTAATTTCTTTTTCCATTCTTGTGAAGCAGGTGTGGTTTAACCTGCCCACATGCTGGAGTAAGAAACACTTAGTGTTGTATGTAATACATGGAAAATAAGATTAGCAGAAATAATAAAAACACGTTGTTTGTGCTACTGCAGATGTGAGAGCTGAAGGGACAGCCAGGGGCAAGTGATGAACCAGTTAAACAGGGACCAGGAACTCTGGTTTAGCAAGCCCTTCTCTTCTGAGCACAAACAGGGATACAAGTTACATTCTGGTTGCAAACTTGTTTGTTTGCCTTTGCCTCCCTGCTCCCCGAGCCAAGCTGCCTTAATTATACAAGGGAATTGCTTCTCAAAACGACTTCCAGATAAATCATTATCTGTACTTGAATGACTCTTACATCTGTAGCAGTCTTGTCTCCAGGTGAGGAAAGTATTCCTGAGGGTCTGTTCTAAGTGCATTTCCTTTGGAAGGCTTCTCTTGACGTGCTTTAGTCTGCTTCCTCGCTACCTATTGTGTAGGACTAGGCAAGAAAATAGTAATTGTAGAGAAAAATATTCTGGGCCAGATGGTTTGCGTTGTAGCATGGAGTACAGAGGGCTACTTGATTTCTTACTTCTTTTATTTCTGTTATTCTGAGCTGTGCCTTGGGTGGAGAAACTCTTTGCTAGCTTGAGACACAGTGGTGCAGGTATCAGCAGCTTCAGGTAAAGCCTGGACTGGGCTGTGTTTTAGAGGCCTGTTCTCATCAAGTGAACTTTAATTAAGGAAGCATCTCATATTCTCACTCTTTGGACATTCTGCCAAAATGGATTTGCAAACCAGGGCTTCTAAGTGAATGCTGGGTGTTTCTCTGTGAATGCATCACTCTCCATCCTAAGACAATGTGGATAAAATAAAGCATCCTCCAGTTATTAGGAAGGATTTTTGTATATATCAACTTTCTGTCCCTGGCACAACTGCTGCAGTCTTGCCACTGATTTCTTATCTTGTTCCCTGCTCCTTATGTCGTCAGTGTGGTTTTTTCCTATGAAGCAGTGGCGTCATACTCTAACGTAATATTTGGATTCACATTTTAACAATTGACATGGGTTATCAACAATTTCTGTGAATGAGAAGGAAAAAAGGTGAGATTTGGTTTGTTAGTGACGTGCCCTGATTGATTAACAGATTTTATTTCTCTTAAGAAGTGTTCTGGTCCACAGCTCTCTGGTGGGTGGTCTGACAAATCAAATGTAAGGTGCCTGAAACCAGTAGTCCTATTTGAAAATCTAGGCCAGAGGACTTTGCCAAGTGTAAACATTGTCTCATGGTGTGAAAAACAACCAAACAATTTTGGTTCATTAATATAATTTACTTGAAGACAGACAATGCACTTGACATGGCTGTTTATACCCAGGCTTTTATGCCATTCATATATCTGATGGGTTTTTAAATTGGTTGGTTTAGAGCAGGCCAACCAGAAGTGGCTTTTATAATCCATAGTAGTAATTTCTAGATTCTGCAATTACACTGGATTTATTTATTTAAGCAGACACCTTATAATTAATCTTCTAGTTGGCTTTGACAGCAGTTTCGCTGGCTCTTTCCATTGCTTTTTTTCCTTTTTATAAAACCTGGAAGTCAGAGAGCCTTTGATTATTGCAGCTATTTCTGTAGGTGGCTAGAAAAAAAATTCCCTCCAGTTTAACTGTGGAGCTGGGTTCCATTCCACTGCTTTTGGAGGCAGTGGTGGGCACTCGTTGTGATTTCACTGTTGTTCATGGCAGGGGCTCCAAGCCCAGCATCTGCCTCTGGCTGAGCTGGGCCCAGAGCGGTGGAGAGGGCGCTGCAGGTGTGTCCCAGCATGGGACCGTCTCCTTTCCTGGACAAAGGAGTGTGACACAGCAAGTGCCAGGCTGTTGCTGTGTCTCTGCCTGCGTGTGGATCCCCTTGGATTTTGTGAGGTTTTTTTTTTCAGATTTTTTTTTTTCAGGGTAATTCCACCCCACGTGGCTCTAATTGGGCTGGTGGAATCTCCACAGTCCTGTGTGTTCCCCAGGGTTTGTTGTTGTCAGACCTCATTTTACCCCCCACACCCTTCATCCTCTTTTGTTAATCCATCAGTTTTGGGAATGTCTGAATAGTGTTTATTACTTTTATTGTTTGGGTGGGAAAATGGCCATGGAGCTTTGATTGTTTTATGGTAAGAGAAAGGCCTTGTGGAACCCCAGGCACTTTGTTGTTTCTTTTTTTTTTTCATTTAACCCCAACAAGGAGTGCAGAAAAGTAACCAGTGATTTAATTGTAAGTGAAGAATTTCTTGCTGGTTATAGCCTAGGGACATGTTTTATTTGAATCCAAAAATCAACCAGAAAATAAATTTAATTACTTTCTAATATGTCTTGTTAAAGCATGGATCAGTCTGTGCTGCAAATGAGCTTTGGAGGTTCTGGTGAGGGAGAATGCAGACTCCAGTTTTGCTGGTAGATTAAATGCTGGATGTCAGCATTTCTCTGATAACAATGTTGTTGGGAGCTGCTCTGGCACACCACATTCCCCTGCATGCCTGTAGCTTGCTGTGGAAGTTAACTCAGGACTTCAGCTTTTGTCATGCTCCATTTGGAAGGTTTGGATTTCAGAAGAGGGAAAATAATGCTGCCTGCTTTTAGCATCTAAAACAAAATTGTAGAAAGCTGGAGCAACTGATTTTGAAGCTTGTGAAAGAAATCTTACATATCTTCCTTCAAAGAATAACTTAGTTTTATCTTGTATCTTTCAAAAGCTCAATCATTAGATCATTGGTATTATTAAAATATCAACAGACAAATGATGAATGTCTTGCCTTGCTGTATTTTTATTGGGTTGTTTAATTTGGGTTTGTTCTTTTTTTTTACAATACTTTTCTGCAAGACAAAGCCATTTCTCTCAGCACATTTGACGTGTATTAAATATATTAGTTTTAGGAAGATGCTGAGCAGTGCTTCTTATGCCCTGTATTCATTCTCCTTTTGCTGTGGGCAAAGAGAAAAAGCATTTAATTATTTACTGTGTTCCAAACAGTTTAAAAATAAATGTTTGTAGACACTTTGTGTCTTTGTCAATTTACATGTTAAGCACTGTTGATACTGATGGGAAACGTGTCAGCTGAATGTTTCCTGTATACAGAAATTTATGTGGGTATGGGTTTAAAATTGTCCTGGCTAACCCTAGTAAGAGAAGTAAGGTATATTACTTTTTTTTCTCTTTGTGAAATACACTGAAAAATCCTTAAACGGATTTTTTGTTTTCCAGTGTTTTTAAATCTTTATAATCTCTTGACATGTCTGAATTTTGAAGGACTTTACCTGATGCTTTGTGCCTGTGTCTGCCTGTGTTACATCTCTGCGTGGGCAGCTCTTTAAAATGGGTTTTGCATTTTAAGGTGGAGATTAAACTTGGTTTATGGGACAGTCGCTAAAGTTGCAATGTCTCATCTGTCCCATAAGGAGGATAATCTTATTTACCATGAGTGTTGTGGTGTTTGTCATTGGCTGCAGATAGCTTTTATCTGCAGATAAGAATTAATGAAAATCTTGTTATTAAGGGAATTTTTGTTAGTGTCACCCTCTTTTCTTGTATTTCCCTGGACCAGTGATGTATAGGACTATCTATTGCATATTTCAGCTTGCTGGTTCTGGAAAAGAAATTTTTTTGGGTGGGTATGCTGGAGTTGTTCTGGAAGCACATAAAGCAAAGCAGATTTAAATTCATCACTTGAGCATAAATACCCAACAGGACAGCTTACAGATTTCTCCTCCAGCTTGGTGCCTGGGGAGTTGAGGTGTTGTAGAGGAAGGAAAAGTACCCACGAAGGAATACCCACTTCTCTATTAATTTTTAACTCCCTCTTTCTTCTCTCTACTCATATATGTAAGGCAACAGCAAAATGCATGAAGTTTTTCCTTAAGTAAGGGAACAAACAGTCAGTCTAGATAATATTCTGATTATCTTGGTGGTTATCGTATTAATTGCTCTGTCACTACTGATGAAGAAGTGGCTAATGAGAATTAACTGTATGGGCTCTGGAAGCCCTGATTTTTAAGTGTTTTAAAATGCATCTCAGTGAGAGAAGACAGTGTTACCTGTTAGCAGCATGAATGAATCACTCAAACTCTAGCTCTTTTAAAAAAGACTGAAAAGAAGTGAAATACTTTATTTTATAATTTGTTCATGATTCACTTCTATTAGGAGCTTACCTGTTTTACTTAATTGTATCTGCATTAAGAACAAGACAAATTTCAAACCCTTTTCTCATCTCCAAGGCGAGTTTAGTTAGGCATAGAGGGAATGTAAGCGCTGTGAATCTGGAATTGTGCAGTCAAGGTGAATGGGAAGGTGAAATGCATTATCTGCTGAAATGCTGGTGCAGGTGTGTCTTTGGGAACATGAACTGCTGTGCTGATATCTGTGAGAAGCTGCAGTGTGTGTGTGCATCCTGGCACTGCTTTCCCTCCTCGTGAGGGAGAACAGTCATTTCAAAAATAACATCTGCCATGACAGCCTGAAAACCCATGTAAATGAACCCTCTTTTTTTAAATTTGTAGTTGAAATGCCTCATGGGGGTTTTTTTTTTGACTTCTGTTTACAGTGGTGTGAAAACTGTTTGTCTCCTTTTAGCATCTTTCTGCAGCCAAGTTCAGTTATGAAGGAATAATGTAAATTTGGCCTAGGAAAATAGGTCAGGTCTGTACTTAAGTGTGTGTGTAAGTGGTAGTTAGTGGGTAGCCTGCAGAAAGGAGCAGTGACTTTGTTTTGTTGATTGATAAACATGTCAGCCATGGCACAGCCCTGCCTGGCTGGCTGATCTGGCCTCTCAAGGCCACTCCAGACAGCACAAAAAAAGCATCACTGCATGTGAAATGACAGCTCTGGTCAGATTAGTTAGCCCAGGTATCACTCAGCAGTATATTATGTATAAGGTTTTGGCGCATATTTATTTTCGTTTTAATGGAGCAAACCAACACTGATGTGTCTTATAGTCATCTCAAGTCACCTGGAATGTTCTTCGGAGCCTTCTAGGAGCATGACTGTTCTTTGGGGCATAAAAGAAATTGGAAAGGTTTTCCTGTAATAAAATAAACCTTTAGCAAGCAGAAATTTTACTAAGAGGAGATTTTGTTTGTTTTAAATGGAACAAGTTCCCTCAGGAATAACTGATTCGCGGGAACAAATACAGAAATTTAAATGTTGTGGTAGGAGAATGTTGGAAAGACAGAAGTTGATGTCAATTTCTGTGAATGAACCAAAAGCTCTTTCTGGAGGATCCTTTCTCAGAAGGTAAGGCATGGTTTGGAAAGGTAAAGGTCAAGTCACCCTGGGGAGAGAGGCTTAGATCTGCGCACGAGGGAGAACATCCCGATCCTCAGCAGCTTTGCCCGTGGGATAATGCTATTGAAGGGACAGATATGCTCGTGTGGGGGCAAAATGAGATGCAGGACACGGAGATGTCGATGGGATACACGTGCCTGGCAGGGTGGGAGTGGAAGGAGCATCACGTGCTGCTTGTCTGGTGATCCATCCAGGAGCTGGGGCCTCGCCAGCTCAGTGCCGATGGCAAGGACACGACGTTCAGTGGGAGTTCCCTCCAGGAACTTGCGATGCCTGGGGGTTTTTAAACTTCAGAATCCCCCTTTGTGCATCTGTTTATGTGTAACCACAGTCCACTAACATGAGGCAGTGACATGAGTTTGTTTTTCTGACTCTTTTATCCACCTGTCAGTGCTGGGGATTTACTGGAGTGTGGATGGATAGTGAGCATTTAGTTTGCTGCAGCTAGAAGAAAGATGCAGAAAACTTGAATTCTGAAGAAGCTCAAGCTTTTCAAAAAAATCCTCCAGGGAGTCATTGCTGTGAACTGCCTTGACTGAGAAGCACTGACTTGGTCAGGTTACATTGGTAGAAACAAACAAGTTTCCCCAAGCCCTCGTTACAGTTCTGAATGGTTGTTTTTAGAGTCCCTGGGAGCTGGCCGGGGCGCTGTCTCTGTGCTGTGTTTGGATTCCCTGGAGCTGAGGTGTGTGGCTGGAGAGCACATGGCTTTTGTGTGGCTCCTGATCCTCTGTCTGAGCATCCCCCTCCATCCATCCTCAGAGAGACGGGAGCTGTGCTGCTCAGGAGTTCAGCCAGCAGCATTTTTATCAGTGTGCTTTCATCCAGTGAACCCAAGCAACCAGAACAACAATGGGATTTTTTGTAGCTCACAGGGAGCAAACAGTTTGCTGTGGGTGAGGAGTTGGGGTCGCTGTTCCTGGGTTGTAGCTTGGTGTTTTTGCTTGGCTCACACACACAGACTGAGCTCTTTGTCCAGGCTGCTCTGCCAAAGTCTAGGGCTGGACAGTATTGAACTGTGACCTGCAACAGTTTGCTTAGTAATCTTCCATGTCCCTGTTTTACACTGAAGATTCTTCTGGAAATGCCCAAGGGAAAAAAGAGGGCTTGGAGGTGGCTGCTTGTTGAAAGCAGTCAAGTTGTAGTAAAACTGGGCCAATTTGAGTTACTGGCACAGTTATGTGAATTTATTCATTATATTTGGCTTGTTTTGCTTTTTGGATGAGACTTACATGAAAGGAAGACTTCAGATAGTGAGGAAGAAATTACTATTTCAGTTGTTCCTCCTTGCTCTAAAGCAGGTAGGATGGTGTTACCATTTTCATGCATGAGCAACGTGAAAGTGGCAAATCTCTTTAGGCTACACTTGCAGAATTGTATGTAAGACTATTAAATTCCCCTCATTTCCCTGCCAAAAATAGTAAACCTTGAAAAATATGCAAAGCATTCCAAAACTCCTAAGTACCAAGTTTCTGCATTTTTTAGAGCCCCATTTTAGATGCTCTGTGGACTTGTTTGTGTTGTTGTTCTGCAGGCCACCCTGGGCTGCTGCCATGTCAGGTCTACACACAGGAGGGTCAGGACTGCTCAGTCCTGCAAGGGAAGACTTCAAAGAAAACTTAAGCCTTGGAAGAGCTTGACTGATTGGCATTAGGATTCCATTTTTAATTATTGATGCTGCAGTTTAATACTGGAGGCGTTGTTGTGCTCCAGACAGTGGCTTTACAGAGTTCAGTGCAGATCTTCACTGCTTGAATCAGCACTTAGCAAAGGTGCTTCCTCTCCAGAATTACAGGAGCTGTGTCAGTAGTTCAGAGCACACAAGTATTTGGTGTTTTTCTTGCTTTTCAATTTGATATTGTCATCATGGCTTTGTGGACTTAAGTGTGATGCACTATTAATCACTTTCAGAGCAGCTGCTCCCAAGAAGTGAGTGAAAACAGGATACAGATTGCAAAGCATGGTGGGATGTTTTCAAATAAAAAACTCTTAATCAACATCATTTAGATCAGACAATCTTTTTATTAAGTATTTGAGCCCTGTGCTACAGGATGATGCTCTGAGACAAGATGGTTTTGCATTTAAAAAAGGTATTATCCACATAACATAACACTCAATGATTTAATGTTAGAGTGTGCTTTTATGTTAGGATCTCGTTAAAATTCTGGTAGAGATTACCTTTGCATTTTGCCTGATCTGAAACCCTGAAATGCTTGATGTTAAATCTGTGAAGTTGTTTTTTTATTTAAAAAAGTCATTGCAAATCAAGCAAGTAAAAGGAAGAAAACTAGCCATGCTTACATGCATTTAAGTAGATGTGTGAAGTATTTGGATTTCATATTTGCACAAAACCAATACATTTTTTCAGACAATTAAATATTTTGCAAATTAGTCACACTTAAACTGGCAATTTTTTGAAGTAACCATAAAGGCATTTACTGAGCTAAAAAAGTCTTTTGTTGTTTCAGCTCTAATCCACATTAATTTTTCTAATTCATCTACCCATCATTGCCTTTAAAATTTCTTGTTCTTTGAAATGCACAAATAAAGCTCATCCTTGTATTTGGGAGCAATTTTATAAAAAAAAAATTAAAAACTCTCACCATTGTTTTTTTCAATTTTGCCACACCCACCACAAGATAAATTCCTTAATTTTGTGCCTGGTTGCAGGGTAATCACAGGGAATGGTGCTCTGGCAGCTGCGTGTGTTCAGCTGCTGTTTGTGACCACACCTACGTAAGTCAGCACTGAATGTGGATTTTTGGGATTGTGTTGGAAGTAAGAAAACTTCATCTGGGAATTATCTTTAGCTGTAACGTGCTGAATTGCTGAAAGCTGCAAGCCTCTCTTGCTGCACACAGATCTACTCTGTAAGTACCAGTGCAGTGAGGCACAAGATTAGAAATATTAAAAAAGTAAGGCAAAGCACTTGGGGTTGGTAAGAGTGAAGATGTGTAGTGTTATGTCTCTATTTGCAGAACCATGATCTAATCTTATTTATAAGTATCAAATGAAGAAGGAAAATACGCTTTCCTTGTGTGCTCAACATCAGCATCTCCAAAAAGATGGCCCTTATTTCCTTTAAAACAAAAGAATCTCCGTGGGAGAAGGCTGATTGGAGGTGCTCACTGGTGGTTTACATTCTTGCTGACATATTTCTATGCTAGGTCTAGGTTTGAAACTGAAAATACTTCAGGCCTGTGGCTGATTGCTTTGGTATCAAGCAGAGGCCATGCCTGCATCAGCACCTCCTTGCTGGAGCTGATTTTCCTCTCTGTAGCTGGGCAGGAGGACACGAGCTGGTGGTTCCCAGCGTGGGGCTGGGATGGGTTTCCCATCTGTTGTGCAGAGTGAGGCTGACACACAGAAAATCCTTCAGCTGTTACCACTGTGAAGAAAACCTTCAGGTGGTGGGGAAAGGAAAACCTGTGGAGTCAGAAATAAGTCTTGATGAGTGGGTGGGGTTTTTTACTGCGTGTGTTTGAACTTTTGAGGGGTTTTTTGGTTGTGTTTTTTTCCTCCTTGGGTCCCAGTTTGAGTCCTAGGAATCTCACCCTAAATAGAGCCACAGGTATTGCTGATGGTGGGAGAGGAGGGGATGTTCAGAGGGGTGTAGGGTAGGGGGAATCCTGCATGGCTCTTTAGAAGGATCTGGGAATCTAAGGATTTTTTGTGGATTGCTGTAGTGGCAGTGAAATCGGTATTTCATAGGTATTAAAGGAAAAATACCTTGAAGATGCCAGTCATCAATCCCAAGCACAGCTGTGCTTTTCTTTTTCTATTTTTTTATTCCTCCCCTCCTAGTAGCGTGGCTGGCTGAAATGCTTCTTTGCCCTGTAGCAGCCTCTGTGCTGGTACAATTGTTTATGGACTCGAGCAGTGACTGGGAGCAGAGAACTCCATCTGGGTTAAAAATAACTTGGTCCCAGAAAATAAACTGTATTTTTAACTTGGATCAAGTTTCCTGGTCCAGAACACTGTACAGCCCTGCAAATACTTGCAGTGACACAAGGAAGGTGCTGCCCTGGTCCTTGGGGCAACTGGGGCACTTTAAGCCAGGTTTTATGTTAAATCCCAGTTGTAATAAGCTTTGCAAATAGACATGGGAACCATTTTCAGCTGTATCCCAAGCTTGCAGTACAGGAATGTGTTTGGGGCCTTTTTGAGTTCTAAGTATTGTGTTAACAAAAATGCTTTTTTTTTTTTTTTTTTTTTGTCAAGCAACCAATCAGACCTAATTTTCAACAATAATAATAGCTGAAAAAAATTCCATCCATTTAATACTGAAGTGTTTTAGTGGAATGGCTTGGGGAGCATCTGCCATGCGACAGGAGGGAGAAATGGTCAATTCTGGAGGCTCCCAAAGTGGAGTTCTGCAGGTTCTGTCCTCCTGGGTGCTTGGTGGGGCTCAGCTGCAAAGGTAGGATGGCGTGGGTGGCTTGTCACATGGGGACAGAATGCCATCCATACCTTTTAGAGACACCCAGGGGCTGCCAGGGATCCACGTGGCTCTCAGGGAGCCCTGTGGTACAAGTGTGTGCCATCCACCTGATGGGATGTGCCAGTTCACAAGTGTCTGTCTATTGTCTCCTGCCACCCTCCCTCCGTGGCCTCTTTCTCACATGTCTTCCACTGCCTAGGAAAATACATACTGAGCCATCTCCTAGTCCCAGCAGTGTCATAGAAACAACCCAGGTCTCTGGGACTTGCATTTAGCAGGTAAAAATTGGAATATTTTGGAAGCAAAACTATTCCTTTTTTCAATTCTAGCAAAAAGCAAAACCCTGAGTATCTTCCACGTGGATAGCAATGAACATGCAGTTGCTAAGGAATGAGCCCATCCTGCTTTTCATGTGTGAAGTTTGCCAGAAGGCTCAGACTCCTTCTGCATGTGGATCTTAATTTCAGGCTTCTCCTCAGGACAGCAGAAGATTGGGTGTGGGGAGCAGGGTGGAGTGCACCCCATGGGCTTGGGGATTTTGGTCTTGACCATGCTGCTGGTGAGACAGCCGAGAGTGCCTGGGGTCAGCCCTCTGCCTGCCTGGGACTGGTTTCTGCCTGAGTGCCACAGTGGAGAGCTGTGAGGATCACAGCTGAGCCCTCAGTGGTTTGGGAGCAATGGATCCGTGTATCATGTGGGGTTGGGGGGAAGTCTCTGTGTGGGTTGCTATGGTGGTTGTTGTAATTTTTTTGTAGAATGTGATTTAGAAGTGTTAGGAGATGGAGCAAAACCACCTTTCTTTTGTTTGGTTTTCCCCCCTTTGCTCCTCTAACATGGTCAATCTACTTTAATGAGGGATCCAGCAGTGGGATGCCTTGGCTCCTAATATGGCAGATACTACATCTGCTTCCTGTATGTTATCAGACGTGTTTTTGGGTCTGGGCTGTAATCTGCAAAGCTCTTGTGGAACTGGCCCTGGTTATTTTAGAGGCCTTTTCAGTCTGTGGTCTGGAATAACACGGTAATCAGGGGCTCCAAGTGGACAGGGTTTAAAGTGATACTATCTGGGGCCATGGGGAGCTTTCCTGGCAGCATTTTGCTGGAACTCTGTTGTGTGTGATACCAGCCTGAGCCTGGAATTCACTGGTTTTAAGGTGAGATGTGAGAAGAAGGGTTTTACAGCGGGTTTATCTGTGCTGGTAGCTATGAGAATGCTCCAGGGGACCTTCTAAGAAACCTTCTCTGTGCCAGTGCCTGAAGATTATGCCTGATGTTCATCAGGATTTTAATTTTTTTTACATAATTACCATGTTTTTCTATTTCTGAATTTTTTCTTTATCTGGTAAAGAAATATCTTCTCTTTTGCTATAGTAAAAAATTACCTTTTTTTGCCTATGTCATGAGCATAAATTTAAAGAATTGCTTGTGAGAAATGCTGACTTAATCGTCTAGCTTGGGAGGTGTGTGTGATTTTCAGAGATAGCCCTATTTCACACTCCCTTTGGATTTTTCTGGTGAGAAGAAATAAATTCCAATTCCTGAAATTTCTCATGTATAAAAATCCAAACTATTTGTGGATGTCTGCTGCTGAATGAAAACGTGTTGGCTATCGGATGCTGAGATGTTTGACAAAAGACTTCAGAGTGGAGGAGGTGGGGAGAATAATGTTTGTTTGAAGATCAGTGCACCCTGGAGAAGAAATTTGTTATGATAGTATCAGAATAAATAAAGTCCTCCTTTGGTGTAGTTTTGTTTGTGTCTTTTTAATTAGCATGATTCCTTGGGGACTGCTGGAGATTGACCTGTGTGGGTTTATGATAAGGATGCGTAAGAATTTTTTTTTTGTATTTTGTTCTAAGTAGGGTTTTTTTCCTCTACAACTGGTGATTGTAACTTTGGTTACCAGTAACAAAGGAGAAAATTTCTTCTTAATCATTCTGTTGCAGTGGGTGGGAATTATCCCAGGTTTAGTGTCTGCTGTGAAAAGAGAAAAGGCAGTAGATGCAAGCTGGAGTTATGAGTTCCATTTCCTTTGTCCTGCATTCTGAGGTCAGCATCAGCATGCCCCATCAGAGAAATGGGACAAGTCCCAGACCTTCTCAGTTGTGGCAGGTATTTTATGTTAGGAGCATATTTTATGTCAGGAATGGAGTGGAATTGGCATTGCAGATGGAAGGCAGAGCACTCAGATAAATGCTTATTTTAGCTTACGAGTAAAGCCAGAATCTGTGAACTCTGGGGATGTTCTGAGGGCATAGCATGCTCAGAAATGTGTGACTTTGTTTTGTGCAGCAGCTTCTTCCCCTTCATTGGCTTCAGCTGCTGATCACTGCCTTTCCCTGCTGTGCACGAACCTTATAATCTCCCCTGGAGTCACCCGGGCCTCAGAAGCCCCTTTGAGTGTTGCCAAGGCACACAAGCACAGCCCAAGGTGCTGAGCAGATCTTTGGCACCCAGCTCCCTCCTGCAGGCACAGGGGACGTGGGCAGAGCTCCCTGTGTGCCAGGCAGGGAGGGTGGAGGGCACTGGCAAGGCTCTGCCCGCTCTCCTGCAGTGCCCAGTGCCACCTGCCAGCCAGGGAAGGAGCCTCGCTGCCCGTCCTGTGCTCCAGGGCTGCTTGTCCTGCCTGCTCCAGCACTGCCTTTCCTTCCCCAGCCTGCATTTGTAGGGTCAGACTGGGCACCAGTTAATCCACCGGTGTAATTTTATGAAGAATTGAAACAAATTGCTTTCCCACTCATGCGTTTTTACAGAGAGAGGAGTAGTTTGTCTCATAATTCCATGAATTATTGATTACTCTGGGCTTCCTTTCCAACTCAGATAGTGCTGCTGCAAAGGTGGAGATGTCCCTGCTCTGCAGCATCGCTGAGATCTGGCGGCAGGGAGGGGACTTCATCAAGTTCAGTGTTAGAGTGCACTGACAGTGAGATGACAGAAGCTCTGTGAGGCCCGGGGCTACTTTAGCCCTGATAAACACCACTCACAAGCAATGTGTCTGTGGTTAGCAGCAGATCTGCAGTAACACAGGTCACTGTGATTTTTCTTTTACCTTGAAGAATGCAGCATGATTGGAGAGCTGTGTAATATGTGTGTGTGTATTTTCATGTCCCCATCCCTGGGACTTAGCAGTAAGTAAAGTTTTCTAAGGTTTCCAGTAGTTTTCTTTTTTACTTATAATAAAGAGATGGAAAAACTTTGTCATATGGTATTGGCATCAAGTACTTTGCTTAGAAAATAGGGTGTTGCAGTTTCCCTAGACAGCAGGATTTAGAGCAGAGATGTGGGATTTTCTGTCTTGGAGTGGATTATGAGCTTGTTGGGTGTGCTGCTCTCAGCTGAAACATCACCATTTTACCAGTGACCTGAGCCTGTGGTTTGGTTTTTTTCCTCATGTAAAAGAACTGGGCACTGCTTTCTTGCAGGACTGCCATGCCTGTAGTTGCCATTGCAGTGGCCCTTTTCTCTCCCTTACAGAAGAGCACTCAGTATGTGCTGGTGTGGGGCTGCAGGTCAGGCACTGTGCAAATGCCTGAGTGTTGATGGAGGGGCTGTAGAAATGCCTGAGTGTTGCTGCTGCTCTAATCCTGCCCTTGAAAGCAAGAATGTTGGTGGAATCTTGGTCGTATTCTTTAGGTCTTGCATTCCTCAGTAAATAACAGGATTCGACTGTAGAATGCCATTTGGGGTTTGGGTAAGGAAATGCATGAGAGGCCCAAATGCAGTTGGGATGCTCTTGGTCTGTGCCTTCTGAGCAGGGAGAGCAGGCTGTGGAGTCAGTTTGTGAGGCTGTACTTCAGCTCTTTGCTAAAGTGCTTGAGATTTATATTGTCTTTCCTCTGGAAAAGAAACACCCCCCCTGTCCTTACTCTTTTCATGCAGAATTAAAGGAGGTAAATCTGGGATTTTTATCTGCTGAGGTGGAGGCTCAGTGTTCTGCAGTGTAATGCTCTCTGTAAGAGATGCACTGAGGTTGATCCTTTCTCCCATCTGACAGTAATGAGGGGGGCTGACTTGAGGCAGGAAGCATCTTCCCATCCTTCTCTGATAATCCAGGCAGCTTGGAAAAGCTTCATCAATGCGGGCTGGTTTGCACTGTTTGCTGTGTGTGGCAGAGAAGAACTGCAGCACTTATCACCCCTCCTGTTTTTCCTGTCTCTAGAAGCTTTAAACTGTCACTCTTCAGGAATTCCTCATGCTGCAAATCCCCATTTCTCTGGCGTGCTTGTGCTTCCTAAATGACCCTTATCTGTAGTGACAAGGCTTTAGTGACCAGTCGATCTGGATCGGGGTGGCCACTCTGTCTTATCTTGCCACATTGACTTTATTTTGAGAGCAAATTCTGCTGGTCATAAATGGAAATTACTGCAGTTCTTGCTGACTCCCTGGCAGTCTGAATCCTGCTTTAGAAGCTGGATAAGAGTTTTTAGATAAGAACACTTAAAAGTGGAAAAGTAAAAAAAATTTGGGCTTTTGAGACTGTGCCTTTCTGATGGTTGATTGTGGGACTGGTAAACACCTCTGCCATTAAAGCAATGTAAATTCCAGCATATCCAGTATCCTGTGGTGGCTGTGCTGACTTAGATTGTATTAGTCAGTGCAGAGGGCACAGTCAACTGATGCTGGTGTCATTCAGGCAGCTGCCTCTGGTAGTTTTGTTCATCACTTCCTTTTAATCACACAAAATTCCAAAGGCAATGCCTTTTTTTTTTTTTTTTCCCCTCAGTTGATTGATTTAATAGAGCAGGTAAAACCAGTGTGTACAATGTCCATCCTGTGAGGTCAGGCACTGAGGCCATGGTGTCCTGCAGCTGGGTTGGGTGGCTGTGCCCATCACTTAAAATGAAAGAGATTCAGTGTTGAGTGGTTTTGAAAATCCAGCAGCAAAGAGCTCAGTCTGCCCTCCAGCCTACACCAGAATCTTCTGGAGAGGCAGAGGGAAAATGGAGACCACACCACTGTGGTGTTGGTGGAGTTTTTTTGTTGGAAAATGTCTCTATTTGAGGGCTCTGGTTGCACAAAGTCAAAAGGGAGAGCGAGGCTTTGTCGGCAGCTCTTTGTCCCTGTGGATCTTTGGAGTTCTGTACAATTAGTCCCCTATCAGTGTCAAACATGTTTGAAATCTCTCCAAGGCTTATAGCTCACGTTGAAGTCACGTCAGTATTTTTCCACGTTAGCAGGATCCCTCTGATTCAAACGAGATGCATGTGTGAGGACAAAAGCTGCCTGTACCTGCCAGGCTCTCAGGTCAAGCAGATAGCAGGGAGCTCTGCCTTTCCATGCCCGTGGTTTAATTTTTAACCCATTGGGGTCCAGACCCATTGTCCTCCCTTCCCAGCACAGCGTGGACATCCAGCATGTATTTAGAGACTTTCCTTGCTCCCTGCATGACCCTTAAAGGCATCTCTCAAGGACTTCTGGTTTTGAAAGATGTGGCTTTTTATGAGCTAAAACCCCTATATCATGGTCATCAGGAGATCCTGCATGTGCTGTTACTCCATAAATGCCTTTGCAGGCCATACACGGTAGCTTGGACCTTCCTTAACACGTGTTGCTGTGTTGTCCTACCAGAATAAAATCTCGTGGAGCATCCCAGCAAGCAGTTGAAGACAGGAAACCTCCATCTCACTGAGGAGAGTGTTACTGGCTCTTGCAGGGACCTCAGTGATACCATTTTTCTCTATCTTAATGAAGCATTACAGTTAGTTTACATAGTGATAAATATAATAATTATTGTAGAGATGGCTGTGTACCCGAAATGCCTAGAAAGCTGAACATGAAATCTTTTTAATGGCATCATAATGGTCTTTGTAAGTGTTACAGATTTCCTAGTGCTACATATAATAAATAATGCACATTATTTTCTGGTGAACTTGTACAGCTCGAGAGTGTGTACACACAGAAAAGACTTCATCTTGGGAAGTTTCATTATTTCTGTGGCAACTTTTTCTGGTTAGACAGTGTTGTGCAGTGGAAATGCACAAGTTAGGCAAACTTATTTCATTAGGCCAAAGCATGTTTGTGAAACTGGGGGAGATGAAATGGAAAAATATACCAGGCTTTGGAGAGTAAGTTCTGTGTCTCCCTGTCTTCACTAATACATTTTTATGTAATAATTTCTGATTAGTAAATAATGCATTTCAGAGAACACCCAGCCCTACCCCAGTATGCTTTCCTTCCCTTCTCCCTCTTAAATCTCTCAAAGGAAGCAGTCTGTAGCCAGTGTGAGATGCTTGTTTGTGGATTCTGCTTCACTTGGCAAACTATGACTCTTTTCACTTTGGGTCCTATTCCTGGCAAGGGTCAACTGTTTAACTACAGAAATCAGTAGGAAGCTGTTGGACCAAGATGCATCAGGCCAGAGAAAAGCTGTTTGTACTTTTTTTCTTTGGTTCTTCCGGCAGATTTGAATAAAAAGTATGTGGAAAAGGGTTAGGCCCTTGAATTTTTAATATTGGAGTGTATTCCTTCCTCATATTTAAAATTCTGTGCTAAGAGTGTCTGCACCACAATAATCTGTTGAAGATGAAGCATGAATTTTCAGAATTAGTGCTGAATCCTGTATGGCCCCACCTTCCCTTATGCCTAAGGACCAGGGTTTCCTGCAGCTCCACGTTTTTAGGGTGTGTGAGTCGAGAGTTAACAGTCAAACTGTTAATGCAGAATAGAACAAAATACTGCATCCATGGCAACTACAAATGAGACAGGACTAAAATCAGTGATTTTTAAGAAATGCCATATTTGTAGTGTTCTGTGAAAAGCAAAATGGGAACAACTAATAAGATGAGGAAATATTTATATCTCTGGTGACTTTCAGAGCCATGGTTTATTACTTTGACCAATCTTGGTAATTTCAATTTTTGCTTGTAAAGAGCACAGTATCAAAAGCATCTGGCATTGTGATGTTGTGCAGATTCTTGATGAACTCAGTATTAGGCGCCTATTTTGCCTATGATTTTGATGCTTTGGCAGGAAATAGAATGAAAAAGAGATGAGACAAAAAGGGTGGATAGTGAATAAATATATAGCCTTTTCCTTTAGGAATACAATGTACATGGTCTGCTCTCAGTGCAAGTTTTTTGAAGTCTTCATTCCAGTGAGTTCAAGCAGAAATAAGAAGGGTCTTTTAAAATTCTGGTTTCATTAAGAATCTTGTCCAGCAGGGCCTTTCCTGCATATCCAAATGCTTCATTTGCTGTGTGGTTGTCATATTCCAGCACTGCCTTTGAACAGGGGCTTCAGGATATGTCCCCTTACCTGTAGCTAAGGAATGAGGCTCACCTGACATGTGTTCTAGGGCACAGCTTTTCCTTTTTGTAGGCCCAGTGCAGCCTTCTAAATATGAAGAATTTTGACATATCCTGAAGAGCACTCCACAGACCTACACTCATATTCTTGGATGCCCATGCTCTGTGTAGGGGGCGTTTGTTTGGAGATGATAATGTATGCAGGGCTTTTTGCACACTCAGAAAGAAATAGACATATAATATGCACACAAATATTTTTGTACTGTGTGCAAGGTAATTAATCTAGTGAATCTTTTATATTTTAATTACCCTCTCTCACCCTACAGACTACCAATTTAGAGGGCTGAGCAGTTCCAGGCTGGTAGTCATCAGTCTTGCCTGATGTTATTCTGTTTGAATTGTTGCTTATGCTTCATTTCTATCCAAACCAGAGACTTCTCAGGGCAGCTCACAATGCCCAGATGCCGTTCATTTGCAGCAGTCACTATGTTGAAATAGTGTGGTGGATGTGGAGGTCTCTTGTCTTTTCCAAGGTGAGTGGAAGTGCTGGTTGTGGATTCAATCACTTTACACCGAGTGCTGCTCCAGACTGGGAGCTCTTTGCTCCTCCATGCCGCTGGAAATAAATGGGTTTGCTTTGCCCTTTTGGACAACAAGCTGATGTGCTGGAAGATGTTGCCAATACCTGTTTTTCCTAATGGTTTAAAAAGCTCATTAAATCTGCTTGCTTGGTGGAATTGCCAGTGAGCTCCTTCATACCATGTAAAGTGTTCCCTTGTTTCTCTCCTTGGGTCCTGGGCGGCTGCTGATTGGAACAGGGAGCCTGGCAGCGAGGGTTTGGTGCCTCAGGCTGCTGCATGGCTAAAAGATGTGCTTTGAGAAGGAGACACGAAGTCTCCTTGGCTGTGGAAAGCCAATTACTGTGGGGCTGAGCAGTGTTAGAGCTAACCTTGGCTCTGTGGCGAGGGCTGAGGGCAAGTGTGCAGCTGGGAGATGCTTCCTCAGAGCTCCTGTTGGCCCAAGGAGCAGGAACAGAGGCAGCCACAGCCTCTAAATCTGCCCTGCTGAAATGCAGGAGCAATTGCACAGTGACTGGCAGTGCGGGGAGAGGAAGCAGGGAGGGAGATGTGCTTTGGTGCAGAAAGCCAGAGGGGTCTGTGGCTCAAGCTCAGGGCTGGAGTTGCCTTGTCCAGAGCTCACATTCTGGACAGACAATATACTTCCTCTGACCTCGAGTCAATCACTTAATCTGAGTAATCTTACTTTGTGGTTTGTGTTCCTGTTTAAGGTAGGAGTGATAGTGTTAGTGGCTGCTGTCTGTCTCAGGTGTGCTGGGATTAGTGGGTTAAATTTAGTTAAGACATGTCAGGCAGAAGTAGGACATAAGTGTAGCAAAACTGCTGCTGTTACTGGAATACCACCTAGGAGTAATCTTCTTGTAACGCTTCCCAAGCACAAGTCTGCCTTGGACAGGGCATTTCAGAGTTTGAACTGTGGAAGGCAGAACAATATTCCAATATTGGGTGTTTCTAAATCATACTGAGGTGGGATTATTATTGTCATGTTGTCTCTTATAACCACTAAACTCTTTTGTTCACGTAAAAAAATCAGTTACATGCAGCAAATGAAGCTGTCACTTTAATTCTTCCTGCAGCATGTTAAAATGATGATTGTATTGTGGGGGTCAAGTAGGTGTGTTGGTGGAAAGGATGACAGGTTGCAGCTGAGCTGGAGGAAATTCAAGTTGTCTCAGCTTGTTCTCACTGAGATGGACTGCACGGCCAGCTTGGATTACCTCTGCAGCTCCTGCTGTCTGGCACAGATATTGTTTCCCTCCAAAGGCTGTGCAAGTGAGGGTTAACTATCAATGGAAATTTCGGCTGCCTAAATTGGCTACTTCTGACTTGGCTAAGCAAGATAATGAGTTACTGCTCCCTGATGTAATAATTTATTAGCTTATGGGGTTTTTAAAGGCTTTTAAATAAGTCCTTCTTAGGAAGTAGTATGGAAGGAATTGCCAACTCTATTTATTCATTTATTTTTTTATTTTTTATTCCCCCCTCACCCCCTGGGAGAAACCCTAAACCTTCCTTGAGTGTGTAAGAGGGGTTTTTGGGGGCTTGGGTGGGAGGAGCTGCAGAAGGGGAGGGTATTGGATGTTTTGCTTCTCCCTTGGCTGAAATGCCTGAGATTGAGTAACCAGGGTATCGTCTGGCATATCTGAGGCCAGGGCTAAAGCTTACAAAAGAGCTTAAGTCATTTCAGTAAATGAATTTAGCTGTTGTCCATCTACATCCTGTGCTTGTTGAGACTTTGCTGATTCCCAGCTGTTTTCTATTGCTCCTGTGCCAGCAGTTGCTCCACCTCCTCTCAAGAGCTGGTGGAATAATTGGAGTGCTAACTTCCTCCAGGCAAAGTCTGTCAAGTTTGCCTAAACCTCCCAAGTGATGGGAAGAGCGGGGCTGGCTCAGGCTTCTCCAGTGGATTGGGAGTGCTCCTGCAGCTCCTCCTTCATCTGTGCACTCGGGGTGCCAGTGGCTTCTGCCTCTGCCTTGAACTGCTTTTGGAGAAGTGATTTTGATATCCTTGGGAGCATTTCTCTTCTGTGTACGCTGAGTTGCACCGGTTCTAGTGCTGCAGCAGCTTGTTGGAGTAGAGGAGGAGGGAGGCTGTAGGAATGCTTTCTACAAATTGCTCAGATTTCCTGGAGGCAGGAAGGGACAAGAATGCCGTGGTAATGTTTAAATCTATGGGAAGCAGGGCCTTTGCATGTGCTCGTAGGAAGGCTGTCGATAGTAAAAGAGTAGGAGATTAAACATGTGTTTTTCCTAGAGGGTGTGAATTTCCAGAAAAGAGGAAAGATAGTTGGGGTTTCTGATCTCCTTTTTTATGCTGCCTGTACCATCCAGGTTAAAGTTATCTGTCCCATCAGATCTATAGAGGAGCATGATTGGAGCATTGTAGACATCAGTCCATAATCTCAGCCATGATTTCTGTATTCAACTCACTCCTATAGGGTCGGTGTCATAGAGAATGCATTCAGGCTTCTTTTTCAAAGAACAAGGAAAGAGGTGATCTACTTTTCCCATAAATTATTTCTCAAGGGCTAAAAAGCCAGTTTTTCATTTTCATTAATTTTGTCCCTCTGATTCAGTAAAAATCTTCTAGTGGAGTCTTTAAGACAGAAGGTTTTTATTAACTTGGAGGTAGTCAAAGTACACAACAAAATCCCTAGAAAGTTCTTTTAGTGCTCAGATTTTTAACAAGCACAGCCTTGGGAAACTCCTAAGTTTTTAGAGGATTGTTATGATTCACTTTGAAACACAGGGAAATGAGAAGCAGGGCTGAAACCTGGTCTGCAGCTCTCAATGTTCGGAGGTCTTAAGCTCTTTGTATGTAACTTTTTTGCCTGGAGTGAAGTCTCTAAGTCTGCATTCAGTTAGTGTTGGCTGGGTAATAGGGGAACGTGGAATAGACTTGTCCTGGTTGTAACCTGGGAGCCTGGAAGTTGTTTTAAATTGAGAAAGTGATCCAAATTTGTGCTTTTGTTACTGAAAACAGCCATCCTTGGAGCATCTCTCTATCCATCCCTCTGTATCAGTCATGAAATATTTCATGTTCTGCTGGGATGAGAGGGGGCATAAAGCTAGAAGTATTAGTCAGAAATCTCTTGGAATACAGAACATTTTTCTGAGTACTGGAGGAAAATTTGAGAAAAAATTAACTTTTTAATACTTTGCCCCTCTCCAAACAAATCTCCCTCCCCAATCAGTTGTAATTTCAGTATCACAGGTTAAGACTCGTGGCACTGATTTCAGTGTAGCTTCTGCCACTCTGTGGACAGAGGAGCTGCTTGTGTGTCTTCACGTTTTCTTCTCCTCCTTGTTCTGGAATACTGGGATTCTGCAGTTTCTTCAGTTGTAGTAGTTGCTCAGTGGGAGTGTGAGAACTTGTGATGTAAAGCTCAGTTCTCACTTTCAAATTTCTTAGTAATTGGTACAGGAAAATAGACCACTGAGAACTGCACTCGCTGGCTGGTCAATACATGCAGTTGCAGAACTCCTCAAAATAAGAAAAAAAAATCTATACATGGCATCACTCTCTTCATTCTGGCAGTCCCATTCTTGAGGCACCTCTCAGCTCTGTAAATGTTGTTACTAAATTTAAAAAAATGAAAATATTCTTTATTAATCTTTGACTAAGTAGGGCAAAACTTCTAAAAAACTGAAACAGACTTACTGCAAAAAGCCCTTTTAAAATGAAGTGACTGAAATAATTTAAAAAGATTAATAAGCTTGATTAGTTTAATGTGAGGCAAACATCTAAAATTAGAGGCGTTTTGCATTGGTTCATGTTCTTGCATATATTTTGCTCTCACTTATGGAGGTTATGTTTTCTGAGCGGGGATTAGGAGCGTGGAACAAGTTATGGATACTTAACTTGGCAAATAAATCTGTCCACACCTTATTTTCCTTCTGGGGGATTTGCTGGGAGAGAGGTGGTGTGAAAGCAAGAAAGGAAGATGTGGAGCTTGTGGGGAAGTCACAGACATTGCCACATCACCCCCCAAAACAGAGGCTGAGCTGCTGCTGGCATTTGTTCCTGCAGTGCTGTGTGAAACCTGGAATCCCAAAGGGGCTGCTCAGGGTGCTGGGTGTGCTGAGGGTTTCAGGTGGAGCTGGATTTCAGATGGATTTCAGGATGTGTGTCACCACCTGGAATGCATTTACGCAAAGCTGGGGTTCTGGGGCTCAGTGATTCAGCTTTTCCAGCTGCCAACAAAAGGTGTTGCTTTTGGAGGTGAACCCTTCCTCGCTGCTACTGTGAGAGCACAAGGAGAGCCTGACAAAGCTGAGATGGTTCATGTTCAGCTGCAGGGAATAATCCAGTGGTTTTTATCCAAAGATGCTGTTTCATCAGCGTTTCTCAGCCAGAGATGCTGTATCTGAAAGCTGTTGGTGTCAGGAAGCGGGAAGAGGATTTGGGATTAAAATTACTTGCTGCCTGCTATGTGCTATAGATAGCTGTGAAATAGTGCAGTTTGTTCAGGGACAGCTTTGCTACCTGGAAATAGAAAATAATCCTGGAGGGAAGCTGTGTCCCGCCATGCAAATTTGGTAAATAAAGAAAGGAGCCTTGTGTGGAATGACAGGTGAAGCCACCCAAATCTGTGTGCTGTCAGAGGTGTGTGAGCACAGCCCTGCTCTAAAGACAAGTGTTCTCTGTGCTTTTATGGTTAAAATGAAATTAAAGTTCTGGATTGATTGGGGGGATCAAATAAAATTGCATGTTGGGTAAACGATCTTTAAACTTGTTTCTAATGATTTGACAGCTCCAGTGTACACAGAATAAAGGGGTTGAGACAAACCCCTCTAAGAATTAAGTACCTGTCTGCCGGTGTGCTGCCAGCAGATGAGCAGTGACATTCTGTGGTTAACTGGGATGCTGAATAATATTTTTCCATAATTGAAACCTACTGTTTCCTTTTGAATTTATGGATGTTCTTTTTCTGGAAAAAGAGTGTTTGCTTTACCTCGTGTTCCTGATAAAGATGTGGAGTTCAAACCAGAACAGTTTATTGAAATTTATTTATGTAATGAAATATTAATTTATTTCTCCAGCGGTCAGTTGGCCAGAATCTAAACTTTGAACTGGCACTGGACTAAAAAGCACTTGAAGTACTGTTGTTATAACAGGGCCACTGTCAATTTAGTTTTAGCTCTAAATTTAAGCCCTGTTTACTTAATTTTAAGAAAAGAAACAAGGCAGTGGAATGGCCTGATGTGAATAAGAATGTTTTCTGTTTTAATCAAAAATGGTTGGTTTATCTCCTCATGCCTAGAAGGATCAGCCCCAGCCCAGAGCACTGCTCTGGGATGCTTTTGGAGCTGAAAGGGGAAACTGAGAAGTGTGATCTTTTGGGGTGGATAAAGTTTCACTTCACTGGAAGGCAGGAGTAAAAAGCAGTCATGAAGCGAAGCCACAAAATGCATTTTGAGTTGATGTCAGTTGAGATGATTGATTAAAATAGGTAAATAATTACACACAGCAGTTTTTAACACTAGTATTTATGAATGCCATATTTTATAGCAATGAGCCTTGTGAATTTTCATTGTCCTGGGATAAAGCATCCATTTGAGATAATGAAAAAAGTAATCTAGATAATGATTAGTCCAGTACTTGAAAACATGCAACCCCTTGTTTCTGAAAGGATTGAAGCATCCCAGCTCCTCCTTGCACAGTGAAGTCTGTACCTTAACAGCTGCCGAAGTGACTTGCTCAAGGTCACAGTCCCTGGCATCGCTTGAAATAGAAGTGTGATGCCAGACTTGCTGTCCTCTGACATAACCACCAGACATTGCTCTCCCCAAGTGCATCCTGGAGCTGGGGCTGATCCCAGCCTGAGAGCACAGGAGGGCTCTGGAGAAGCAGACACTGAGCTCTCACCAGCCCTGGTTTGCTTTCTGCACACACAGAGCGTGATCTGAGTGCAGGGAGGCAGCGTGCAGCCAGGTGAAGGCACAGGAATTACAGGAATTACACTAAGAGAGTCAGTTGGCTTCATGCAGTGCAGCAGGGTTTTCCTTAAAAAAAGGCTGGAAACAAAGTAAATGTAAACAGTTAAATATTTCTGTTATCATTTTCCTTGACTTTTTGATCTATCAAGCAGGTATTCCTCAAATTCCTTCAGTTCTTGATAAATTACTTGAACAAACATAGACTTTATCAAGGATTTATTCTGGTGTCTGGTTGTCTGGTAGTCTGTCTACTGGTTTTTCTCATTATGGTGTTGCAAACCTTTTTTTCCATCTGTACTTGCCTAAAACTAAAATCTGCAACTTGAGAAATAACTTGCACCATTTGAATAGAAGAAATGGAAAAGCATTTGTTTGCAATGCATAGATATGTTTTCCACTGGCTGCCAAAGTCAGCCTAGTCTTTAGGCATCAAAGATGCTGCTACCAGAATTTGAAAATGTTGCTAGGAGTTAAGGTTAAAGAGTAAGTTCTCGTTGCTATACGGACAGCTTGTAACAGAGCTCATGAAAAGCTAATGCATGAGATGAATATAAACCTTTTTTCTTTATTTTCCTCCCTCACTGAGTGTACAGAAGATTTGCAGTTCATTTTGGGAAAAGGATGCAGTGAGAGGAATGGAGTAGGAGGGATCCAGCTCTGATTTCTGAGGTTCACAGAAATGCTGGTGCTTCAGGCAGCTGTGACCCCTGGAGTTCTGTGAGGTTCAAGCTGTGGTTCAGAGGCTGCCGTGTGTGGATCCTGCAGCTTCCTGGGCAGCTTTTGCATCTGGAGTTTTCCCCAAGAGCTGGAGTTTGTTTTGTGGCTGGAGTAGAAGCAGATCCTTTGTCACATTTATTGAGCTATATAATGGTCTCACTGCTTGTATTGCTGAGTTACACTAATTTTGGTAGACTGTCCTTTAAATTTCTTCAAATCCCAACACAGCAAGCACCAGCATAGTGTATTGTGATACTGATTCAGGGTAGACCAAAAATGGGTCATTTCTCCAAAAACACACCCAGCTCTCAGCCTGTTTCTGTAGCAGAGCTTCTCCCTCTCTTGAAGCATCTTTGTGGCTTCCCCTGGACTTGTTCCAGCAGCTCCACGTTTTCCTGATGTTTGGGAGCCCAAGGCAGCACAGCAGGTGGGGTCTCACCAGAGCACAGGATGAAAATCCCCTTGCTCAACCTGCTGGGGATCAGCCCAGGACAGAGTTCTGTTATGTACCTACACATTTTGGTTTTTCTAATTCTTTAAATGAATCAGTGATGTATATATACACATCAATAGCAAATAATTCTGAAAATTGGCTTGAATGTTTTAAAAATGAAGGTGTTGATGCAATTACTTAGTGTTTTTCGGGTTTAAAGAGCTGTGCTGCAGGTCTGTTACCTGCAAAAGGCTGTTGAGGCAGTTCACTGAACTTTGTGCTTTGCTCACTGGTGTCTTGATTGCACCCAAAACTCGGGTGTGAAATGCAGTGCTCTGCTTTCAGCGCAGCGAGGTTGGTTTGTTTTGATTCCCAGAGCCTGGTCAGTGTCTCTGCACGTGTCAGATGCCATCTGAGCCCTTTGCCAGAGCAGCAGTTGGAGCAACAGTTGGTGTTGCTTGGAAGCATCACCTGATGGCTTTAGTCATCCCAGGGCTGTGTTTTTGTCAGTGCTGCTGGAGAGGTGGCTGCAGGGCTTGCGTGGCTCAAAAGCTGTGCAGTACCTGAGCAGGGGTTTGGAGTTTCCCTTAAGGCCACAGCAGACTTGTGAAACCCACACAACAGAAAATATTAACGTTTTGTGCGCTCTACTGAAAGCTTTTGCTTGCTGTTGGAATAAACTGCGTCTCATGTTACCAAAAGAGATGGAAATAGACTGTAAATGTGGTATTTTCTTTTTTCCCCCTCAAGTTTAATTCCTTTGTATGTTGGCTAAGGTCGTTGTTCTAATCAGTGGCAGGTTTTTGCCCTTGGCCAAATCAGCCTGTTGAGAGGGGATGGAGTGCATCCCACATGGTGAAACCTCTTTATTGCTCCCTAGAGGGAAAGAGGCTTCAGATCTACCACCTGGACCCCTGCCCCTCGCTGCTTAGACCTCCCTTGGCTGCTGCATCTCTGCTGGCAGCCACGGCTGGCCAGGGAAGCCTTTCATTATTTCCTGGAGTACT